>NW_026969768.1:0-345000 GCF_028390025.1 Pseudophryne corroboree
CCTAACAGGAGGCTTTAAAATTTTCTTTCTAGTGTCCTTCGTTTGGGAGAAAAATGCAATGGTACAAGACAGCTTTTCCTTGCCAATATCTCTCTTTTGCAAAGAGCTACGCATTGGAAAATTCAGGGCTATGTCGTGTAGATGATGGCCTAACAGGAGGCTTTAAAATTTTCTTTCTAGTGACCTTCGTTTGGGAGAAAAATGCAAAGGTACAAGACAGCTTTTCCTTGCCAATATCTCTCTTTTGCAAAGAGCTGCGCATTGGAAAATTCAGGGCTATGTCGTGTAGATGATGGCCTAACAGGAGACTTTAAAATTTTCTTTCTAGTGTCCTTCGTTTGGGAGAAAAATGCAATGGTACAAGACAGCTTTTCCTTGCCAATATCTCTCTTTTGCAAAGAGCTGCGCATTGGAAAATTCAGGGCTATGTCGTGTAGAAGATGGCATAACAGGAGGCTTTAAAATTTTAATTCTAGTGTCCTTCGTTTGGGAGAAAAATGCAAAGGTACAAGACGGCTTTTCCTTGCCAATATCTCTCTTTTCCAAAGAGCTACGCATTGGAAAATTCAGGGCTATGTCGTGTAGATGATGGCCTAACAGGAGGCTTTAAAATTTTCTTTCTAGTGACCTTCGTTTGGGAGAAAAATGCAAAGGTACAAGACAGCTTTTCCTTGCCAATATCTCTCTTTTGCAAAGAGCTGCGCATTGGAAAATTTAGGGCTATGTCGTGTAGATGATGGCCTAACAGGAGGCTTTAAAATTTTAATTCTAGTGTCCTTCGTTTGGGAGAAAAATGCAAAGGTACAAGATAGCTTTTCCTTGCCAATATCTCTCTTTTGCAAAGAGCTGCGCATTGGAAAATTCAGGGCTATGTCGTGTAGATGATGGCATAACAGGAGGCTTTAAAATTTTAATTCTAGTGTCCTTCGTTTGGGAGAAAAATGCAAAGGTACAAGACAGCTTTTCCTTGCCAATATCTCTCTTTTGCAAAGAGCTGCGCATTGGAAAATTCAGGGCTATGTCGTGTAGATGATGGCCTAACAGGAGGCTTTAAAATTTTCTTTCTAGTGTCCTTCGTTTGGGAGAAAAATGCAAAGGTACAAGACAGCTTTTCCTTGCCAATATCTCTCTTTTGCAAAGAGCTACGCATTGGAAAATTCAGGGCTATGTCGTGTAGATGATGGCCTAACAGGAGGCTTTAAAATTTTCTTTCTAGTGACCTTCGTTTGGGAGAAAAATGCAAAGGTACAAGACAGCTTTTCCTTGCCAATATCTCTCTTTTGCAAAGAGCTGCGCATTGGAAAATTCAGGGCTATGTCGTGTAGATGATGGCCTAACAGGAGGCTTTAAAATTTTCTTTCTAGTGACCTTCGTTTGGGAGAAAAATGCAAAGGTACAAGACAGCTTTTCCTTGCCAATATCTCTCTTTTGCAAAGAGCTGCGCATTGGAAAATTCAGGGCTATGTCGTGTAGATGATGGCCTAACAGGAGGCTTTAAAATTTTCTTTCTAGTGTCCTTCGTTTGGGAGAAAAATGCAATGGTACAAGACAGCGTTTCCTTGCCAATATCTCTCTTTTGCAAAGAGCTACGCATTGGAAAATTCAGGGCTTTGTCGTGTAGATGATGGCCTAGCAGGAGGCTTTAAAATTTTCTTTCTAGTGACCTTCGTTTGGGAGAAAAATGCAAAGGTACAAGACAGCTTTTCCTTGCCAATATCTCTCTTTTGCAAAGAGCTGCGCATTGGAAAATTCAGGGCTATGTCGTGTAGATGATGGCCTAACAGGAGGCTTTAAAATTTTCTTTCTAGTGACCTTCGTTTGGGAGAAAAATGCAAAGGTACAAGACAGCTTATCCTTGCCAATATCTCTCTTTTGCAAAGAGCTGCGCATTGGAAAATTCAGGGCTATGTCGTGTAGATGATGGCCTAACAGGAGGCTTTAAAATTTTCTTTCTAGTGTCCTTCGTTTGGGAGAAAAATGCAATGGTACAAGACAGCTTTTCCTTGCCAATATCTCTCTTTTGCAAAGAGCTGCGCATTGGAAAATTCAGGGCTATTTCGTGTAGATGATGGCCTAACAGGAGGCTTTAAAATTTTCTTTCTAGTGTCCTTCGTTTGGGAGAAAAATGCAAAGGTACAAGACAGCTTTTCCTTGCCAATATCTCTCTTTTGCAAAGAGCTACGCATTGGAAAATTCAGGGCTATGTCGTGTAGATGATGGCCTAACAGGAGGCTTTAAAATTTTAATTCTAGTGTCCTTCGTTTGGGAGAAAAATGCAAAGGTACAAGATAGCTTTTCCTTGCCAATATCTCTCTTTTACAAAGAGCTACGCATTGGAAAATTCAGGGCTATGTCGTGTAGATGATGGCCTAACAGGAGGCTTTAAAATTTTCTTTCTAGTGTCCTTCGTTTGGGAGAAAAATGCAATGGTACAAGACAGCTTTTCCTTGCCAATATCTCTCTTTTGCAAAGAGCTACGCATTGGAAAATTCAGGGCTATGTCGTGTAGATGATGGCCTAACAGGAGGCTTTAACATTTTCTTTCTAGTGACATTCGTTTGGTAGAAAAATGCAAAGGTACAAGACAGCTTTTCCTTGCCAATATCTCTCTTTTGCAAAGAGCTGCGCATTGGAAAATTCAGGGCTATGTCGTGTAGATGATGGCCTAACAGGAGGCTTTAAAATTTTCTTTCTAGTGTCCTTCGTTTGGGAGAAAAATGCAATGGTACAAGACAGCTTTTCCTTGCCAATATCTCTCTTTTGCAAAGAGCTGCGCATTGGAAAATTCAGGGCTATTTCGTGTAGATGATGGCCTAACAGGAGGCTTTAACATTTTCTTTCTAGTGTCCTTCGTTTGGGAGAAAAATGCAAAGGTACAAGACAGCTTTTCCTTGCCAATATCTCTCTTTTGCAAAGAGCTACGCATTGGAAAATTCAGGGCTATGTCGTGTAGATGATGGCCTAACAGGAGGCTTTAAAATTTTCTTTCTAGTGACCTTCGTTTGGGAGAAAAATGCAAAGGTACAAGACAGCTTTTCCTTGCCAATATCTCTCTTTTGCAAAGAGCTGCGCATTGGAAAATTTAGGGCTATGTCGTGTAGATGATGGCCTAACAGGAGGCTTTAAAATTTTCTTTCTAGTGACCTTCGTTTGGGAGAAAAATGCAATGGTACAAGACAGCTTTTCCTTGCCAATATCTCTCTTTTTCAAAGAGCTGCGCATTGGAAAATTCAGGGCTATGTCGTGTAGATGATGGCCTAACAGGAGGCTTTAAAATTTTAATTCTAGTGTCCTTCGTTTGGGAGAAAAATGCAAAGGTACAAGACAGCTTTTCCTTGCCAATATCTCTCTTTTGCAAAGAGCTACGCATTGGAAAATTCAGGGCTATGTCGTGTAGATGATGGCCTAACAGGAGGCTTTAAAATTTTAATTCTAGTGTCCTTCCTTTGGGAGAAAAATGCAAAGGTACAAGACAGCTTTTCCTTGCCAATATCTCTCTTTTGCAAAGAGCTGCGCATTGGAAAATTCAGGGCTATGTCGTGTAGATGATGGCCTAACAGGAGGCTTTAAAATTTTCTTTCTAGTGTCCTTCGTTTGGGAGAAAAATGCAATGGTACAAGACAGCTTTTCCTTGCCAATATCTCTCTTTTGCAAAGAGCTACGCATTGGAAAATTCAGGGCTATGTCGTGTAGATGATGGCCTAACAGGAGGCTTTAAAATTTTCTTTCTAGTGACCTTCGTTTGGGAGAAAAATGCAAAGGTACAAGACAGCTTTTCCTTGCCAATATCTCTCTTTTGCAAAGAGCTGCGCATTGGAAAATTCAGGGCTATGTCGTGTAGATGATGGCCTAACAGGAGGCTTTAAAATTTTCTTTCTAGTGTCCTTCGTTTGGGAGAAAAATGCAATGGTACAAGACAGCTTTTCCTTGCCAATATCTCTCTTTTGCAAAGAGCTGCGCATTGGAAAATTCAGGGCTATGTCGTGTAGATGATGGCCTAACATGAGGCTTTAAAATTTTCTTTCTAGTGTCCTTCGTTTGGGAGAAAAATGCAATGGTACAAGACAGCTTTTCCTTGCCAATATCTCTCTTTTGCAAAGAGCTGCGCATTGGAAAATTCAGGGCTATGTCGTGTAGATGATGGCCTAACAGGAGGCTTTAAAATTTTCTTTCTAGTGTCCTTCGTTTGGGAGAAAAATGCAATGGTACAAGACAGCTTTTCCTTGCCAATATCTCTCTTTTGCAAAGAGCTGCGCATTGGAAAATTCAGGGCTATGTCGTGTAGATGATGGCCTAACAGGAGGCTTTAAAATTTTCTTTCTAGTGTCCTTCGTTTGGGAGAAAAATGCAATGGTACAAGACAGCTTTTCCTTGCCAATATCTCTCTTTTGCAAAGAGCTGCGCATTGGAAAATTCAGGGCTATGTCGTGTAGAAGATGGCATAACAGGAGGCTTTAAAATTTTAATTCTAGTGTCCTTCGTTTGGGAGAAAAATGCAAAGGTACAAGACAGCTTTTCCTTGCCAATATCTCTCTTTTGCAAAGAGCTACGCATTGGAAAATTTAGGGCTATGTCGTGTAGATGATGGCCTAACAGGAGGCTTTAAAATTTTCTTTCTAGTGTCCTTCGTTTGGGAGAAAAATGCAATGGTACATGAAAACTTTTTCTTGCCAATATCTCTCTTTTGCAAAGAGCTGCGCATTGGAAAATTCAGGGCTATGTCGTGTAGATGATGGCCTAACAGGAGGCTTTAAAATTTTCTTTCTAGTGTCCTTCGTTTGGGAGAAAAATGCAAAGGTACAAGACAGCTTTTCCTTGCCAATATCTCTCTTTTGTAAAGAGCTACGCATTGGAAAATTCAGGACTATGTCGTGTAGATGATGGCCTAACAGGAGGCTTTAAAATTTTCTTTCTAGTGACCTTCGTTTGGGAGAAAAATGCAAAGGTACCTGACAGCTTTTCCTTGCCAATATCTCTCTTTTGCAAAGAGCTGCGCATTGGAAAATTCAGGGCTATGTCGTGTAGATGATGGCATAACAGGAGGCTTTAAAATTTTAATTCTAGTGTCTTTCGTTTGGAAGAAAAATGCAATGGTACAAGACAGCTTTTCCTTGCCAATATCTCTCTTTTGCAAAGAGCTGCGCATTGGAAAATTCAGGGCAATTTCGTGTAGATGATGGCCTAACAGGAGGCTTTAAAATTTTCTTTCTAGTGACCTTCGTTTGGGAGAAAAATGCAAAGGTACAAGACAGCTTTTCCTTGCCAATATCTCTCTTTTGTAAAGAGCTACGCATTGGAAAATTCAGGACTATGTCGTGTAGATGATGGCCTAACAGGAGGTTTTAAAATTTTCTTTCTAGTGACCTTCGTTTGGGAGAAAAATGCAAAGGTACCTGACAGCTTTTCCTTGCCAATATCTCTCTTTTGCAAAGAGCTGCGCATTGGAAAATTCAGGGCTATGTCGTGTAGATGATGGCATAACAGGAGGCTTTAAAATTTTAATTCTAGTGTCTTTCGTTTGGAAGAAAAATGCAATGGTACAAGACAGCTTTTCCTTGCCAATATCTCTCTTTTGCAAAGAGCTGCGCATTGGAAAATTCAGGGCAATTTCGTGTAGATGATGGCCTAACAGGAGGCTTTAAAATTTTCTTTCTAGTGACCTTCGTTTGGGAGAAAAATGCAAAGGTACAAGACAGCTTTTCCTTGCCAATATCTCTCTTTTGCAAAGAGCTGCGCATTGGAAAATTTAGGGCTATGTCGTGTAGATGATGGCCTAACAGGAGGCTTTAAAATTTTCTTTCTAGTGACCTTCGTTTGGGAGAAAAATGCAATGGTACAAGACAGCTTTTCCTTGCCAATATCTCTCTTTTTCAAAGAGCTGAGCATTGGAAAATTCAGGGCTATGTCGTGTAGATGATGGCCTAACAGGAGGCTTTAAAATTTTCTTTCTAGTGTCCTTCGTTTGGGAGAAAAATGCAATGGTACAAGACAGCTTTTCCTTGCCAATATCTCTCTTTTGCAAAGAGCTGCGCATTGGAAAATTCAGGGCTATGTCGTGTAGATGATGGCCTAACATGAGGCTTTAAAATTTTCTTTCTAGTGTCCTTCGTTTGGGAGAAAAATGCAATGGTACAAGACAGCTTTTCCTTGCCAATATCTCTCTTTTGCAAAGAGCTGCGCATTGGAAAATTCAGGGCTATGTCGTGTAGATGATGGCCTAACAGGAGGCTTTAAAATTTTCTTTCTAGTGTCCTTCGTTTGGGAGAAAAATGCAATGGTACAAGACAGCTTTTCCTTGCCAATATCTCTCTTTTGCAAAGAGCTGCGCATTGGAAAATTCAGGGCTATGTCGTGTAGATGATGGCCTAACAGGAGGCTTTAAAATTTTCTTTCTAGTGTCCTTCGTTTGGGAGAAAAATGCAATGGTACAAGACAGCTTTTCCTTGCCAATATCTCTCTTTTGCAAAGAGCTGCGCATTGGAAAATTCAGGGCTATGTCGTGTAGAAGATGGCATAACAGGAGGCTTTAAAATTTTAATTCTAGTGTCCTTCGTTTGGGAGAAAAATGCAAAGGTACAAGACAGCTTTTCCTTGCCAATATCTCTCTTTTGCAAAGAGCTACGCATTGGAAAATTTAGGGCTATGTCGTGTAGATGATGGCCTAACAGGAGGCTTTAAAATTTTCTTTCTAGTGTCCTTCGTTTGGGAGAAAAATGCAATGGTACATGAAAACTTTTTCTTGCCAATATCTCTCTTTTGCAAAGAGCTGCGCATTGGAAAATTCAGGGCTATGTCGTGTAGATGATGGCCTAACAGGAGGCTTTAAAATTTTCTTTCTAGTGTCCTTCGTTTGGGAGAAAAATGCAAAGGTACAAGACAGCTTTTCCTTGCCAATATCTCTCTTTTGTAAAGAGCTACGCATTGGAAAATTCAGGACTATGTCGTGTAGATGATGGCCTAACAGGAGGCTTTAAAATTTTCTTTCTAGTGACCTTCGTTTGGGAGAAAAATGCAAAGGTACCTGACAGCTTTTCCTTGCCAATATCTCTCTTTTGCAAAGAGCTGCGCATTGGAAAATTCAGGGCTATGTCGTGTAGATGATGGCATAACAGGAGGCTTTAAAATTTTAATTCTAGTGTCCTTCGTTTGGAAGAAAAATGCAATGGTACAAGACAGCTTTTCCTTGCCAATATCTCTCTTTTGCAAAGAGCTGCGCATTGGAAAATTCAGGGCAATTTCGTGTAGATGATGGCCTAACAGGAGGCTTTAAAATTTTCTTTCTAGTGTCCTTCGTTTGGGAGAAAAATGCAAAGGTACAAGACAGCTTTTCCTTGCCAATATCTCTCTTTTGCAAAGAGCTGCGCATTGGAAAATTCAGGGCTATGTCGTGTAGATGATGGCCTAACAGGAGGCTTTAAAATTTTCTTTCTAGTGTCCTTCGTTTGGGAGAAAAATGCAATGGTACAAGACAGCTTTTCCTTGCCAATATCTCTCTTTTGCAAAGAGCTATGCATTGGAAAATTCAGGGCTATGTCGTGTAGATGATGGCCTAACAGGAGGCTTTAAAATTTTAATTCTAGTGTCCTTCGTTTGGGAGAAAAATGCAAAGGTACAAGACAGCTTTTCCTTGCCAATATCTCTCTTTTGCAAAGAGCTGCGCATTGGAAAATTCAGGGCTATATCGTGTAGATGATGGCCTAACAGGAGGCTTTAAAATTTTCTTTCTAGTGTCCTTCGTTTGGGAGAAAAATGCAAAGGTACAAGACAGCTTTTCCTTGCCAATATCTCTCTTTTGCAAAGAGCTGCGCATTGGAAAATTCAGGGCTATGTCGTGTAGATGATGGCCTAACAGGAGGCTTTAAAATTTTCTTTCTAGTGACCTTCGTTTGGGAGAAAAATGCAAAGGTACAAGACAGCTTTTCCTTGCCAATATCTCTCTTTTGCAAAGAGCTGCGCATTGGAAAATTTATGGCTATGTCGTGTAGATGATGGCCTAGCAGGAGGCTTTAAAATTTTCTTTCTAGTGTCCTTCGTTTGGGAGAAAAATGCAATGGTACAAGAAAGCTTTTCCTTGCCAATATCTCTCTTTTGCAAAGAGCTGCGCATTGGAAAATTCAGGGCTATGTCGTGTAGATGATGGCCTAACAGGAGGCTTTAAAATTTTCTTTCTAGTGTCCTTCGTTTGGGAGAAAAATGCAAAGGTACAAGACAGCTTTTCCTTGCCAATATCTCTCTTTTGTAAAGAGCTACGCATTGGAAAATTCAGGACTATGTCGTGTAGATGATGGCCTAACAGGAGGCTTTAAAATTTTCTTTCTAGTGTCCTTCGTTTGGGAGAAAAATGCAATGGTACAAGACAGCTTTTCCTTGCCAATATCTCTCTTTTGCAAAGAGCTGCGCATTGGAAAATTCAGGGCTATGTCGTGTAGAAGATGGCATAACAGGAGGCTTTAAAATTTTAATTCTAGTGTCCTTCGTTTGGGAGAAAAATGCAAAGGTACATGACAGCTTTTCCTTGCCAATATCTCTCTTTTGCAAAGAGCTACGCATTGGAAAATTCAGGGCTATGTCGTGTAGATGATGGCCTAACAGGAGGCTTTAAAATTTTCTTTCTAGTGACCTTCGTTTGGGAGAAAAATGCAAAGGTACAAGACAGCTTTTCCTTGCCAATATCTCTCTTTTGCAAAGAGCTGCGCATTGGAAAATTTATGGCTATGTCGTGTAGATGATGGCCTAGCAGGAGGCTTTAAAATTTTCTTTCTAGTGTCCTTCGTTTGGGAGAAAAATGCAATGGTACAAGAAAGCTTTTCCTTGCCAATATCTCTCTTTTGCAAAGAGCTGCGCATTGGAAAATTCAGGGCTATGTCGTGTAGATGATGGCCTAACAGGAGGCTTTAAAATTTTCTTTCTAGTGTCCTTCGTTTGGGAGAAAAATGCAAAGGTACAAGACAGCTTTTCCTTGCCAATATCTCTCTTTTGTAAAGAGCTACGCATTGGAAAATTCAGGACTATGTCGTGTAGATGATGGCCTAACAGGAGGCTTTAAAATTTTCTTTCTAGTGACCTTCGTTTGGGAGAAAAATGCAAAGGTACCTGACAGCTTTTCCTTGCCAATATCTCTCTTTTGCAAAGAGCTGCGCATTGGAAAATTCAGGGCTATGTCGTGTAGATGATGGCATAACAGGAGGCTTTAAAATTTTAATTCTAGTGTCCTTCGTTTGGGAGAAAAATGCAAAGGTACAAGACAGCTTTTCCTTGCCAATATCTCTCTTTTGCAAAGAGCTGCGCATTGGAAAATTCAGGGCTATGTCGTGTAGATGATGGCCTAACAGGAGGCTTTAACATTTTCTTTCTCGTGTCCTTCGTTTGGGAGAAAAATGCAAAGGTACAAGACAGCTTTTCCTTGCCAATATCTCTCTTTTGTAAAGAGCTACGCATTGGAAAATTCAGGACTATGTCGTGTAGATGATGGCCTAACAGGAGGCTTTAAAATTTTCTTTCTAGTGACCTTCGTTTGGGAGAAAAATGCAAAGGTACCTGACAGCTTTTCCTTGCCAATATCTCTCTTTTGCAAAGAGCTGCGCATTGGAAAATTCAGGGCTATGTCGTGTAGATGATGGCATAACAGGAGGCTTTAAAATTTTAATTCTAGTGTCCTTCGTTTGGAAGAAAAATGCAATGGTACAAGACAGCTTTTCCTTGCCAATATCTCTCTTTTGCAAAGAGCTGCGCTTTGGAAAATTCAGGGCAATTTCGTGTAGATGATGGCCTAACAGGAGGCTTTAAAATTTTCTTTCTAGTGTCCTTCGTTTGGGAGAAAAATGCAAAGGTACAAGACAGCTTTTCCTTGCCAATATCTCTCTTTTGCAAAGAGCTGCGCATTGGAAAATTCAGGGCTATGTCGTGTAGATGATGGCCTAACAGGATGCTTTAAAATTTTCTTTCTAGTGTCCTTCGTTTGGGAGAAAAATGCAATGGTACAAGACAGCTTTTCCTTGCCAATATCTCTCTTTTGCAAAGAGCTATGCATTGGAAAATTCAGGGCTATGTCGTGTAGATGATGGCCTAACAGGAGGCTTTAAAATTTTAATTCTAGTGTCCTTCGTTTGGGAGAAAAATGCAAAGGTACAAGACAGCTTTTCCTTGCCAATATCTCTCTTTTGCAAAGAGCTGCGCATTGGAAAATTCAGGGCTATATCGTGTAGATGATGGCCTAACAGGAGGCTTTAAAATTTTCTTTCTAGTGTCCTTCGTTTGGGAGAAAAATGCAATGGTACAAGACAGCTTTTCCTTGCCAATATCTCTCTTTTGCAAAGAGCTACGCATTGGAAAATTCAGGGCTATGTCGTGTAGATGATGGCCTAACAGGAGGCTTTAAAATTTTCTTTCTAGTGACCTTCGTTTGGGAGAAAAATGCAAAGGTACAAGACAGCTTTTCCTTGCCAATATCTCTCTTTTGCAAAGAGCTGCGCATTGGAAAATTCAGGGCTATGTCGTGTAGATGATGGCCTAACAGGAGGCTTTAAAATTTTCTTTCTAGTGTCCTTCGTTTGGGAGAAAAATGCAATGGTACAAGACAGCTTTTCCTTGCCAATATCTCTCTTTTGCAAAGAGCTGCGCATTGGAAAATTCAGGGCTATGTCGTGTAGAAGATGGCATAACAGGAGGCTTTTAAATTTTAATTCTAGTGTCCTTAGTTTGGGAGAAAAATGCAAAGGTACAAGACAGCTTTTCCTTGCCAATATCTCTCTTTTGCAAAGAGCTACGCATTGGAAAATTCAGGGCTATGTCGTGTAGATGATGGCCTAACAGGAGGCTTTAAAATTTTCTTTCTAGTGACCTTCGTTTGGGAGAAAAATGCAAAGGTACAAGACAGCTTTTCCTTGCCAATATCTCTCTTTTGCAAAGAGCTGCGCATTGGAAAATTTAGGGCTATGTCGTGTAGATGATGGCCTAGCAGGAGGCTTTAAAATTTTCTTTCTAGTGTCCTTCGTTTGGGAGAAAAATGCAATGGTACAAGAAAGCTTTTCCTTGCCAATATCTCTCTTTTGCAAAGAGCTGCGCATTGGAAAATTCAGGGCTATGTCGTGTAGATGATGGCCTAACAGGAGGCTTTAAAATTTTCTTTCTAGTGTCCTTCGTTTGGGAGAAAAATGCAAAGGTACAAGACAGCTTTTCCTTGCCAATATCTCTCTTTTGTAAAGAGCTACGCATTGGAAAATTCAGGACTATGTCGTGTAGATGATGGCCTAACAGGAGGCTTTAAAATTTTCTTTCTAGTGACCTTCGTTTGGGAGAAAAATGCAAAGGTACCTGACAGCTTTTCCTTGCCAATATCTCTCTTTTGCAAAGAGCTGCGCATTGGAAAATTCAGGGCTATGTCGTGTAGATGATGGCATAACAGGAGGCTTTAAAATTTTAATTCTAGTGTCCTTCGTTTGGGAGAAAAATGCAAAGGTACAAGACAGCTTTTCCTTGCCAATATCTCTCTTTTGCAAAGAGCTGCGCATTGGAAAATTCAGGGCTATGTCGTGTAGATGATGGCCTAACAGGAGGCTTTAAAATTTTCTTTCTAGTGTCCTTCGTTTGGGAGAAAAATGCAAAGGTACAAGACAGCTTTTCCTTGCCAATATCTCTCTTTTGCAAAGAGCTACGCATTGGAAAATTCAGGGCTATGTCGTGTAGATGATGGCCTAACAGGAGGCTTTAAAATTTTCTTTCTAGTGACCTTCGTTTGGGAGAAAAATGCAAAGGTACAAGACAGCTTTTCCTTGCCAATATCTCTCTTTTGCAAAGAGCTGCGCATTGGAAAATTCAGGGCTATGTCGTGTAGATGATGGCCTAACAGGAGGCTTTAAAATTTTCTTTCTAGTGACCTTCGTTTGGGAGAAAAATGCAAAGGTACAAGACAGCTTTTCCTTGCCAATATCTCTCTTTTGCAAAGAGCTGCGCATTGGAAAATTCAGGGCTATGTCGTGTAGATGATGGCCTAACAGGAGGCTTTAAAATTTTCTTTCTAGTGTCCTTCGTTTGGGAGAAAAATGCAATGGTACAAGACAGCTTTTCCTTGCCAATATCTCTCTTTTGCAAAGAGCTATGCATTGGAAAATTCAGGGCTATGTCGTGTAGATGATGGCCTAACAGGAGGCTTTAAAATTTTAATTCTAGTGTCCTTCGTTTGGGAGAAAAATGCAAAGGTACAAGACAGCTTTTCCTTGCCAATATCTCTCTTTTGCAAAGAGCTGCGCATTGGAAAATTCAGGGCTATATCGTGTAGATGATGGCCTAACAGGAGGCTTTAAAATTTTCTTTCTAGTGTCCTTCGTTTGGGAGAAAAATGCAATGGTACAAGACAGCTTTTCCTTGCCAATATCTCTCTTTTGCAAAGAGCTACGCATTGGAAAATTCAGGGCTATGTCGTGTAGATGATGGCCTAACAGGAGGCTTTAAAATTTTCTTTCTAGTGACCTTCGTTTGGGAGAAAAATGCAAAGGTACAAGACAGCTTTTCCTTGCCAATATCTCTCTTTTGCAAAGAGCTGCGCATTGGAAAATTCAGGGCTATGTCGTGTAGATGATGGCCTAACAGGAGGCTTTAAAATTTTAATTCTAGTGTCCTTCGTTTGGGAGAAAAATGCAAAGGTACAAGACAGCTTTTCCTTGCCAATATCTCTCTTTTGCAAAGAGCTGCGCATTGGAAAATTCAGGGCTATATCGTGTAGATGATGGCCTAACAGGAGGCTTTAAAATTTTCTTTCTAGTGTCCTTCGTTTGGGAGAAAAATGCAATGGTACAAGACAGCTTTTCCTTGCCAATATCTCTCTTTTGCAAAGAGCTACGCATTGGAAAATTCAGGGCTATGTCGTGTAGATGATGGCCTAACAGGAGGCTTTAAAATTTTCTTTCTAGTGACCTTCGTTTGGGAGAAAAATGCAAAGGTACAAGACAGCTTTTCCTTGCCAATATCTCTCTTTTGCAAAGAGCTGCGCATTGGAAAATTCAGGGCTATGTCGTGTAGATGATGGCCTAACAGGAGGCTTTAAAATTTTCTTTCTAGTGTCCTTCGTTTGGGAGAAAAATGCAATGGTACAAGACAGCTTTTCCTTGCCAATATCTCTCTTTTGCAAAGAGCTGCGCATTGGAAAATTCAGGGCTATGTCGTGTAGAAGATGGCATAACAGGAGGCTTTTAAATTTTAATTCTAGTGTCGTTCGTTTGGGAGAAAAATGCAAAGGTACAAGACAGCTTTTCCTTGCCAATATCTCTCTTTTGCAAAGAGCTACGCATTGGAAAATTCAGGGCTATGTCGTGTAGATGATGGCCTAACAGGAGGCTTTAAAATTTTCTTTCTAGTGACCTTCGTTTGGGAGAAAAATGCAAAGGTACAAGACAGCTTTTCCTTGCCAATATCTCTCTTTTGCAAAGAGCTGCGCATTGGAAAATTTATTGCTATGTCGTGTAGATGATGGCCTAGCAGGAGGCTTTAAAATTTTCTTTCTAGTGTCCTTCGTTTGGGAGAAAAATGCAATGGTACAAGAAAGCTTTTCCTTGCCAATATCTCTCTTTTGCAAAGAGCTGCGCATTGGAAAATTCAGGGCTATGTCGTGTAGATGATGGCCTAACAGGAGGCTTTAAAATTTTCTTTCTAGTGTCCTTCGTTTGGGAGAAAAATGCAAAGGTACAAGACAGCTTTTCCTTGCCAATATCTCTCTTTTGTAAAGAGCTACGCATTGGAAAATTCAGGACTATGTCGTGTAGATGATGGCCTAACAGGAGGCTTTAAAATTTTCTTTCTAGTGACCTTCGTTTGGGAGAAAAATGCAAAGGTGCCTGACAGCTTTTCCTTGCCAATATCTCTCTTTTGCAAAGAGCTGCGCATTGGAAAATTCAGGGCTATGTCGTGTAGATGATGGCATAACAGGAGGCTTTAAAATTTTAATTCTAGTGTCCTTCGTTTGGGAGAAAAATGCAAAGGTACAAGACAGCTTTTCCTTGCCAATATCTCTCTTTTGCAAAGAGCTGCGCATTGGAAAATTCAGGGCTATGTCGTGTAGATGATGGCCTAACAGGAGGCTTTAAAATTTTCTTTCTAGTGTCCTTCGTTTGGGAGAAAAATGCAAAGGTACAAGACAGCTTTTCCTTGCCAATATCTCTCTTTTGCAAAGAGCTACGCATTGGAAAATTCAGGGCTATGTCGTGTAGATGATGGCCTAACAGGAGGCTTTAAAATTTTCTTTCTAGTGACCTTCGTTTGGGAGAAAAATGCAAAGGTACCTGACAGCTTTTCCTTGCCAATATCTCTCTTTTGCAAAGAGCTGCGCATTGGAAAATTCAGGGCTATGTCGTGTAGATGATGGCATAACAGGAGGCTTTAAAATTTTAATTCTAGTGTCCTTCGTTTGGGAGAAAAATGCAAAGGTACAAGACAGCTTTTCCTTGCCAATATCTCTCTTTTGCAAAGAGCTGCGCATTGGAAAATTCAGGGCTATGTCGTGTAGATGATGGCCTAACAGGAGGCTTTAAAATTTTCTTTCTAGTGTCCTTCGTTTGGGAGAAAAATGCAAAGGTACAAGACAGCTTTTCCTTGCCAATATCTCTCTTTTGCAAAGAGCTACGCATTGGAAAATTCAGGGCTATGTCGTGTAGATGATGGCCTAACAGGAGGCTTTAAAATTTTCTTTCTAGTGACCTTCGTTTGGGAGAAAAATGCAAAGGTACAAGACAGCTTTTCCTTGCCAATATCTCTCTTTTGCAAAGAGCTGCGCATTGGAAAATTTATTGCTATGTCGTGTAGATGATGGCCTAGCAGGAGGCTTTAAAATTTTCTTTCTAGTGTCCTTCGTTTGGGAGAAAAATGCAATGGTACAAGAAAGCTTTTCCTTGCCAATATCTCTCTTTTGCAAAGAGCTGCGCATTGGAAAATTCAGGGCTATGTCGTGTAGATGATGGCCTAACAGGAGGCTTTAAAATTTTCTTTCTAGTGTCCTTCGTTTGGGAGAAAAATGCAAAGGTACAAGACAGCTTTTCCTTGCCAATATCTCTCTTTTGTAAAGAGCTACGCATTGGAAAATTCAGGACTATGTCGTGTAGATGATGGCCTAACAGGAGGCTTTAAAATTTTCTTTCTAGTGACCTTCGTTTGGGAGAAAAATGCAAAGGTGCCTGACAGCTTTTCCTTGCCAATATCTCTCTTTTGCAAAGAGCTGCGCATTGGAAAATTCAGGGCTATGTCGTGTAGATGATGGCATAACAGGAGGCTTTAAAATTTTAATTCTAGTGTCCTTCGTTTGGGAGAAAAATGCAAAGGTACAAGACAGCTTTTCCTTGCCAATATCTCTCTTTTGCAAAGAGCTGCGCATTGGAAAATTCAGGGCTATGTCGTGTAGATGATGGCCTAACAGGAGGCTTTAAAATTTTCTTTCTAGTGTCCTTCGTTTGGGAGAAAAATGCAAAGGTACAAGACAGCTTTTCCTTGCCAATATCTCTCTTTTGCAAAGAGCTACGCATTGGAAAATTCAGGGCTATGTCGTGTAGATGATGGCCTAACAGGAGGCTTTAAAATTTTCTTTCTAGTGACCTTCGTTTGGGAGAAAAATGCAAAGGTACCTGACAGCTTTTCCTTGCCAATATCTCTCTTTTGCAAAGAGCTGCGCATTGGAAAATTCAGGGCTATGTCGTGTAGATGATGGCCTAACAGGAGGCTTTAAAATTTTCTTTCTAGTGACCTTCGTTTGGGAGAAAAATGCAAAGGTACAAGACAGCTTTTCCTTGCCAATATCTCTCTTTTGCAAAGAGCTGCGCATTGGAAAATTCAGGGCTATGTCGTGTAGATGATGGCCTAACAGGAGGCTTTAAAATTTTCTTTCTAGTGTCCTTCGTTTGGGAGAAAAATGCAATGGTACAAGACAGCTTTTCCTTGCCAATATCTCTCTTTTGCAAAGAGCTGCGCATTGGAAAATTCAGGGCTATGTCGTGTAGAAGATGGCATAACAGGAGGCTTTTAAATTTTAATTCTAGTGTCCTTCGTTTGGGAGAAAAATGCAAAGGTACAAGACAGCTTTTCCTTGCCAATATCTCTCTTTTGCAAAGAGCTACGCATTGGAAAATTCAGGGCTATGTCGTGTAGATGATGGCCTAACAGGAGGCTTTAAAATTTTCTTTCTAGTGACCTTCGTTTGGGAGAAAAATGCAAAGGTACAAGACAGCTTTTCCTTGCCAATATCTCTCTTTTGCAAAGAGCTGCGCATTGGAAAATTTATTGCTATGTCGTGTAGATGATGGCCTAGCAGGAGGCTTTAAAATTTTCTTTCTAGTGTCCTTCGTTTGGGAGAAAAATGCAATGGTACAAGAAAGCTTTTCCTTGCCAATATCTCTCTTTTGCAAAGAGCTGCGCATTGGAAAATTCAGGGCTATGTCGTGTAGATGATGGCCTAACAGGAGGCTTTAAAATTTTCTTTCTAGTGTCCTTCGTTTGGGAGAAAAATGCAAAGGTACAAGACAGCTTTTCCTTGCCAATATCTCTCTTTTGTAAAGAGCTACGCATTGGAAAATTCAGGACTATGTCGTGTAGATGATGGCCTAACAGGAGGCTTTAAAATTTTCTTTCTAGTGACCTTCGTTTGGGAGAAAAATGCAAAGGTGCCTGACAGCTTTTCCTTGCCAATATCTCTCTTTTGCAAAGAGCTGCGCATTGGAAAATTCAGGGCTATGTCGTGTAGATGATGGCATAACAGGAGGCTTTAAAATTTTAATTCTAGTGTCCTTCGTTTGGGAGAAAAATGCAAAGGTACAAGACAGCTTTTCCTTGCCAATATCTCTCTTTTGCAAAGAGCTGCGCATTGGAAAATTCAGGGCTATGTCGTGTAGATGATGGCCTAACAGGAGGCTTTAAAATTTTCTTTCTAGTGTCCTTCGTTTGGGAGAAAAATGCAAAGGTACAAGACAGCTTTTCCTTGCCAATATCTCTCTTTTGCAAAGAGCTACGCATTGGAAAATTCAGGGCTATGTCGTGTAGATGATGGCCTAACAGGAGGCTTTAAAATTTTCTTTCTAGTGACCTTCGTTTGGGAGAAAAATGCAAAGGTACCTGACAGCTTTTCCTTGCCAATATCTCTCTTTTGCAAAGAGCTGCGCATTGGAAAATTCAGGGCTATGTCGTGTAGATGATGGCCTAACAGGAGGCTTTAAAATTTTCTTTCTAGTGACCTTCGTTTGGGAGAAAAATGCAAAGGTACAAGACAGCTTTTCCTTGCCAATATCTCTCTTTTGCAAAGAGCTGCGCATTGGAAAATTCAGGGCTATGTCGTGTAGATGATGGCCTAACAGGAGGCTTTAAAATTTTCTTTCTAGTGTCCTTCGTTTGGGAGAAAAATGCAATGGTACAAGACAGCTTTTCCTTGCCAATATCTCTCTTTTGCAAAGAGCTACGCATTGGAAAATTCAGGGCTATGTCGTGTAGATGATGGCCTAACAGGAGGCTTTAAAATTTTCTTTCTAGTGACCTTCGTTTGGGAGAAAAATGCAAAGGTACAAGACAGCTTTTCCTTGCCAATATCTCTCTTTTGCAAAGAGCTGCGCATTGGAAAATTTAGGGCTATGTCGTGTAGATGATGGCCTAGCAGGAGGCTTTAAAATTTTCTTTCTAGTGTCCTTCGTTTGGGAGAAAAATGCAATGGTACAAGAAAGCTTTTCCTTGCCAATATCTCTCTTTTGCAAAGAGCTGCGCATTGGAAAATTCAGGGCTATGTCGTGTAGATGATGGCCTAACAGGAGGCTTTAAAATTTTCTTTCTAGTGTCCTTCGTTTGGGAGAAAAATGCAAAGGTACAAGACAGCTTTTCCTTGCCAATATCTCTCTTTTGTAAAGAGCTACGCATTGGAAAATTCAGGACTATGTCGTGTAGATGATGGCCTAACAGGAGGCTTTAAAATTTTCTTTCTAGTGACCTTCGTTTGGGAGAAAAATGCAAAGGTACCTGACAGCTTTTCCTTGCCAATATCTCTCTTTTGCAAAGAGCTGCGCATTGGAAAATTCAGGGCTATGTCGTGTAGATGATGGCATAACAGGAGGCTTTAAAATTTTAATTCTAGTGTCCTTCGTTTGGGAGAAAAATGCAAAGGTACAAGACAGCTTTTCCTTGCCAATATCTCTCTTTTGCAAAGAGCTGCGCATTGGAAAATTCAGGGCTATGTCGTGTAGATGATGGCCTAACAGGAGGCTTTAAAATTTTCTTTCTAGTGTCCTTCGTTTGGGAGAAAAATGCAAAGGTACAAGACAGCTTTTCCTTGCCAATATCTCTCTTTTGCAAAGAGCTACGCATTGGAAAATTCAGGGCTATGTCGTGTAGATGATGGCCTAACAGGAGGCTTTAAAATTTTCTTTCTAGTGACCTTCGTTTGGGAGAAAAATGCAAAGGTACAAGACAGCTTTTCCTTGCCAATATCTCTCTTTTGCAAAGAGCTGCGCATTGGAAAATTCAGGGCTATGTCGTGTAGATGATGGCCTAACAGGAGGCTTTAAAATTTTCTTTCTAGTGACCTTCGTTTGGGAGAAAAATGCAAAGGTACAAGACAGCTTTTCCTTGCCAATATCTCTCTTTTGCAAAGAGCTGCGCATTGGAAAATTCAGGGCTATGTCGTGTAGATGATGGCCTAACAGGAGGCTTTAAAATTTTCTTTCTAGTGTCCTTCGTTTGGGAGAAAAATGCAATGGTACAAGACAGCTTTTCCTTGCCAATATCTCTCTTTTGCAAAGAGCTATGCATTGGAAAATTCAGGGCTATGTCGTGTAGATGATGGCCTAACAGGAGGCTTTAAAATTTTAATTCTAGTGTCCTTCGTTTGGGAGAAAAATGCAAAGGTACAAGACAGCTTTTCCTTGCCAATATCTCTCTTTTGCAAAGAGCTGCGCATTGGAAAATTCAGGGCTATATCGTGTAGATGATGGCCTAACAGGAGGCTTTAAAATTTTCTTTCTAGTGTCCTTCGTTTGGGAGAAAAATGCAATGGTACAAGACAGCTTTTCCTTGCCAATATCTCTCTTTTGCAAAGAGCTACGCATTGGAAAATTCAGGGCTATGTCGTGTAGATGATGGCCTAACAGGAGGCTTTAAAATTTTCTTTCTAGTGACCTTCGTTTGGGAGAAAAATGCAAAGGTACAAGACAGCTTTTCCTTGCCAATATCTCTCTTTTGCAAAGAGCTGCGCATTGGAAAATTCAGGGCTATGTCGTGTAGATGATGGCCTAACAGGAGGCTTTAAAATTTTAATTCTAGTGTCCTTCGTTTGGGAGAAAAATGCAAAGGTACAAGACAGCTTTTCCTTGCCAATATCTCTCTTTTGCAAAGAGCTGCGCATTGGAAAATTCAGGGCTATATCGTGTAGATGATGGCCTAACAGGAGGCTTTAAAATTTTCTTTCTAGTGTCCTTCGTTTGGGAGAAAAATGCAATGGTACAAGACAGCTTTTCCTTGCCAATATCTCTCTTTTGCAAAGAGCTACGCATTGGAAAATTCAGGGCTATGTCGTGTAGATGATGGCCTAACAGGAGGCTTTAAAATTTTCTTTCTAGTGACCTTCGTTTGGGAGAAAAATGCAAAGGTACAAGACAGCTTTTCCTTGCCAATATCTCTCTTTTGCAAAGAGCTGCGCATTGGAAAATTCAGGGCTATGTCGTGTAGATGATGGCCTAACAGGAGGCTTTAAAATTTTCTTTCTAGTGTCCTTCGTTTGGGAGAAAAATGCAATGGTACAAGACAGCTTTTCCTTGCCAATATCTCTCTTTTGCAAAGAGCTGCGCATTGGAAAATTCAGGGCTATGTCGTGTAGAAGATGGCATAACAGGAGGCTTTTAAATTTTAATTCTAGTGTCCTTCGTTTGGGAGAAAAATGCAAAGGTACAAGACAGCTTTTCCTTGCCAATATCTCTCTTTTGCAAAGAGCTACGCATTGGAAAATTCAGGGCTATGTCGTGTAGATGATGGCCTAACAGGAGGCTTTAAAATTTTCTTTCTAGTGACCTTCGTTTGGGAGAAAAATGCAAAGGTACAAGACAGCTTTTCCTTGCCAATATCTCTCTTTTGCAAAGAGCTGCGCATTGGAAAATTTATTGCTATGTCGTGTAGATGATGGCCTAGCAGGAGGCTTTAAAATTTTCTTTCTAGTGTCCTTCGTTTGGGAGAAAAATGCAATGGTACAAGAAAGCTTTTCCTTGCCAATATCTCTCTTTTGCAAAGAGCTGCGCATTGGAAAATTCAGGGCTATGTCGTGTAGATGATGGCCTAACAGGAGGCTTTAAAATTTTCTTTCTAGTGTCCTTCGTTTGGGAGAAAAATGCAAAGGTACAAGACAGCTTTTCCTTGCCAATATCTCTCTTTTGTAAAGAGCTACGCATTGGAAAATTCAGGACTATGTCGTGTAGATGATGGCCTAACAGGAGGCTTTAAAATTTTCTTTCTAGTGACCTTCGTTTGGGAGAAAAATGCAAAGGTGCCTGACAGCTTTTCCTTGCCAATATCTCTCTTTTGCAAAGAGCTGCGCATTGGAAAATTCAGGGCTATGTCGTGTAGATGATGGCATAACAGGAGGCTTTAAAATTTTATTTCTAGTGTCCTTCGTTTGGGAGAAAAATGCAAAGGTACAAGACAGCTTTTCCTTGCCAATATCTCTCTTTTGCAAAGAGCTGCGCATTGGAAAATTCAGGGCTATGTCGTGTAGATGATGGCCTAACAGGAGGCTTTAAAATTTTCTTTCTAGTGTCCTTCGTTTGGGAGAAAAATGCAAAGGTACAAGACAGCTTTTCCTTGCCAATATCTCTCTTTTGCAAAGAGCTACGCATTGGAAAATTCAGGGCTATGTCGTGTAGATGATGGCCTAACAGGAGGCTTTAAAATTTTCTTTCTAGTGACCTTCGTTTGGGAGAAAAATGCAAAGGTACCTGACAGCTTTTCCTTGCCAATATCTCTCTTTTGCAAAGAGCTGCGCATTGGAAAATTCAGGGCTATGTCGTGTAGATGATGGCCTAACAGGAGGCTTTAAAATTTTCTTTCTAGTGACCTTCGTTTGGGAGAAAAATGCAAAGGTACAAGACAGCTTTTCCTTGCCAATATCTCTCTTTTGCAAAGAGCTGCGCATTGGAAAATTCAGGGCTATGTCGTGTAGATGATGGCCTAACAGGAGGCTTTAAAATTTTCTTTCTAGTGTCCTTCGTTTGGGAGAAAAATGCAATGGTACAAGACAGCTTTTCCTTGCCAATATCTCTCTTTTGCAAAGAGCTACGCATTGGAAAATTCAGGGCTTTGTCGTGTAGATGATGGCCTAACAGGAGGCTTTAAAATTTTCTTTCTAGTGACCTTCGTTTGGGAGAAAAATGCAAAGGTACAAGACAGCTTTTCCTTGCCAATATCTCTCTTTTGCAAAGAGCTGCGCAATGGAAAATTCAGGGCTATGTCGTGTAGATGATGGCCTAACAGGAGGCTTTAAAATTTTCTTTCTAGTGACCTTCGTTTGGGAGAAAAATGCAAAGGTACAAGACAGCTTATCCTTGCCAATATCTCTCTTTTGCAAAGAGCTGCGCATTGGAAAATTCAGGGCTATGTCGTGTAGATGATGGCCTAACAGGAGGCTTTAAAATTTTCTTTCTAGTGTCCTTCGTTTGGGAGAAAAATGCAATGGTACAAGACAGCTTTTCCTTGCCAATATCTCTCTTTTGCAAAGAGCTGCGCATTGGAAAATTCAGGGCTATTTCGTGTAGATGATGGCCTAACAGGAGGCTTTAAAATTTTCTTTCTAGTGTCCTTCGTTTGGGAGAAAAATGCAAAGGTACAAGACAGCTTTTCCTTGCCAATATCTCTCTTTTGCAAAGAGCTACGCATTGGAAAATTCAGGGCTATGTCGTGTAGATGATGGCCTAACAGGAGGCTTTAAAATTTTAATTCTAGTGTCCTTCGTTTGGGAGAAAAATGCAAAGGTACAAGATAGCTTTTCCTTGCCAATATCTCTCTTTTACAAAGAGCTACGCATTGGAAAATTCAGGGCTATGTCGTGTAGATGATGGCCTAACAGGAGGCTTTAAAATTTTCTTTCTAGTGTCCTTCGTTTGGGAGAAAAATGCAATGGTACAAGACAGCTTTTCCTTGCCAATATCTCTCTTTTGCAAAGAGCTACGCATTGGAAAATTCAGGGCTATGTCGTGTAGATGATGGCCTAACAGGAGGCTTTAAAATTTTCTTTCTAGTGACATTCGTTTGGGAGAAAAATGCAAAGGTACAAGACAGCTTTTCCTTGCCAATATCTCTCTTTTGCAAAGAGCTGCGCATTGGAAAATTCAGGGCTATGTCGTGTAGATGATGGCCTAACAGGAGGCTTTAACATTTTCTTTCTAGTGTCCTTCGTTTGGGAGAAAAATGTAATGGTACAAGACAGCTTTTCCTTGCCAATATCTCTCTTTTGGAAAGAGCTGCGCATTGGAAAATTCAGGGCAATTTCGTGTAGATGATGGCCTAACAGGAGGCTTTAAAATTTTCTTTCTAGTGTCCTTCGTTTGGGAGAAAAATGCAAAGGTACAAGACAGCTTTTCCTTGCCAATATCTCTCTTTTGCAAAGAGCTACGCATTGGAAAATTCAGGGCTATGTCGTGTAGATGATGGCCTAACAGGAGGCTTTAAAATTTTCTTTCTAGTGACCTTCGTTTGGGAGAAAAATGCAAAGGTACAAGACAGCTTTTCCTTGCCAATATCTCTCTTTTGCAAAGAGCTGCGCATTGGAAAATTCAGGGCTATGTCGTGTAGATGATGGCCTAACAGGAGGCTTTAAAATTTTCTTTCTAGTGACCTTCGTTTGGGAGAAAAATGCAATGGTACAAGACAGCTTTTCCTTGCCAATATCTCTCTTTTTCAAAGAGCTGCGCATTGGAAAATTCAGGGCTATGTCGTGTAGATGTTGGCCTAACAGGAGGCTTTAAAATTTTAATTCTAGTGTCCTTCGTTTGGGAGAAAAATGCAAAGGTACAAGACAGCTTTTCCTTGCCAATATCTCTCTTTTGCAAAGAGCTACGCATTGGAAAATTCAGGGCTATGTCGTGTAGATGATGGCCTAACAGGAGGCTTTAAAATTTTAATTCTAGTGTCCTTCGTTTGGGAGAAAAATGCAAAGGTACAAGACAGCTTTTCCTTGCCAATATCTCTCTTTTGCAAAGAGCTGCGCATTGGAAAATTCAGGGCTATGTCGTGTAGATGATGGCCTAACAGGAGGCTTTAAAATTTTCTTTCTAGTGTCCTTCGTTTGGGAGAAAAATGCAATGGTGCAAGACAGCTTTTCCTTGCCAATATCTCTCTTTTGCAAAGAGCTACGCATTGGAAAATTCAGGGCTATGTCGTGTAGATGATGGCCTAACAGGAGGCTTTAAAATTTTCTTTCTAGTGACCTTCGTTTGGGAGAAAAATGCAAAGGTACAAGACAGCTTTTCCTTGCCAATATCTCTCTTTTGCAAAGAGCTGCGCATTGGAAAATTCAGGGCTATGTCGTGTAGATGATGGTCTAACAGGAGGCTTTAAAATTTTCTTTCTAGTGACCTTCGTTTGGGAGAAAAATGCAAAGGTACAAGACAGCTTTTCCTTGCCAATATCTCTCTTTTTGCAAAGAGCTGCGCATTGGAAAATTTAGGGCTATGTTGATGGCCTAGCAGGAGGCTTTAAAATTTTCTTTCTAGTGTCCTTCGTTTGGGAGAAAAATGCAATGGTACAAGAAAGCTTTTCCTTGCCAATATCTCTCTTTTGCAAAGAGCTGCGCATTGGAAAATTCAGGGCTATGTCGTGTAGATGATGGCCTAACAGGAGGCTTTAAAATTTTCTTTCTAGTGTCCTTCGTTTGGGAGAAAAATGCAAAGGTACAAGACAGCTTTTCCTTGCCAATATCTCTCTTTTGTAAAGAGCTACGCATTGGAAAATTCAGGACTATGTCGTGTAGATGATGGCCTAACAGGAGGCTTTAACATTTTCTTTCTAGTGACCTTCGTTTGGGAGAAAAATGCAAAGGTACCTGACAGCTTTTCCTTGCCAATATCTCTCTTTTGCAAAGAGCTGCGCATTGGAAAATTCAGGGCTATGTCGTGTAGATGATGGCATAACAGGAGGCTTTAAAATTTTAATTCTAGTGTCCTTCGTTTGGGAGAAAAATGCAAAGGTACAAGACAGCTTTTCCTTGCCAATATCTCTCTTTTGCAAAGAGCTGCGCATTGGAAAATTCAGGGCTATGTCGTGTAGATGATGGCCTAACAGGAGGCTTTAAAATTTTCTTTCTAGTGTCCTTCGTTTGGGAGAAAAATGCAAAGGTACAAGACAGCTTTTCCTTGCCAATATCTCTCTTTTGCAAAGAGCTACGCATTGGAAAATTCAGGGCTATGTCGTGTAGATGATGGCCTAACAGGAGGCTTTAAAATTTTCTTTCTAGTGACCTTCGTTTGGGAGAAAAATGCAAAGGTACAAGACAGCTTTTCCTTGCCAATATCTCTCTTTTGCAAAGAGCTGCGCATTGGAAAATTCAGGGCTATGTCGTGTAGATGATGGCCTAACAGGAGGCTTTAAAATTTTCTTTCTAGTGACCTTCGTTTGGGAGAAAAATGCAAAGGTACAAGACAGCTTTTCCTTGCCAATATCTCTCTTTTGCAAAGAGCTGCGCATTGGAAAATTCAGGGCTATGTCGTGTAGATGATGGCCTAACAGGAGGCTTTAAAATTTTCTTTCTAGTGTCCTTCGTTTGGGAGAAAAATGCAATGGTACAAGACAGCTTTTCCTTGCCAATATCTCTCTTTTGCAAAGAGCTACGCATTGGAAAATTCAGGGCTTTGTCGTGTAGATGATGGCCTAACAGGAGGCTTTAAAATTTTCTTTCTAGTGACCTTCGTTTGGGAGAAAAATGCAAAGGTACAAGACAGCTTTTCCTTCCAATATCTCTCTTTTGCAAAGAGCTGCGCATTGGAAAATTCAGGGCTATGTCGTGTAGATGATGGCCTAACAGGAGGCTTTAAAATTTTATTTCTAGTGACCTTCGTTTGGGAGAAAAATGCAAAGGTACAAGACAGCTTATCCTTGCCAATATCTCTCTTTTGCAAAGAGCTGCGCATTGGAAAATTCAGGGCTATGTCGTGTAGATGATGGCCTAACAGGAGGCTTTAAAATTTTCTTTCTAGTGTCCTTCGTTTGGGAGAAAAATGCAATGGTACAAGACAGCTTTTCCTTGCCAATATCTCTCTTTTGCAAAGAGCTGCGCATTGGAAAATTCAGGGCTATTTCGTGTAGATGATGGCCTAACAGGAGGCTTTAAAATTTTCTTTCTAGTGTCCTTCGTTTGGGAGAAAAATGCAAAGGTACAAGATAGCTTTTCCTTGCCAATATCTCTCTTTTACAAAGAGCTACGCATTGGAAAATTCAGGGCTATGTCGTGTAGATGATGGCCTAACAGGAGGCTTTAAAATTTTCTTTCTAGTGTCCTTCGTTTGGGAGAAAAATGCAATGGTACAAGACAGCTTTTCCTTGCCAATATCTCTCTTTTGCAAAGAGCTACGCATTGGAAAATTCAGGGCTATGTCGTGTAGATGATGGCCTAACAGGAGGCTTTAAAATTTTCTTTCTAGTGACATTCGTTTGGGAGAAAAATGCAAAGGTACAAGACAGCTTTTCCTTGCCAATATCTCTCTTTTGCAAAGAGCTGCGCATTGGAAAATTCAGGGCTATGTCGTGTAGATGATGGCCTAACAGGAGGCTTTAAAATTTTCTTTCTAGTGTCCTTCGTTTGGGAGAAAAATGCAATGGTACAAGACAGCTTTTCCTTGCCAATATCTCTCTTTTGCAAAGAGCTACGCATTGGAAAATTCAGGGCTATGTCGTGTAGATGATGGCCTAACAGGAGGCTTTAACATTTTCTTTCTAGCGACATTCGTTTGGTAGAAAAATGCAAAGGTACAAGACAGCTTTTCCTTGCCAATATCTCTCTTTTGCAAAGAGCTGCGCATTTGAAAATTCAGGGCTATGTCGTGTAGATGATGGCCTAACAGGAGGCTTTAAAATTTTCTTTCTAGTGTCCTTCGTTTGGGAGAAAAATGCAATGGTACAAGACAGCTTTTCCTTGCCAATATCTCTCTTTTGCAAAGAGCTGCGCATTGGAAAATTCAGGGCTATTTCGTGTAGATGATGGCCTAACAGGAGGCTTTAACATTTTCTTTCTAGTGTCCTTCGTTTGGGAGAAAAATGCAAAGGTACAAGACAGCTTTTCCTTGCCAATATCTCTCTTTTGCAAAGAGCTACGCATTGGAAAATTCAGGGCTATGTCGTGTAGATGATGGCCTAACAGGAGGCTTTAAAATTTTCTTTCTAGTGACCTTCGTTTGGGAGAAAAATGCAAAGGTACAAGACAGCTTTTCCTTGCCAATATCTCTCTTTTGCAAAGAGCTGCGCATTGGAAAATTTAGGGCTATGTCGTGTAGATGATGGCCTAACAGGAGGCTTTAAAATTTTCTTTCTAGTGACCTTCGTTTGGGAGAAAAATGCAATGGTACAAGACAGCTTTTCCTTGCCAATATCTCTCTTTTTCAAAGAGCTGCGCATTGGAAAATTCAGGGCTATGTCGTGTAGATGATGGCCTAACAGGAGGCTTTAAAATTTTAATTCTAGTGTCCTTCGTTTGGGAGAAAAATGCAAAGGTACAAGACAGCTTTTCCTTGCCAATATCTCTCTTTTGCAAAGAGCTACGCATTGGAAAATTCAGGGCTATGTCGTGTAGATGATGGCCTAACAGGAGGCTTTAAAATTTTAATTCTAGTGTCCTTCCTTTGGGAGAAAAATGCAAAGGTACAAGACAGCTTTTCCTTGCCAATATCTCTCTTTTGCAAAGAGCTGCGCATTGGAAAATTCAGGGCTATGTCGTGTAGATGATGGCCTAACAGGAGGCTTTAAAATTTTCTTTCTAGTGTCCTTCGTTTGGGAGAAAAATGCAATGGTACAAGACAGCTTTTCCTTGCCAATATCTCTCTTTTGCAAAGAGCTACGCATTGGAAAATTCAGGGCTATGTCGTGTAGATGATGGCCTAACAGGAGGCTTTAAAATTTTCTTTCTAGTGACCTTCGTTTGGGAGAAAAATGCAAAGGTACAAGACAGCTTTTCCTTGCCAATATCTCTCTTTTGCAAAGAGCTGCGCATTGGAAAATTCAGGGCTATGTCGTGTAGATGATGGCCTAACAGGAGGCTTTAAAATTTTCTTTCTAGTGTCCTTCGTTTGGGAGAAAAATGCAATGGTACAAGACAGCTTTTCCTTGCCAATATCTCTCTTTTGCAAAGAGCTGCGCATTGGAAAATTCAGGGCTATGTCGTGTAGATGATGGCCTAACATGAGGCTTTAAAATTTTCTTTCTAGTGTCCTTCGTTTGGGAGAAAAATGCAATGGTACAAGACAGCTTTTCCTTGCCAATATCTCTCTTTTGCAAAGAGCTGCGCATTGGAAAATTCAGGGCTATGTCGTGTAGATGATGGCCTAACAGGAGGCTTTAAAATTTTCTTTCTAGTGTCCTTCGTTTGGGAGAAAAATGCAATGGTACAAGACAGCTTTTCCTTGCCAATATCTCTCTTTTGCAAAGAGCTGCGCATTGGAAAATTCAGGGCTATGTCGTGTAGATGATGGCCTAACAGGAGGCTTTAAAATTTTCTTTCTAGTGTCCTTCGTTTGGGAGAAAAATGCAATGGTACAAGACAGCTTTTCCTTGCCAATATCTCTCTTTTGCAAAGAGCTGCGCATTGGAAAATTCAGGGCTATGTCGTGTAGAAGATGGCATAACAGGAGGCTTTAAAATTTTAATTCTAGTGTCCTTCGTTTGGGAGAAAAATGCAAAGGTACAAGACAGCTTTTCCTTGCCAATATCTCTCTTTTGCAAAGAGCTACGCATTGGAAAATTTAGGGCTATGTCGTGTAGATGATGGCCTAACAGGAGGCTTTAAAATTTTCTTTCTAGTGTCCTTCGTTTGGGAGAAAAATGCAATGGTACATGAAAACTTTTTCTTGCCAATATCTCTCTTTTGCAAAGAGCTGCGCATTGGAAAATTCAGGGCTATGTCGTGTAGATGATGGCCTAACAGGAGGCTTTAAAATTTTCTTTCTAGTGTCCTTCGTTTGGGAGAAAAATGCAAAGGTACAAGACAGCTTTTCCTTGCCAATATCTCTCTTTTGTAAAGAGCTACGCATTGGAAAATTCAGGACTATGTCGTGTAGATGATGGCCTAACAGGAGGCTTTAAAATTTTCTTTCTAGTGACCTTCGTTTGGGAGAAAAATGCAAAGGTACCTGACAGCTTTTCCTTGCCAATATCTCTCTTTTGCAAAGAGCTGCGCATTGGAAAATTCAGGGCTATGTCGTGTAGATGATGGCATAACAGGAGGCTTTAAAATTTTAATTCTAGTGTCCTTCGTTTGGAAGAAAAATGCAATGGTACAAGACAGCTTTTCCTTGCCAATATCTCTCTTTTGTAAAGAGCTGCGCATTGGAAAATTCAGGGCAATTTCGTGTAGATGATGGCCTAACAGGAGGCTTTAAAATTTTCTTTCTAGTGTCCTTCGTTTGGGAGAAAAATGCAAAGGTACAAGACAGCTTTTCCTTGCCAATATCTCTCTTTTGCAAAGAGCTGCGCATTGGAAAATTCAGGGCTATGTCGTGTAGATGATGGCCTAACAGGAGGCTTTAAAATTTTCTTTCTAGTGTCCTTCGTTTGGGAGAAAAATGCAATGGTACAAGACAGCTTTTCCTTGCCAATATCTCTCTTTTGCAAAGAGCTATGCATTGGAAAATTCAGGGCTATGTCGTGTAGATGATGGCCTAACAGGAGGCTTTAAAATTTTAATTCTAGTGTCCTTCGTTTGGGAGAAAAATGCAAAGGTACAAGACAGCTTTTCCTTGCCAATATCTCTCTTTTGCAAAGAGCTGCGCATTGGAAAATTCAGGGCTATATCGTGTAGATGATGGCCTAACAGGAGGCTTTAAAATTTTCTTTCTAGTGTCCTTCGTTTGGGAGAAAAATGCAAAGGTACAAGACAGCTTTTCCTTGCCAATATCTCTCTTTTGCAAAGAGCTGCGCATTGGAAAATTCAGGGCTATGTCGTGTAGATGATGGCCTAACAGGAGGCTTTAAAATTTTCTTTCTAGTGTCCTTCGTTTGGGAGAAAAATGCAATGGTACAAGACAGCTTTTCCTTGCCAATATCTCTCTTTTGCAAAGAGCTGCGCATTGGAAAATTCAGGGCTATGTCGTGTAGAAGATGGCATAACAGGAGGCTTTAAAATTTTAATTCTAGTGTCCTTCGTTTGGGAGAAAAATGCAAAGGTACAAGACAGCTTTTCCTTGCCAATATCTCTCTTTTGCAAAGAGCTACGCATTGGAAAATTCAGGGCTATGTCGTGTAGATGATGGCCTAACAGGAGGCTTTAAAATTTTCTTTCTAGTGACCTTCGTTTGGGAGAAAAATGCAAAGGTACAAGACAGCTTTTCCTTGCCAATATCTCTCTTTTGCAAAGAGCTGCGCATTGGAAAATTTAGGGCTATGTCGTGTAGATGATGGCCTAGCAGGAGGCTTTAAAATTTTCTTTCTAGTGTCCTTCGTTTGGGAGAAAAATGCAATGGTACAAGAAAGCTTTTCCTTGCCAATATCTCTCTTTTGCAAAGAGCTGCGCATTGGAAAATTCAGGGCTATGTCGTGTAGATGATGGCCTAACAGGAGGCTTTAAAATTTTCTTTCTAGTGTCCTTCGTTTGGGAGAAAAATGCAAAGGTACAAGACAGCTTTTCCTTGCCAATATCTCTCTTTTGTAAAGAGCTACGCATTGGAAAATTCAGGACTATGTCGTGTAGATGATGGCCTAACAGGAGGCTTTAAAATTTTCTTTCTAGTGACCTTCGTTTGGGAGAAAAATGCAAAGGTACCTGACAGCTTTTCCTTGCCAATATCTCTCTTTTGCAAAGAGCTGCGCATTGGAAAATTCAGGGCTATGTCGTGTAGATGATGGCATAACAGGAGGCTTTAAAATTTTAATTCTAGTGTCCTTCGTTTGGGAGAAAAATGCAAAGGTACAAGACAGCTTTTCCTTGCCAATATCTCTCTTTTGCAAAGAGCTGCGCATTGGAAAATTCAGGGCTATGTCGTGTAGATGATGGCCTAACAGGAGGCTTTAAAATTTTCTTTCTAGTGTCCTTCGTTTGGGAGAAAAATGCAAAGGTACAAGACAGCTTTTCCTTGCCAATATCTCTCTTTTGTAAAGAGCTACGCATTGGAAAATTCAGGACTATGTCGTGTAGATGATGGCCTAACAGGAGGCTTTAAAATTTTCTTTCTAGTGACCTTCGTTTGGGAGAAAAATGCAAAGGTACCTGACAGCTTTTCCTTGCCAATATCTCTCTTTTGCAAAGAGCTGCGCATTGGAAAATTCAGGGCTATGTCGTGTAGATGATGGCATAACAGGAGGCTTTAAAATTTTAATTCTAGTGTCCTTCGTTTGGAAGAAAAATGCAATGGTACAAGACAGCTTTTCCTTGCCAATATCTCTCTTTTGCAAAGAGCTGCGCTTTGGAAAATTCAGGGCAATTTCGTGTAGATGATGGCCTAACAGGAGGCTTTAAAATTTTCTTTCTAGTGTCCTTCGTTTGGGAGAAAAATGCAAAGGTACAAGACAGCTTTTCCTTGCCAATATCTCTCTTTTGCAAAGAGCTGCGCATTGGAAAATTCAGGGCTATGTCGTGTAGATGATGGCCTAACAGGAGGCTTTAAAATTTTCTTTCTAGTGTCCTTCGTTTGGGAGAAAAATGCAATGGTACAAGACAGCTTTTCCTTGCCAATATCTCTCTTTTGCAAAGAGCTATGCATTGGAAAATTCAGGGCTATGTCGTGTAGATGATGACCTAACAGGAGGCTTTAAAATTTTAATTCTAGTGTCCTTCGTTTGGGAGAAAAATGCAAAGGTACAAGACAGCTTTTCCTTGCCAATATCTCTCTTTTGCAAAGAGCTGCGCATTGGAAAATTCAGGGCTATATCGTGTAGATGATGGCCTAACAGGAGGCTTTAAAATTTTCTTTCTAGTGTCCTTCGTTTGGGAGAAAAATGCAATGGTACAAGACAGCTTTTCCTTGCCAATATCTCTCTTTTGCAAAGAGCTACGCATTGGAAAATTCAGGGCTATGTCGTGTAGATGATGGCCTAACAGGAGGCTTTAAAATTTTCTTTCTAGTGACCTTCGTTTGGGAGAAAAATGCAAAGGTACAAGACAGCTTTTCCTTGCCAATATCTCTCTTTTGCAAAGAGCTGCGCATTGGAAAATTTAGGGCTATGTCGTGTAGATGATGGCCTAGCAGGAGGCTTTAAAATTTTCTTTCTAGTGTCCTTCGTTTGGGAGAAAAATGCAATGGTACAAGAAAGCTTTTCCTTGCCAATATCTCTCTTTTGCAAAGAGCTGCGCATTGGAAAATTCAGGGCTATGTCGTGTAGATGATGGCCTAACAGGAGGCTTTAAAATTTTCTTTCTAGTGTCCTTCGTTTGGGAGAAAAATGCAAAGGTACAAGACAGCTTTTCCTTGCCAATATCTCTCTTTTGTAAAGAGCTACGCATTGGAAAATTCAGGACTATGTCGTGTAGATGATGGCCTAACAGGAGGCTTTAAAATTTTCTTTCTAGTGTCCTTCGTTTGGGAGAAAAATGCAAAGGTACAAGACAGCTTTTCCTTGCCAATATCTCTCTTTTGTAAAGAGCTACGCATTGGAAAATTCAGGACTATGTCGTGTAGATGATGGCATAACAGGAGGCTTTAAAATTTTCTTTCTAGTGTCCTTCGTTTGGGAGAAAAATGCAAAGGTACAAGACAGCTTTTCCTTGCCAATATCTCTCTTTTGCAAAGAGCTGCGCATTGGAAAATTCAGGGCTATGTCGTGTAGATGATGGCCTAACAGGAGGCTTTAAAATTTTCTTTCTAGTGTCCTTCGTTTGGGAGAAAAATGCAATGGTACAAGACAGCTTTTCCTTGCCAATATCTCTCTTTTGCAAAGAGCTATGCATTGGAAAATTCAGGGCTATGTCGTGTAGATGATGACCTAACAGGAGGCTTTAAAATTTTAATTCTAGTGTCCTTCGTTTGGGAGAAAAATGCAAAGGTACAAGACAGCTTTTCCTTGCCAATATCTCTCTTTTGCAAAGAGCTGCGCATTGGAAAATTCAGGGCTATATCGTGTAGATGATGGCCTAACAGGAGGCTTTAAAATTTTCTTTCTAGTGTCCTTCGTTTGGGAGAAAAATGCAATGGTACAAGACAGCTTTTCCTTGCCAATATCTCTCTTTTGCAAAGAGCTACGCATTGGAAAATTCAGGGCTATGTCGTGTAGATGATGGCCTAACAGGAGGCTTTAAAATTTTCTTTCTAGTGACCTTCGTTTGGGAGAAAAATGCAAAGGTACAAGACAGCTTTTCCTTGCCAATATCTCTCTTTTGCAAAGAGCTGCGCATTGGAAAATTTAGGGCTATGTCGTGTAGATGATGGCCTAGCAGGAGGCTTTAAAATTTTCTTTCTAGTGTCCTTCGTTTGGGAGAAAAATGCAATGGTACAAGAAAGCTTTTCCTTGCCAATATCTCTCTTTTGCAAAGAGCTGCGCATTGGAAAATTCAGGGCTATGTCGTGTAGATGATGGCCTAACAGGAGGCTTTAAAATTTTCTTTCTAGTGTCCTTCGTTTGGGAGAAAAATGCAAAGGTACAAGACAGCTTTTCCTTGCCAATATCTCTCTTTTGTAAAGAGCTACGCATTGGAAAATTCAGGACTATGTCGTGTAGATGATGGCCTAACAGGAGGCTTTAAAATTTTCTTTCTAGTGACCTTCGTTTGGGAGAAAAATGCAAAGGTACCTGACAGCTTTTCCTTGCCAATATCTCTCTTTTGCAAAGAGCTGCGCATTGGAAAATTCAGGGCTATGTCGTGTAGATGATGGCCTAACAGGAGGCTTTAAAATTTTCTTTCTAGTGTCCTTCGTTTGGGAGAAAAATGCAAAGGTACAAGACAGCTTTTCCTTGCCAATATCTCTCTTTTGCAAAGAGCTACGCATTGGAAAATTCAGGGCTATGTCGTGTAGATGATGGCCTAACAGGAGGCTTTAAAATTTTCTTTCTAGTGACCTTCGTTTGGGAGAAAAATGCAAAGGTACAAGACAGCTTTTCCTTGCCAATATCTCTCTTTTGCAAAGAGCTGCGCATTGGAAAATTCAGGGCTATGTCGTGTAGATGATGGCCTAACAGGAGGCTTTAAAATTTTCTTTCTAGTGACCTTCGTTTGGGAGAAAAATGCAAAGGTACAAGACAGCTTTTCCTTGCCAATATCTCTCTTTTGCAAAGAGCTGCGCATTGGAAAATTCAGGGCTATGTCGTGTAGATGATGGCCTAACAGGAGGCTTTACAATTTTCTTTCTAGTGTCCTTCGTTTGGGAGAAAAATGCAATGGTACAAGACAGCTTTTCCTTGCCAATATCTCTCTTTTGCAAAGAGCTATGCATTGGAAAATTCAGGGCTATGTCGTGTAGATGATGGCCTAACAGGAGGCTTTAAAATTTTAATTCTAGTGTCCTTCGTTTGGGAGAAAAATGCAAAGGTACAAGACAGCTTTTCCTTGCCAATATCTCTCTTTTGCAAAGAGCTGCGCATTGGAAAATTCAGGGCTATATCGTGTAGATGATGGCCTAACAGGAGGCTTTAAAATTTTCTTTCTAGTGTCCTTCGTTTGGGAGAAAAATGCAATGGTACAAGACAGCTTTTCCTTGCCAATATCTCTCTTTTGCAAAGAGCTACGCATTGGAAAATTCAGGGCTATGTCGTGTAGATGATGGCCTAACAGGAGGCTTTAAAATTTTCTTTCTAGTGACCTTCGTTTGGGAGAAAAATGCAAAGGTACAAGACAGCTTTTCCTTGCCAATATCTCTCTTTTGCAAAGAGCTGCGCATTGGAAAATTCAGGGCTATGTCGTGTAGATGATGGCCTAACAGGAGGCTTTAAAATTTTCTTTCTAGTGTCCTTCGTTTGGGAGAAAAATGCAATGGTACAAGACAGCTTTTCCTTGCCAATATCTCTCTTTTGCAAAGAGCTGCGCATTGGAAAATTCAGGGCTATGTCGTGTAGAAGATGGCATAACAGGAGGCTTTTAAATTTTAATTCTAGTGTCCTTCGTTTGGGAGAAAAATGCAAAGGTACAAGACAGCTTTTCCTTGCCAATATCTCTCTTTTGCAAAGAGCTACGCATTGGAAAATTCAGGGCTATGTCGTGTAGATGATGGCCTAACAGGAGGCTTTAAAATTTTCTTTCTAGTGACCTTCGTTTGGGAGAAAAATGCAAAGGTACAAGACAGCTTTTCCTTGCCAATATCTCTCTTTTGCAAAGAGCTGCGCATTGGAAAATTTAGGGCTATGTCGTGTAGATGATGGCCTAGCAGGAGGCTTTAAAATTTTCTTTCTAGTGTCCTTCGTTTGGGAGAAAAATGCAATGGTACAAGAAAGCTTTTCCTTGCCAATATCTCTCTTTTGCAAAGAGCTGCGCATTGGAAAATTCAGGGCTATGTCGTGTAGATGATGGCCTAACAGGAGGCTTTAAAATTTTCTTTCTAGTGTCCTTCGTTTGGGAGAAAAATGCAAAGGTACAAGACAGCTTTTCCTTGCCAATATCTCTCTTTTGTAAAGAGCTACGCATTGGAAAATTCAGGACTATGTCGTGTAGATGATGGCCTAACAGGAGGCTTTAAAATTTTCTTTCTAGTGACCTTCGTTTGGGAGAAAAATGCAAAGGTACCTGACAGCTTTTCCTTGCCAATATCTCTCTTTTGCAAAGAGCTGCGCATTGGAAAATTCAGGGCTATGTCGTGTAGATGATGGCATAACAGGAGGCTTTAAAATTTTAATTCTAGTGTCCTTCGTTTGGGAGAAAAATGCAAAGGTACAAGACAGCTTTTCCTTGCCAATATCTCTCTTTTGCAAAGAGCTGCGCATTGGAAAATTCAGGGCTATGTCGTGTAGATGATGGCCTAACAGGAGGCTTTAAAATTTTCTTTCTAGTGTCCTTCGTTTGGGAGAAAAATGCAAAGGTACAAGACAGCTTTTCCTTGCCAATATCTCTCTTTTGCAAAGAGCTACGCATTGGAAAATTCAGGGCTATGTCGTGTAGATGATGGCCTAACAGGAGGCTTTAAAATTTTCTTTCTAGTGACCTTCGTTTGGGAGAAAAATGCAAAGGTACAAGACAGCTTTTCCTTGCCAATATCTCTCTTTTGCAAAGAGCTGCGCAATTGGAAAATTCAGGGCTATGTCGTGTAGATGATGGCCTAACAGGAGGCTTTAAAATTTTCTTTCTAGTGACCTTCGTTTGGGAGAAAAATGCAAAGGTACAAGACAGCTTTTCCTTGCCAATATCTCTCTTTTGCAAAGAGCTGCGCATTGGAAAATTCAGGGCTATGTCGTGTAGATGATGGCCTAACAGGAGGCTTTAAAATTTTCTTTCTAGTGTCCTTCGTTTGGGAGAAAAATGCAATGGTACAAGACAGCTTTTCCTTGCCAATATCTCTCTTTTGCAAAGAGCTATGCATTGGAAAATTCAGGGCTATGTCGTGTAGATGATGGCCTAACAGGAGGCTTTAAAATTTTAATTCTAGTGTCCTTCGTTTGGGAGAAAAATGCAAAGGTACAAGACAGCTTTTCCTTGCCAATATCTCTCTTTTGCAAAGAGCTGCGCATTGGAAAATTCAGGGCTATATCGTGTAGATGATGGCCTAACAGGAGGCTTTAAAATTTTCTTTCTAGTGTCCTTCGTTTGGGAGAAAAATGCAATGGTACAAGACAGCTTTTCCTTGCCAATATCTCTCTTTTGCAAAGAGCTACGCATTGGAAAATTCAGAGCTATGTCGTGTAGATGATGGCCTAACAGGAGGCTTTAAAATTTTCTTTCTAGTGACCTTCGTTTGGAGAAAAATGCAAAGGTACAAGACAGCTTTTCCTTGCCAATATCTCTCTTTTGCAAAGAGCTGCGCATTGGAAAATTCAGGGCTATGTCGTGTAGATGATGGCCCTAACAGGAGGCTTTAAAATTTTCTTTCTAGTGTCCTTCGTTTGGGAGAAAAATGCAATGGTACAAGACAGCTTTTCCTTGCCAATATCTCTCTTTTGCAAAGAGCTGCGCATTGGAAAATTCAGGGCTATGTCGTGTAGAAGATGGCATAACAGGAGGCTTTAAATTTTAATTCTAGTGTCCTTCGTTTGGGAGAAAAATGCAAAGGTACAAGACAGCTTTTCCTTGCCAATATCTCTCTTTTGCAAAGAGCTACGCATTGGAAAATTCAGGGCTATGTCGTGTAGATGATGGCCTAACAGGAGGCTTTAAAATTTTCTTTCTAGTGACCTTCGTTTGGGAGAAAAATGCAAAGGTACAAGACAGCTTTTCCTTGCCAATATCTCTCTTTTGCAAAGAGCTGCGCATTGGAAAATTTAGGGCTATGTCGTGTAGATGATGGCCTAGCAGGAGGCTTTAAAATTTTCTTTCTAGTGTCCTTCGTTTGGGAGAAAAATGCAATGGTACAAGAAAGCTTTTCCTTGCCAATATCTCTCTTTTGCAAAGAGCTGCGCATTGGAAAATTCAGGGCTATGTCGTGTAGATGATGGCCTAACAGGAGGCTTTAAAATTTTCTTTCTAGTGTCCTTCGTTTGGGAGAAAAATGCAAAGGTACAAGACAGCTTTTCCTTGCCAATATCTCTCTTTGTAAAGAGCTACGCATTGGAAAATTCAGGGACTATGTCGTGTAGATGATGGCCTAACAGGAGGCTTTAAAATTTTCTTTCTAGTGACCTTCGTTTGGGAGAAAAATGCAAAGGTACCTGACAGCTTTTCCTTGCCAATATCTCTCTTTTGCAAAGAGCTGCGCATTGGAAAATTCAGGGCTATGTCGTGTAGATGATGGCCTAACAGGAGGCTTTAAAATTTTAATTCTAGTGTCCTTCGTTTGGGAGAAAAATGCAAAGGTACAAGATAGCTTTTCCTTGCCAATATCTCTCTTTTACAAAGAGCTACGCATTGGAAAATTCAGGGCTATGTCGTGTAGATGATGGCCTAACAGGAGGCTTTAAAATTTTCTTTCTAGTGTCCTTCGTTTGGGAGAAAAATGCAATGGTACAAGACAGCTTTTCCTTGCCAATATCTCTCTTTTGCAAAGAGCTACGCATTGGAAAATTCAGGGCTATGTCGTGTAGATGATGGCCTAACAGGAGGCTTTAAAATTTTCTTTCTAGTGACATTCGTTTGGGAGAAAAATGCAAAGGTACAAGACAGCTTTTCCTTGCCAATATCTCTCTTTTGCAAAGAGCTGCGCATTGGAAAATTCAGGGCTATGTCGTGTAGATGATGGCCTAACAGGAGGCTTTAACATTTTCTTTCTAGTGTCCTTCGTTTGGGAGAAAAATGCAATGGTACAAGACAGCTTTTCCTTGCCAATATCTCTCTTTTGGAAAGAGCTGCGCATTGGAAAATTCAGGGCTATTTCGTGTAGATGATGGCCTAACAGGAGGCTTTAAAATTTTCTTTCTAGTGTCCTTCGTTTGGGAGAAAAATGCAAAGGTACAAGACAGCTTTTCCTTGCCAATATCTCTCTTTTGCAAAGAGCTACGCATTGGAAAATTCAGGGCTATGTCGTGTAGATGATGGCCTAACAGGAGGCTTTAAAATTTTCTTTCTAGTGACCTTCGTTTGGGAGAAAAATGCAAAGGTACAAGACAGCTTTTCCTTGCCAATATCTCTCTTTTGCAAAGAGCTGCGCATTGGAAAATTCAGGGCTATGTCGTGTAGATGTTGGCCTAACAGGAGGCTTTAAAATTTTAATTCTAGTGTCCTTCGTTTGGGAGAAAAATGCAAAGGTACAAGACAGCTTTTCCTTGCCAATATCTCTCTTTTGCAAAGAGCTACGCATTGGAAAATTCAGGGCTATGTCGTGTAGATGATGGCCTAACAGGAGGCTTTAAAATTTTAATTCTAGTGTCCTTCGTTTGGGAGAAAAATGCAAAGGTACAAGACAGCTTTTCCTTGCCAATATCTCTCTTTTGCAAAGAGCTGCGCATTGGAAAATTCAGGGCTATGTCGTGTAGATGATGGCCTAACAGGAGGCTTTAAAATTTTCTTTCTAGTGTCCTTCGTTTGGGAGAAAAATGCAATGGTGCAAGACAGCTTTTCCTTGCCAATATCTCTCTTTTGCAAAGAGCTACGCATTGGAAAATTCAGGGCTATGTCGTGTAGATGATGGCCTAACAGGAGGCTTTAAAATTTTCTTTCTAGTTACCTTCGTTTGGGAGAAAAATGCAAAGGTACAAGACAGCTTTTCCTTGCCAATATCTCTCTTTTGCAAAGAGCTGCGCATTGGAAAATTCAGGGCTATGTCGTGTAGATGATGGCCTAACAGGAGGCTTTAAAATTTTCTTTCTAGTGACCTTCGTTTGGGAGAAAAATGCAAAGGTACAAGACAGCTTTTCCTTGCCAATATCTCTCTTTTGCAAAGAGCTGCGCATTGGAAAATTTAGGGCTATGTTGATGGCCTAGCAGGAGGCTTTAAAATTTTCTTTCTAGTATCCTTCGTTTGGGAGAAAAATGCAATGGTACAAGAAAGCTTTTCCTTGCCAATATCTCTCTTTTGCAAAGAGCTGCGCATTGGAAAATTCAGGGCTATGTCGTGTAGATGATGGCCTAACAGGAGGCTTTAAAATTTTCTTTCTAGTGTCCTTCGTTTGGGAGAAAAATGCAAAGGTACAAGACAGCTTTTCCTTGCCAATATCTCTCTTTTGTAAAGAGCTACGCATTGGAAAATTCAGGACTATGTCGTGTAGATGATGGCCTAACAGGAGGCTTTAACATTTTCTTTCTAGTGACCTTCGTTTGGGAGAAAAATGCAAAGGTACCTGACAGCTTTTCCTTGCCAATATCTCTCTTTTGCAAAGAGCTGCGCATTGGAAAATTCAGGGCTATGTCGTGTAGATGATGGCATAACAGGAGGCTTTAAAATTTTAATTCTAGTGTCCTTCGTTTGGGAGAAAAATGCAAAGGTACAAGACAGCTTTTCCTTGCCAATATCTCTCTTTTGCAAAGAGCTGCGCATTGGAAAATTCAGGGCTATGTCGTGTAGATGATGGCCTAACAGGAGGCTTTAAAATTTTCTTTCTAGTGTCCTTCGTTTGGGAGAAAAATGCAAAGGTACAAGACAGCTTTTCCTTGCCAATATCTCTCTTTTGCAAAGAGCTACGCATTGGAAAATTCAGGGCTATGTCGTGTAGATGATGGCCTAACAGGAGGCTTTAAAATTTTCTTTCTAGTGACCTTCGTTTGGGAGAAAAATGCAAAGGTACAAGACAGCTTTTCCTTGCCAATATCTCTCTTTTGCAAAGAGCTGCGCATTGGAAAATTCAGGGCTATGTCGTGTAGATGATGGCCTAACAGGAGGCTTTAAAATTTTCTTTCTAGTGTCCTTCGTTTGGGAGAAAAATGCAAAGGTACAAGACAGCTTTTCCTTGCCAATATCTCTCTTTTGCAAAGAGCTGCGCATTGGAAAATTCAGGGCTATGTCGTGTAGATGATGGCCTAACAGGAGGCTTTAAAATTTTCTTTCTAGTGTCCTTCGTTTGGGAGAAAAATGCAATGGTACAAGACAGCTTTTCCTTGCCAATATCTCTCTTTTGCAAAGAGCTACCCATTGGAAAATTCAGGGCTTTGTCGTGTAGATGATGGCCTAACAGGAGGCTTTAAAATTTTCTTTCTAGTGACCTTCGTTTGGGAGAAAAATGCAAAGGTACAAGACAGCTTTTCCTTGCCAATATCTCTCTTTTGCAAAGAGCTGCGCATTGGAAAATTCAGGGCTATGTCGTGTAGATGATGGCCTAACAGGAGGCTTTAAAATTTTCTTTCTAGTGACCTTCGTTTGGGAGAAAAATGCAAAGGTACAAGACAGCTTATCCTTGCCAATATCTCTCTTTTGCAAAGAGCTGCGCATTGGAAAATTCAGGGCTATGTCGTGTAGATGATGGCCTAACAGGAGGCTTTAAAATTTTCTTTCTAGTGTCCTTCGTTTGGGAGAAAAATGCAATGGTACAAGACAGCTTTTCCTTGCCAATATCTCTCTTTTGCAAAGAGCTGCGCATTGGAAAATTCAGGGCTATTTCGTGTAGATGATGGCCTAACAGGAGGCTTTAAAATTTTCTTTCTAGTGTCCTTCGTTTGGGAGAAAAATGCAATGGTACAAGACAGCTTTTCCTTGCCAATATCTCTCTTTTGCAAAGAGCTACGCATTGGAAAATTCAGGGCTATGTCGTGTAGATGATGGCCTAACAGGAGGCTTTAAAATTTTCTTTCTAGTGACATTCGTTTGGGAGAAAAATGCAAAGGTACAAGACAGCTTTTCCTTGCCAATATCTCTCTTTTGCAAAGAGCTGCGCATTGGAAAATTCAGGGCTATGTCGTGTAGATGATGGCCTAACAGGAGGCTTTAAAATTTTCTTTCTAGTGTCCTTCGTTTGGGAGAAAAATGCAATGGTACAAGACAGCTTTTCCTTGCCAATATCTCTCTTTTGCAAAGAGCTGCGCATTGGAAAATTCAGGGCTATTTCGTGTAGATGATGGCCTAACAGGAGGCTTTAAAATTTTCTTTCTAGTGTCCTTCGTTTGGGAGAAAAATGCAAAGGTACAAGACAGCTTTTCCTTGCCAATATCTCTCTTTTGCAAAGAGCTGCGCATTGGAAAATTCAGGGCTATGTCGTGTAGATGATGGCCTAACAGGAGGCTTTAAAATTTTCTTTCTAGTGTCCTTCGTTTGGGAGAAAAATGCAATGGTACAAGACAGCTTTTCCTTGCCAATATCTCTCTTTTGCAAAGAGCTGCGCATTGGAAAATTCAGGGCTATTTCGTGTAGATGATGGCCTAACAGGAGGCTTTAAAATTTTCTTTCTAGTGTCCTTCGTTTGGGAGAAAAATGCAATGGTACAAGACAGCTTTTCCTTGCCAATATCTCTCTTTTGCAAAGAGCTGCGCATTGGAAAATTCAGGGCTATTTCGTGTAGATGATGGCCTAACAGGAGGCTTTAAAATTTTCTTTCTAGTGTCCTTCGTTTGGGAGAAAAATGCAAAGGTACAAGACAGCTTTTCCTTGCCAATATCTCTCTTTTACAAAGAGCTACGCATTGGAAAATTCAGGGCTATGTCGTGTAGATGATGGCCTAACAGGAGGCTTTAAAATTTTCTTTCTAGTGTCCTTCGTTTGGGAGAAAAATGCAATGGTACAAGACAGCTTTTCCTTGCCAATATCTCTCTTTTGCAAAGATCTACGCATTGGAAAATTCAGGGCTATGTCGTGTAGATGATGGCCTAACAGGAGGCTTTAAAATTTTCTTTCTAGTGACATTCGTTTGGGAGAAAAATGCAAAGGTACAAGACAGCTTTTCCTTGCCAATATCTCTCTTTTGCAAAGAGCTGCGCATTGGAAAATTCAGGGCTATGTCGTGTAGATGATGGCCTAACAGGAGGCTTTAAAATTTTCTTTCTAGTGTCCTTCGTTTGGGAGAAAAATGCAATGGTACAAGACAGCTTTTCCTTGCCAATATCTCTCTTTTGCAAAGAGCTGCGCATTGGAAAATTCAGGGCTATTTCGTGTAGATGATGGCCTAACAGGAGGCTTTAAAATTTTAATTCTAGTGTCCTTCGTTTGGGAGAAAAATGCAAAGGTACAAGACAGCTTTTCCTTGCCAATATCTCTCTTTTGCAAAGAGCTGCGCATTGAAAATTCAGGGCTATGTCGTGTAGATGATGGCCTAACAGGAGGCTTTAAAATTTTCTTTCTAGTGTCCTTCGTTTGGGAGAAAAATGCAATGGTGCAAGACAGCTTTTCCTTGCCAATATCTCTCTTTTGCAAAGAGCTACGCATTGGAAAATTCAGGGCTATGTCGTGTAGATGATGGCCTAACAGGAGGCTTTAAAATTTTCTTTCTAGTGACCTTCGTTTGGGAGAAAAATGCAAAGGTACAAGACAGCTTTTCCTTGCCAATATCTCTCTTTTGCAAAGAGCTGCGCATTGGAAAATTCAGGGCTATGTCGTGTAGATGATGGCCTAACAGGAGGCTTTAAAATTTTCTTTCTAGTGACCTTCGTTTGGGAGAAAAATGCAAAGGTACAAGACAGCTTTTCCTTGCCAATATCTCTCTTTTGCAAAGAGCTGCGCATTGGAAAATTTAGGGCTATGTCGTGTAGATGATGGCCTAGCAGGAGGCTTTAAAATTTTCTTTCTAGTGTCCTTCGTTTGGGAGAAAAATGCAATGATACAAGAAAGCTTTTCCTTGCCAATATCTCTCTTTTGCAAAGAGCTGCGCATTGGAAAATTCAGGGCTATGTCGTGTAGATGATGGCCTAACAGGAGGCTTTAAAATTTTCTTTCTAGTGTCCTTCGTTTGGGAGAAAAATGCAAAGGTACAAGACAGCTTTTCCTTGCCAATATCTCTCTTTTGTAAAGAGCTACGCATTGGAAAATTCAGGACTATGTCGTGTAGATGATGGCCTAACAGGAGGCTTTAAAATTTTCTTTCTAGTGACCTTCGTTTGGGAGAAAAATGCAAAGGTACCTGACAGCTTTTCCTTGCCAATATCTCTCTTTTGCAAAGAGCTGCGCATTGGAAAATTCAGGGCTATGTCGTGTAGATGATGGCATAACAGGAGGCTTTAAAATTTTAATTCTAGTGTCCTTCGTTTGGGAGAAAAATGCAAAGGTACAAGACAGCTTTTCCTTGCCAATATCTCTCTTTTGCAAAGAGCTGCGCATTGGAAAATTCAGGGCTATGTCGTGTAGATGATGGCCTAACAGGAGGCTTTAAAATTTTCTTTCTAGTGTCCTTCGTTTGGGAGAAAAATGCAATGGTACAAGACAGCTTTTCCTTGCCAATATCTCTCTTTTGCAAAGAGCTGCGCATTGGAAAATTCAGGGCTATGTCGTGTAGATGATGGCCTAACAGGAGGCTTTAAAATTTTAATTCTAGTGTCCTTCGTTTGGGAGAAAAATGCAAAGGTACAAGACAGCTTTTCCTTGCCAATATCTCTCTTTTGCAAAGAGCTGCGCATTGGAAAATTCAGGGCTATGTCGTGTAGATGATGGCCTAACAGGAGGCTTTAAAATTTTCTTTCTAGTGTCCTTCGTTTGGGAGAAAAATGCAATGGTGCAAGACAGCTTTTCCTTGCCAATATCTCTCTTTTGCAAAGAGCTACGCATTGGAAAATTCAGGGCTATGTCGTGTAGATGATGGCCTAACAGGAGGCTTTAAAATTTTCTTTCTAGTGACCTTCGTTTGGGAGAAAAATGCAAAGGTACAAGACAGCTTTTCCTTGCCAATATCTCTCTTTTGCAAAGAGCTGCGCATTGGAAAATTCAGGGCTATGTCGTGTAGATGATGGCCTAACAGGAGGCTTTAAAATTTTCTTTCTAGTGACCTTCGTTTGGGAGAAAAATGCAAAGGTACAAGACAGCTTTTCCTTGCCAATATCTCTCTTTTGCAAAGAGCTGCGCATTGGAAAATTTAGGGCTATGTCGTGTAGATGATGGCCTAGCAGGAGGCTTTAAAATTTTCTTTCTAGTGTCCTTCGTTTGGGAGAAAAATGCAATGATACAAGAAAGCTTTTCCTTGCCAATATCTCTCTTTTGCAAAGAGCTGCGCATTGGAAAATTCAGGGCTATGTCGTGTAGATGATGGCCTAACAGGAGGCTTTAAAATTTTCTTTCTAGTGACCTTCGTTTGGGAGAAAAATGCAATGGTACAAGACAGCTTTTCTTTGCCAATATCTCTCTTTTTCAAAGAGCTGCGCATTGGAAAATTCAGGGCTATGTCGTGTAGATGTTGGCCTAACAGGAGGCTTTAAAATTTTAATTCTAGTGTCCTTCGTTTGGGAGAAAAATGCAAAGGTACAAGACAGCTTTTCCTTGCCAATATCTCTCTTTTGCAAAGAGCTACGCATTGGAAAATTCAGGGCTATGTCGTGTAGATGATGGCCTAACAGGAGGCTTTAAAATTTTAATTCTAGTGTCCTTCGTTTGGGAGAAAAATGCAAAGGTACAAGACAGCTTTTCCTTGCCAATATCTCTCTTTTGCAAAGAGCTGCGCATTGGAAAATTCAGGGCTATGTCGTGTAGATGATGGCCTAACAGGAGGCTTTAAAATTTTCTTTCTAGTGTCCTTCGTTTGGGAGAAAAATGCAATGGTGCAAGACAGCTTTTCCTTGCCAATATCTCTCTTTTGCAAAGAGCTACGCATTGGAAAATTCAGGGCTATGTCGTGTAGATGATGGCCTAACAGGAGGCTTTAAAATTTTCTTTCTAGTGACCTTCGTTTGGGAGAAAAATGCAAAGGTACAAGACAGCTTTTCCTTGCCAATATCTCTCTTTTGCAAAGAGCTGCGCATTGGAAAATTCAGGGCTATGTCGTGTAGATGATGGCCTAACAGGAGGCTTTAAAATTTTCTTTCTAGTGACCTTCGTTTGGGAGAAAAATGCAAAGGTACAAGACAGCTTTTCCTTGCCAATATCTCTCTTTTTGCAAAGAGCTGCGCATTGGAAAATTTAGGGCTATGTTGATGGCCTAGCAGGAGGCTTTAAAATTTTCTTTCTAGTATCCTTCGTTTGGGAGAAAAATGCAATGGTACAAGAAAGCTTTTCCTTGCCAATATCTCTCTTTTGCAAAGAGCTGCGCATTGGAAAATTCAGGGCTATGTCGTGTAGATGATGGCCTAACAGGAGGCTTTAAAATTTTCTTTCTAGTGTCCTTCGTTTGGGAGAAAAATGCAAAGGTACAAGACAGCTTTTCCTTGCCAATATCTCTCTTTTGTAAAGAGCTACGCATTGGAAAATTCAGGACTATGTCGTGTAGATGATGGCCTAACAGGAGGCTTTAACATTTTCTTTCTAGTGACCTTCGTTTGGGAGAAAAATGCAAAGGTACCTGACAGCTTTTCCTTGCCAATATCTCTCTTTTGCAAAGAGCTGCGCATTGGAAAATTCAGGGCTATGTCGTGTAGATGATGGCATAACAGGAGGCTTTAAAATTTTAATTCTAGTGTCCTTCGTTTGGGAGAAAAATGCAAAGGTACAAGACAGCTTTTCCTTGCCAATATCTCTCTTTTGCAAAGAACTGCGCATTGGAAAATTCAGGGCTATGTCGTGTAGATGATGGCCTAACAGGAGGCTTTAAAATTTTCTTTCTAGTGTCCTTCGTTTGGGAGAAAAATGCAAAGGTACAAGACAGCTTTTCCTTGCCAATATCTCTCTTTTGCAAAGAGCTACGCATTGGAAAATTCAGGGCTATGTCGTGTAGATGATGGCCTAACAGGAGGCTTTAAAATTTTCTTTCTAGTGACCTTCGTTTGGGAGAAAAATGCAAAGGTACAAGACAGCTTTTCCTTGCCAATATCTCTCTTTTGCAAAGAGCTGCGCATTGGAAAATTCAGGGCTATGTCGTGTAGATGATGGCCTAACAGGAGGCTTTAAAATTTTCTTTCTAGTGTCCTTCGTTTGGGAGAAAAATGCAAAGGTACAAGACAGCTTTTCCTTGCCAATATCTCTCTTTTGCAAAGAGCTGCGCATTGGAAAATTCAGGGCTATGTCGTGTAGATGATGGCCTAACAGGAGGCTTTAAAATTTTCTTTCTAGTGTCCTTCGTTTGGGAGAAAAATGCAATGGTACAAGACAGCTTTTCCTTGCCAATATCTCTCTTTTGCAAAGAGCTACCCATTGGAAAATTCAGGGCTTTGTCGTGTAGATGATGGCCTAACAGGAGGCTTTAAAATTTTCTTTCTAGTGACCTTCGTTTGGGAGAAAAATGCAAAGGTACAAGACAGCTTTTCCTTGCCAATATCTCTCTTTTGCAAAGAGCTGCGCATTGGAAAATTCAGGGCTATGTCGTGTAGATGATGGCCTAACAGGAGGCTTTAAAATTTTCTTTCTAGTGACCTTCGTTTGGGAGAAAAATGCAAAGGTACAAGACAGCTTATCCTTGCCAATATCTCTCTTTTGCAAAGAGCTGCGCATTGGAAAATTCAGGGCTATGTCGTGTAGATGATGGCCTAACAGGAGGCTTTAAAATTTTCTTTCTAGTGTCCTTCGTTTGGGAGAAAAATGCAATGGTACAAGACAGCTTTTCCTTGCCAATATCTCTCTTTTGCAAAGAGCTGCGCATTGGAAAATTCAGGGCTATTTCGTGTAGATGATGGCCTAACAGGAGGCTTTAAAATTTTCTTTCTAGTGTCCTTCGTTTGGGAGAAAAATGCAATGGTACAAGACAGCTTTTCCTTGCCAATATCTCTCTTTTGCAAAGAGCTACGCATTGGAAAATTCAGGGCTATGTCGTGTAGATGATGGCCTAACAGGAGGCTTTAAAATTTTCTTTCTAGTGACATTCGTTTGGGAGAAAAATGCAAAGGTACAAGACAGCTTTTCCTTGCCAATATCTCTCTTTTGCAAAGAGCTGCGCATTGGAAAATTCAGGGCTATGTCGTGTAGATGATGGCCTAACAGGAGGCTTTAAAATTTTCTTTCTAGTGTCCTTCGTTTGGGAGAAAAATGCAATGGTACAAGACAGCTTTTCCTTGCCAATATCTCTCTTTTGCAAAGAGCTGCGCATTGGAAAATTCAGGGCTATTTCGTGTAGATGATGGCCTAACAGGAGGCTTTAAAATTTTCTTTCTAGTGTCCTTCGTTTGGGAGAAAAATGCAAAGGTACAAGACAGCTTTTCCTTGCCAATATCTCTCTTTTGCAAAGAGCTGCGCATTGGAAAATTCAGGGCTATGTCGTGTAGATGATGGCCTAACAGGAGGCTTTAAAATTTTCTTTCTAGTGTCCTTCGTTTGGGAGAAAAATGCAATGGTACAAGACAGCTTTTCCTTGCCAATATCTCTCTTTTGCAAAGAGCTGCGCATTGGAAAATTCAGGGCTATTTCGTGTAGATGATGGCCTAACAGGAGGCTTTAAAATTTTCTTTCTAGTGTCCTTCGTTTGGGAGAAAAATGCAATGGTACAAGACAGCTTTTCCTTGCCAATATCTCTCTTTTGCAAAGAGCTGCGCATTGGAAAATTCAGGGCTATTTCGTGTAGATGATGGCCTAACAGGAGGCTTTAAAATTTTCTTTCTAGTGTCCTTCGTTTGGGAGAAAAATGCAAAGGTACAAGACAGCTTTTCCTTGCCAATATCTCTCTTTTACAAAGAGCTACGCATTGGAAAATTCAGGGCTATGTCGTGTAGATGATGGCCTAACAGGAGGCTTTAAAATTTTCTTTCTAGTGTCCTTCGTTTGGGAGAAAAATGCAATGGTACAAGACAGCTTTTCCTTGCCAATATCTCTCTTTTGCAAAGATCTACGCATTGGAAAATTCAGGGCTATGTCGTGTAGATGATGGCCTAACAGGAGGCTTTAAAATTTTCTTTCTAGTGACATTCGTTTGGGAGAAAAATGCAAAGGTACAAGACAGCTTTTCCTTGCCAATATCTCTCTTTTGCAAAGAGCTGCGCATTGGAAAATTCAGGGCTATGTCGTGTAGATGATGGCCTAACAGGAGGCTTTAAAATTTTCTTTCTAGTGTCCTTCGTTTGGGAGAAAAATGCAATGGTACAAGACAGCTTTTCCTTGCCAATATCTCTCTTTTGCAAAGAGCTGCGCATTGGAAAATTCAGGGCTATTTCGTGTAGATGATGGCCTAACAGGAGGCTTTAAAATTTTAATTCTAGTGTCCTTCGTTTGGGAGAAAAATGCAAAGGTACAAGACAGCTTTTCCTTGCCAATATCTCTCTTTTGCAAAGAGCTGCGCATTGGAAAATTCAGGGCTATGTCGTGTAGATGATGGCCTAACAGGAGGCTTTAAAATTTTCTTTCTAGTGTCCTTCGTTTGGGAGAAAAATGCAATGGTGCAAGACAGCTTTTCCTTGCCAATATCTCTCTTTTGCAAAGAGCTACGCATTGGAAAATTCAGGGCTATGTCGTGTAGATGATGGCCTAACAGGAGGCTTTAAAATTTTCTTTCTAGTGACCTTCGTTTGGGAGAAAAATGCAAAGGTACAAGACAGCTTTTCCTTGCCAATATCTCTCTTTTGCAAAGAGCTGCGCATTGGAAAATTCAGGGCTATGTCGTGTAGATGATGGCCTAACAGGAGGCTTTAAAATTTTCTTTCTAGTGACCTTCGTTTGGGAGAAAAATGCAAAGGTACAAGACAGCTTTTCCTTGCCAATATCTCTCTTTTGCAAAGAGCTGCGCATTGGAAAATTTAGGGCTATGTCGTGTAGATGATGGCCTAGCAGGAGGCTTTAAAATTTTCTTTCTAGTGTCCTTCGTTTGGGAGAAAAATGCAATGATACAAGAAAGCTTTTCCTTGCCAATATCTCTCTTTTGCAAAGAGCTGCGCATTGGAAAATTCAGGGCTATGTCGTGTAGATGATGGCCTAACAGGAGGCTTTAAAATTTTCTTTCTAGTGTCCTTCGTTTGGGAGAAAAATGCAAAGGTACAAGACAGCTTTTCCTTGCCAATATCTCTCTTTTGTAAAGAGCTACGCATTGGAAAATTCAGGACTATGTCGTGTAGATGATGGCCTAACAGGAGGCTTTAAAATTTTCTTTCTAGTGACCTTCGTTTGGGAGAAAAATGCAAAGGTACCTGACAGCTTTTCCTTGCCAATATCTCTCTTTTGCAAAGAGCTGCGCATTGGAAAATTCAGGGCTATGTCGTGTAGATGATGGCATAACAGGAGGCTTTAAAATTTTAATTCTAGTGTCCTTCGTTTGGGAGAAAAATGCAAAGGTACAAGACAGCTTTTCCTTGCCAATATCTCTCTTTTGCAAAGAGCTGCGCATTGGAAAATTCAGGGCTATGTCGTGTAGATGATGGCCTAACAGGAGGCTTTAAAATTTTCTTTCTAGTGTCCTTCGTTTGGGAGAAAAATGCAATGGTACAAGACAGCTTTTCCTTGCCAATATCTCTCTTTTGCAAAGAGCTGCGCATTGGAAAATTCAGGGCTATGTCGTGTAGATGATGGCCTAACAGGAGGCTTTAAAATTTTAATTCTAGTGTCCTTCGTTTGGGAGAAAAATGCAAAGGTACAAGACAGCTTTTCCTTGCCAATATCTCTCTTTTGCAAAGAGCTGCGCATTGGAAAATTCAGGGCTATGTCGTGTAGATGATGGCCTAACAGGAGGCTTTAAAATTTTCTTTCTAGTGTCCTTCGTTTGGGAGAAAAATGCAATGGTGCAAGACAGCTTTTCCTTGCCAATATCTCTCTTTTGCAAAGAGCTACGCATTGGAAAATTCAGGGCTATGTCGTGTAGATGATGGCCTAACAGGAGGCTTTAAAATTTTCTTTCTAGTGACCTTCGTTTGGGAGAAAAATGCAAAGGTACAAGACAGCTTTTCCTTGCCAATATCTCTCTTTTGCAAAGAGCTGCGCATTGGAAAATTCAGGGCTATGTCGTGTAGATGATGGCCTAACAGGAGGCTTTAAAATTTTCTTTCTAGTGACCTTCGTTTGGGAGAAAAATGCAAAGGTACAAGACAGCTTTTCCTTGCCAATATCTCTCTTTTGCAAAGAGCTGCGCATTGGAAAATTTAGGGCTATGTCGTGTAGATGATGGCCTAGCAGGAGGCTTTAAAATTTTCTTTCTAGTGTCCTTCGTTTGGGAGAAAAATGCAATGATACAAGAAAGCTTTTCCTTGCCAATATCTCTCTTTTGCAAAGAGCTGCGCATTGGAAAATTCAGGGCTATGTCGTGTAGATGATGGCCTAACAGGAGGCTTTAAAATTTTCTTTCTAGTGTCCTTCGTTTGGGAGAAAAATGCAAAGGTACAAGACAGCTTTTCCTTGCCAATATCTCTCTTTTGTAAAGAGCTACGCATTGGAAAATTCAGGACTATGTCGTGTAGATGATGGCCTAACAGGAGGCTTTAAAATTTTCTTTCTAGTGACCTTCGTTTGGGAGAAAAATGCAAAGGTACCTGACAGCTTTTCCTTGCCAATATCTCTCTTTTGCAAAGAGCTGCGCATTGGAAAATTCAGGGCTATGTCGTGTAGATGATGGCATAACAGGAGGCTTTAAAATTTTAATTCTAGTGTCCTTCGTTTGGGAGAAAAATGCAAAGGTACAAGACAGCTTTTCCTTGCCAATATCTCTCTTTTGCAAAGAGCTGCGCATTGGAAAATTCAGGGCTATGTCGTGTAGATGATGGCCTAACAGGAGGCTTTAAAATTTTCTTTCTAGTGTCCTTCGTTTGGGAGAAAAATGCAAAGGTACAAGACAGCTTTTCCTTGCCAATATCTCTCTTTTGCAAAGAGCTACGCATTGGAAAATTCAGGGCTATGTCGTGTAGATGATGGCCTAACAGGAGGCTTTAAAATTTTCTTTCTAGTGACCTTCGTTTGGGAGAAAAATGCAAAGGTACAAGACAGCTTTTCCTTGCCAATATCTCTCTTTTGCAAAGAGCTGCGCATTGGAAAATTCAGGGCTATGTCGTGTAGATGATGGCCTAACAGGAGGCTTTAAAATTTTCTTTCTAGTGACCTTCGTTTGGGAGAAAAATGCAAAGGTACAAGACAGCTTTTCCTTGCCAATATCTCTCTTTTGCAAAGAGCTGCGCATTGGAAAATTCAGGGCTATGTCGTGTAGATGATGGCCTAACAGGAGGCTTTAAAATTTTCTTTCTAGTGTCCTTCGTTTGGGAGAAAAATGCAATGGTACAAGACAGCTTTTCCTTGCCAATATCTCTCTTTTGCAAAGAGCTACGCATTGGAAAATTCAGGGCTTTGTCGTGTAGATGATGGCCTAACAGGAGGCTTTAAAATTTTCTTTCTAGTGACCTTCGTTTGGGAGAAAAATGCAAAGGTACAAGACAGCTTTTCCTTGCCAATATCTCTCTTTTGCAAAGAGCTGCGCATTGGAAAATTCAGGGCTATGTCGTGTAGATGATGGCCTAACAGGAGGCTTTAAAATTTTCTTTCTAGTGACCTTCGTTTGGGAGAAAAATGCAAAGGTACAAGACAGCTTATCCTTGCCAATATCTCTCTTTTGCAAAGAGCTGCGCATTGGAAAATTCAGGGCTATGTCGTGTAGATGATGGCCTAACAGGAGGCTTTAAAATTTTCTTTCTAGTGTCCTTCGTTTGGGAGAAAAATGCAATGGTACAAGACAGCTTTTCCTTGCCAATATCTCTCTTTTGCAAAGAGCTGCGCATTGGAAAATTCAGGGCTATTTCGTGTAGATGATGGCCTAACAGGAGGCTTTAAAATTTTCTTTCTAGTGTCCTTCGTTTGGGAGAAAAATGCAAAGGTACAAGACAGCTTTTCCTTGCCAATATCTCTCTTTTGCAAAGAGCTACGCATTGGAAAATTCAGGGCTATGTCGTGTAGATGATGGCCTAACAGGAGGCTTTAAAATTTTCTTTCTAGTGTCCTTCGTTTGGGAGAAAAATGCAATGGTACAAGACAGCTTTTCCTTGCCAATATCTCTCTTTTGCAAAGAGCTACGCATTGGAAAATTCAGGGCTATGTCGTGTAGATGATGGCCTAACAGGAGGCTTTAAAATTTTCTTTCTAGTGACATTCGTTTGGGAGAAAAATGCAAAGGTAAAAGACAGCTTTTCCTTGCCAATATCTCTCTTTTGCAAAGAGCTGCGCATTGGAAAATTCAGGGCTATGTCGTGTAGATGATGGCCTAACAGGAGGCTTTAAAATTTTCTTTCAAGTGTCCTTCGTTTGGGAGAAAAATGCAATGGTACAAGACAGCTTTTCCTTGCCAATATCTCTCTTTTGCAAAGAGCTGCGCATTGGAAAATTCAGGGCTATTTCGTGTAGATGATGGCCTAACAGGAGGCTATAAAATTTTCTTTCTAGTGTCCTTCGTTTGGGAGAAAAATGCAAAGGTACAAGACAGCTTTTCCTTGCCAATATCTCTCTTTTGCAAAGAGCTACGCATTGGAAAATTCAGGGCTATGTCGTGTAGATGATGGCCTAACAGGAGGCTTTAAAATTTTCTTTCTAGTGACCTTCGTTTGGGAGAAAAATGCAAAGGTACAAGACAGCTTTTCCTTGCCAATATCTCTTTTGCAAAGAGCTGCGCATTGGAAAATTCAGGGCTATGTCGTGTAGATGATGGCCTAACAGGAGGCTTTAAAATTTTCTTTCTAGTGACCTTCGTTTGGGAGAAAAATGCAATGGTACAAGACAGCTTTTCCTTGCCAATATCTCTCTTTTTCAAAGAGCTGCGCATTGGAAAATTCAGGGCTATGTCGTGTAGATGATGGCCTAACAGGAGGCTTTAAAATTTTAATTCTAGTGTCCTTCGTTTGGGAGAAAAATGCAAAGGTACAAGACAGCTTTTCCTTGCCAATATCTCTCTTTTGCAAAGAGCTACGCATTGGAAAATTCAGGGCTATGTCGTGTAGATGATGGCCTAACAGGAGGCTTTAAAATTTTAATTCTAGTGTCCTTCGTTTGGGAGAAAAATGCAAAGGTACAAGACAGCTTTTCCTTGCCAATATCTCTCTTTTGCAAAGAGCTGCGCATTGGAAAATTCAGGGCTATGTCGTGTAGATGATGGCCTAACAGGAGGCTTTAAAATTTTCTTTCTAGTGTCCTTCGTTTGGGAGAAAAATGCAATGGTGCAAGACAGCTTTTCCTTGCCAATATCTCTCTTTTGCAAAGAGCTACGCATTGGAAAATTCAGGGCTATGTCGTGTAGATGATGGCCTAACAGGAGGCTTTAAAATTTTCTTTCTAGTGACCTTCGTTTCGGAGAAAAATGCAAAGGTACAAGACAGCTTTTCCTTGCCAATATCTCTCTTTTGCAAAGAGCTGCGCATTGGAAAATTCAGGGCTATGTCGTGTAGATGATGGCCTAACAGGAGGCTTTAAAATTTTCTTTCTAGTGTCCTTCGTTTGGGAGAAAAATGCAAAGGTACAAGACAGCTTATCCTTGCCAATATCTCTCTTTTGCAAAGAGCTGCGCATTGGAAAATTCAGGGCTATGTCGTGTAGATGATGGCCTAACAGGAGGCTTTAAAATTTTCTTTCTAGTGTCCTTCGTTTGGGAGAAAAATGCAATGGTACAAGACAGCTTTTCCTTGCCATTATCTCTCTTTTGCAAAGAGCTGCGCATTGGAAAATTCAGGGCTATGTCGTGTAGATGATGGCCTAACAGGAGGCTTTAAAATTTTCTTTCTAGTGTCCTTCGTTTGGGAGAAAAATGCAATGGTACAAGACAGCTTTTCCTTGCCAATATCTCTCTTTTGCAAAGAGCTGCGCATTGGAAAATTCAGGGCTATTTCGTGTAGATGATGGCCTAACAGGAGGCTTTAAAATTTTCTTTCTAGTGTCCTTCGTTTGGGAGAAAAATGCAAAGGTACAAGACAGCTTTTCCTTGCCAATATCTCTCTTTTGCAAAGAGCTACGCATTGGAAAATTCAGGGCTATGTCGTGTAGATGATGTCCTAACAGGAGGCTTTAAAATTTTAATTCTAGTGTCCTTCGTTTGGGAGAAAAATGCAAAGGTACAAGATAGCTTTTCCTTGCCAATATCTCTCTTTTACAAAGAGCTACGCATTGGAAAATTCAGGGCTATGTCGTGTAGATGATGGCCTAACAGGAGGCTTTAAAATTTTCTTTCTAGTGTCCTTCGTTTGGGAGAAAAATGCAATGGTACAAGACAGCTTTTCCTTGCCAATATCTCTCTTTTGCAAAGAGCTACGCATTGGAAAATTCAGGGCTATGTCGTGTAGATGATGGCCTAACAGGAGGCTTTAAAATTTTCTTTCTAGTGACATTCGTTTGGGAGAAAAATGCAAAGGTACAAGACAGCTTTTCCTTGCCAATATCTCTCTTTTGCAAAGAGCTGCGCATTGGAAAATTCAGGGCTATGTCGTGTAGATGATGGCCTAACAGGAGGCTTTAAAATTTTCTTTCTAGTGTCCTTCGTTTGGGAGAAAAATGCAATGGTACAAGACAGCTTTTCCTTGCCAATATCTCTCTTTTGCAAAGAGCTGCGCATTGGAAAATTCATGGCTATTTCCTGTAGATGATGGCCTAACAGGAGGCTTTAAAATTTTCTTTCTAGTGTCCTTCGTTTGGGAGAAAAATGCAAAGGTACAAGACAGCTTTTCCTTGCCAATATCTCTCTTTTGCAAAGAGCTACGCATTGGAAAATTCAGGGCTATGTCGTGTAGATGATGGCCTAACAGGAGGCTTTAAAATTTTCTTTCTAGTGACCTTCGTTTGGGAGAAAAATGCAAAGGTACAAGACAGCTTTTACTTGCCAATATCTCTCTTTTGCAAAGAGCTGCGCATTGGAAAATTCAGGGCTATGTCGTGTAGATGATGGCCTAACAGGAGGCTTTAAAATTTTCTTTCTAGTGACCTTCGTTTGGGAGAAAAATGCAATGGTACAAGACAGCTTTTCCTTGCCAATATCTCTCTTTTTCAAAGAGCTGCGCATTGGAAAATTCAGGGCTATGTCGTGTAGATGATGGCCTAACAGGAGGCTTTAAAATTTTAATTCTAGTGTCCTTCGTTTGGGAGAAAAATGCAATGGTACAAGACAGCTTTTCCTTGCCAATATCTCTCTTTTGCAAAGAGCTGCGCATTGGAAAATTCAGGGCTATGTCGTGTAGATGATGGCCTTACAGGAGGCTTTAAAATTTTCTTTCTAGTGTCCTTCGTTTGGGAGAAAAATGCAATGGTACAAGACAGCTTTTCCTTGCCAATATCTCTCTTTTGCAAAGAGCTGCGCATTGGAAAATTCAGGGCTATGTCGTGTAGATGATGGCCTAACAGGAGGCTTTAAAATTTTCTTTCTAGTGTCCTTCGTTTGGGAGAAAAATGCAATGGTACAAGACAGCTTTTCCTTGCCAATATCTCTCTTTTGCAAAGAGCTGCGCATTGGAAAATTCAGGGCAATTTCGTGTAGATGATGGCCTAACAGGAGGCTTTAAAATTTTCTTTCTAGTGTCCTTCGTTTGGGAGAAAAATGCAAAGGTACAAGACAGCTTTTCCTTGCCAATATCTCTCTTTTGCAAAGAGCTGCGCATTGGAAAATTCAGGGCTATGTCGTGTAGATGATGGCCTAACAGGAGGCTTTAAAATTTTCTTTCTAGTGTCCTTCGTTTGGGAGAAAAATGCAATGGTACAAGACAGCTTTTCCTTGCCAATATCTCTCTTTTGCAAAGAGCTATGCATTGGAAAATTCAGGGCTATGTCGTGTAGATGATGGCCTAACAGGAGGCTTTAAAATTTTAATTCTAGTGTCCTTCGTTTGGGAGAAAAATGCAAAGGTACAAGACAGCTTTTCCTTGCCAATATCTCTCTTTTGCAAAGAGCTGCGCATTGGAAAATTCAGGGCTATATCGTGTAGATGATGGCCTAACAGGAGGCTTTAAAATTTTCTTTCTAGTGTCCTTCGTTTGGGAGAAAAATGCAATGGTACAAGACAGCTTTTCCTTGCCAATATCTCTCTTTTGCAAAGAGCTACGCATTGGAAAATTCAGGGCTATGTCGTGTAGATGATGGCCTAACAGGAGGCTTTAAAATTTTAATTCTAGTGTCCTTCGTTTGGGAGAAAAATGCAAAGGTACAAGATAGCTTTTCCTTGCCAATATCTCTCTTTTACAAAGAGCTACGCATTGGAAAATTCAGGGCTATGTCGTGTAGATGATGGCCTAACAGGAGGCTTTAAAATTTTCTTTCTAGTGACATTCGTTTGGGAGAAAAATGCAAAGGTACAAGACAGCTTTTCCTTGCCAATATCTCTCTTTTGCAAAGAGCTGCGCATTGGAAAATTCAGGGCTATTTCGTGTAGATGATGGCCTAACAGGAGGCTTTAAAATTTTCTTTCTAGTGTCCTTCGTTTGGGAGAAAAATGCAAAGGTACAAGACAGCTTTTCCTTGCCAATATCTCTCTTTTGCAAAGAGCTACGCATTGGAAAATTCAGGGCTATGTCGTGTAGATGATGGCCTAACAGGAGGCTTTAAAATTTTCTTTCTAGTGACCTTCGTTTGGGAGAAAAATGCAAAGGTACAAGACAGCTTTTCCTTGCCAATATCTCTCTTTTGCAAAGAGCTGCGCATTGGAAAATTCAGGGCTATGTCGTGTAGATGATGGCCTAACAGGAGGCTTTAAAATTTTCTTTCTAGTGACCTTCGTTTGGGAGAAAAATGCAATGGTACAAGACAGCTTTTCCTTGCCAATATCTCTCTTTTTCAAAGAGCTGCGCATTGGAAAATTCAGGGCTATGTCGTGTAGATGATGGCCTAACAGGAGGCTTTAAAATTTTAATTCTAGTGTCCTTCGTTTGGGAGAAAAATGCAAAGGTACAAGACAGCTTTTCCTTGCCAATATCTCTCTTTTGCAAAGAGCTACGCATTGGAAAATTCAGGGCTATGTCGTGTAGATGATGGCCTAACAGGAGGCTTTAAAATTTTAATTCTAGTGTCCTTCGTTTGGGAGAAAAATGCAAAGGTACAAGACAGCTTTTCCTTGCCAATATCTCTCTTTTGCAAAGAGCTGCGCATTGGAAAATTCAGGGCTATGTCGTGTAGATGATGGCCTAACAGGAGGCTTTAAAATTTTCTTTCTAGTGTCCTTCGTTTGGGAGAAAAATGCAATGGTGCAAGACAGCTTTTCCTTGCCAATATCTCTCTTTTGCAAAGAGCTACGCATTGGAAAATTCAGGGCTATGTCGTGTAGATGATGGCCTAACAGGAGGCTTTAAAATTTTCTTTCTAGTGACCTTCGTTTGGGAGAAAAATGCAAAGGTACAAGACAGCTTTTCCTTGCCAATATCTCTCTTTTGCAAAGAGCTGCGCATTGGAAAATTCAGGGCTATGTCGTGTAGATGATGGCCTAACAGGAGGCTTTAAAATTTTCTTTCTAGTGTCCTTCGTTTGGGAGAAAAATGCAATGGTACAAGACAGCTTTTCCTTGCCAATATCTCTCTTTTGCAAAGAGCTGCGCATTGGAAAATTCAGGGCTATGTCGTGTAGATGATGGCCTAACAGGAGGCTTTAAAATTTTCTTTCTAGTGTCCTTCGTTTGGGAGAAAAATGCAAAGGTACAAGACAGCTTATCCTTGCCAATATCTCTCTTTTGCAAAGAGCTGCGCATTGGAAAATTCAGGGCTATGTCGTGTAGATGATGGCCTAACAGGAGGCTTTAAAATTTTCTTTCTAGTGTCCTTCGTTTGGGAGAAAAATGCAATGGTACAAGACAGCTTTTCCTTGCCAATATCTCTCTTTTGCAAAAAGCTGCGCATTGGAAAATTCAGGACTATGTCGTGTAGATGATGGCCTAACAGGAGGCTTTAAAATTTTCTTTCTAGTGTCCTTCGTTTGGGAGAAAAATGCAATGGTACAAGACAGCTTTTCCTTGCCAATATCTCTCTTTTGCAAAGAGCTGCGCATTGGAAAATTCAGGGCTATTTCGTGTAGATGATGGCCTAACAGGAGGCTTTAAAATTTTCTTTCTAGTGTCCTTCGTTTGGGAGAAAAATGCAAAGGTACAAGACAGCTTTTCCTTGCCAATATCTCTCTTTTGCAAAGAGCTACGCATTGGAAAATTCAGGGCTATGTCGTGTAGATGATGGCCTAACAGGAGGCTTTAAAATTGTAATTCTAGTGTCCTTCGTTTGGGAGAAAAATGCAAAGGTACAAGATAGCTTTTCCTTGCCAATATCTCTCTTTTACAAAGAGCTACGCATTGGAAAATTCAGGGCTATGTCGTGTAGATGATGGCCTAACAGGAGGCTTTAAAATTTTCTTTCTAGTGTCCTTCGTTTGGGAGAAAAATGCAATGGTACAAGACAGCTTTTCCTTGCCAATATCTCTCTTTTGCAAAGAGCTACGCATTGGAAAATTCAGGGCTATGTCGTGTAGATGATGGCCTAACAGGAGGCTTTAAAATTTTCTTTCTAGTGACATTCGTTTGGGAGAAAAATGCAAAGGTACAAGACAGCTTTTCCTTGCCAATATCTCTCTTTTGCAAAGAGCTGCGCATTGGAAAATTCAGGGCTATGTCGTGTAGATGATGGCCTAACAGGAGGCTTTAAAATTTTCTTTCTAGTGTCCTTCGTTTGGGAGAAAAATGCAATGGTACAAGACAGCTTTTCCTTGCCAATATCTCTCTTTTGCAAAGAGCTACGCATTGGAAAATTCAGGGCTATGTCGTGTAGATGATGGCCTAACAGGAGGCTTTAAAATTGTAATTCTAGTGTCCTTCGTTTGGGAGAAAAATGCAAAGGTACAAGATAGCTTTTCCTTGCCAATATCTCTCTTTTACAAAGAGCTACGCATTGGAAAATTCAGGGCTATGTCGTGTAGATGATGGCCTAACAGGAGGCTTTAAAATTTTCTTTCTAGTGTCCTTCGTTTGGGAGAAAAATGCAATGGTACAAGACAGCTTTTCCTTGCCAATATCTCTCTTTTGCAAAGAGCTACGCATTGGAAAATTCAGGGCTATGTCGTGTAGATGATGGCCTAACAGGAGGCTTTAAAATTTTCTTTCTAGTGACATTCGTTTGGGAGAAAAATGCAAAGGTACAAGACAGCTTTTCCTTGCCAATATCTCTCTTTTGCAAAGAGCTGCGCATTGGAAAATTCAGGGCTATGTCGTGTAGATGATGGCCTAACAGGAGGCTTTAAAATTTTCTTTCTAGTGTCCTTCGTTTGGGAGAAAAATGCAATGGTACAAGACAGCTTTTCCTTGCCAATATCTCTCTTTTGCAAAGAGCTGCGCATTGGAAAATTCAGGGCTATTTCCTGTAGATGATGGCCTAACAGGAGGCTTTAAAATTTTCTTTCTAGTGTCCTTCGTTTGGGAGAAAAATGCAAAGGTACAAGACAGCTTTTCCTTGCCAATATCTCTCTTTTGCAAAGAGCTACGCATTGGAAAATTCAGGGCTATGTCGTGTAGATGATGGCCTAACAGGAGGCTTTAAAATTTTCTTTCTAGTGTCCTTCGTTTGGGAGAAAAATGCAAAGGTACAAGACAGCTTTTCCTTGCCAATATCTCTCTTTTGCAAAGAGCTGCGCATTGGAAAATTCAGGGCTATGTCGTGTAGATGATGGCCTAACAGGAGGCTTTAAAATTTTCTTTCTAGTGTCCTTCGTTTGGGAGAAAAATGCAATGGTACAAGACAGCTTTTCCTTGCCAATATCTCTCTTTTGCAAAGAGCTATGCATTGGAAAATTCAGGGCTATGTCGTGTAGATGATGGCCTAACAGGAGGCTTTAAAATTTTCTTTCTAGTGTCCTTCGTTTGGGAGAAAAATGCAATGGTACAAGACAGCTTTTCCTTGCCAATATCTCTCTTTTGCAAAGAGCTACGCATTGGAAAATTCAGGGCTATGTCGTGTAGATGATGGCCTAACAGGAGGCTTTAAAATTTTCTTTCTAGTGTCCTTCGTTTGGGAGAAAAATGCAATGGTACAAGACAGCTTTTCCTTGCCAATATCTCTCTTTTGCAAAGAGCTGCGCATTGAAAAATTCAGGGCTATGTCGTGTAGATGATGGCCTAACAGGAGGCTTTAAAATTTTCTTTCTAGTGTCCTTCGTTTGGGAGAAAAATGCAATGGTACAAGACAGCTTTTCCTTGCCAATATCTCTCTTTTGCAAAGAGCTACGCATTGGAAAATTCAGGGCTATGTCGTGTAGATGATGGCCTAACAGGAGGCTTTAAAATTTTCTTTCTAGTGACCTTCGTTTGGGAGAAAAATGCAAAGGTACAAGACAGCTTTTCCTTGCCAATATCTCTCTTTTGCAAAGAGCTGCGCATTGGAAAATTCAGGGCTATGTCGTGTAGATGATGGCCTAACAGGAGGCTTTAAAATTTTCTTTCTAGTGTCCTTCGTTTGGGAGAAAAATGCAATGGTACAAGACAGCTTTTCCTTGCCAATATCTCTCTTTTGCAAAGAGCTGCGCATTGGAATATTCAGGGCTATTTCGTGTAGATGATGGCCTAACAGGAGGCTTTAAAATTTTCTTTCTAGTGTCCTTCGTTTGGGAGAAAAATGCAAAGGTACAAGACAGCTTTTCCTTGCCAATATCTCTCTTTTGCAAAGAGCTGCGCATTGGAAAATTCAGGGCTATGTCGTGTAGATGATGGCCTAACAGGAGGCTTTAAAATTTTCTTTCTAGTGACCTTCGTTTGGGAGAAAAATGCAAAGGTACAAGACAGCTTTTCCTTGCCAATATCTCTCTTTTGCAAAGAGCTGCGCATTGGAAAATTCAGGGCTATGTCGTGTAGATGATGGCCTAACAGGAGGCTTTAAAATTTTCTTTCTAGTGTCCTTCGTTTGGGAGAAAAATGCAATGGTACAAGACAGCTTTTCCTTGCCAATATCTCTCTTTTGCAAAGAGCTACGCATTGGAAAATTCAGGGCTATGTCGTGTAGATGATGGCCTAACAGGAGGCTTTAAAATTTTCTTTCTAGTGACCTTCGTTTGGGAGAAAAATGCAAAGGTACAAGACAGCTTTTCCTTGCCAATATCTCTCTTTTGCAAAGAGCTGCGCATTGGAAAATTCAGGGCTATGTCGTGTAGATGATGGCCTAACAGGAGGCTTTAAAATTTTCTTTCTAGTGTCCTTCGTTTGGGAGAAAAATGCAATGGTACAAGACAGTTTTTCCTTGCCAATATCTCTCTTTTGCAAAGAGCTGCGCATTGGAAAATTCAGGGCTATTTCGTGTAGATGATGGCCTAACAGGAGGCTTTAAAATTTTCTTTCTAGTGTCCTTCGTTTGGGAGAAAAATGCAAAGGTACAAGACAGCTTTTCCTTGCCAATATCTCTCTTTTGCAAAGAGCTGCGCATTGGAAAATTCAGGGCTATGTCGTGTAGATGATGGCCTAACAGGAGGCTTTAAAATTTTCTTTCTAGTGTCCTTCGTTTGGGAGAAAAATGCAATGGTACAAGACAGCTTTTCCTTGCCAATATCTCTCTTTTGCAAAGAGCTACGCATTGGAAAATTCAGGGCTATGTCGTGTAGATGATGGCCTAACAAGAGGCTTTAAAATTTTAATTCTAGTGTTCTTCGTTTGGGAGAAAAATGCAAAGGTACAAGACAGCTTTTCCTTGCCAATATCTCTCTTTTGCAAAGAGCTGCGCATTGGAAAATTCAGGGCTATATCGTGTAGATGATGGCCTAACAGGAGGCTTTAAAATTTTCTTTCTAGTGTCCTTCGTTTGGGAGAAAAATGCAATGGTACAAGACAGCTTTTCCTTGCCAATATCTCTCTTTTGCAAAGAGCTACGCATTGGAAAATTCAGGGCTATGTCGTGTAGATGATAGCCTAACAGGAGGCTTTAAAATTTTCTTTCTAGTGTCCTTCGTTTGGGAGAAAAATGCAATGGTACAAGACAGCTTTTCCTTGCCAATATCTCTCTTTTGCAAAGAGCTGCGCATTGGAAAATTCAGGGCTATGTCGTGTAGATGATGGCCTAACAGGAGGCTTTAAAATTTTCTTTCTAGTGTCCTTCGTTTGGGAGAAAAATGCAATGGTACAAGACAGCTTTTCCTTGCCAATATCTCTCTTTTGCAAAGAGCTACGCATTGGAAAATTCAGGGCTATGTCGTGTAGATGATGGCCTAACAGGAGGCTTTAAAATTTTCTTTCTAGTGACCTTCGTTTGGGAGAAAAATGCAAAGGTACAAGACAACTTTTCCTTGCCAATATCTCTCTTTTGCAAAGAGCTGCGCATTGGAAAATGCAGGGCTATGTCGTGTAGATGATGGCCTAACAGGAGGCTTTAAAATTTTCTTTCTAGTGTCCTTCGTTTGGGAGAAAAATGCAAAGGTACAAGACAGCTTTTCCTTGCCAATATTTCTCTTTTGCAAAGAGCTACGCATTGGAAAATTCAGGGCTATGTCGTGTAGATGATGGCCTAACAGGAGGCTTTAAAATTTTCTTTCTAGTGACCTTCGTTTGGGAGAAAAATGTAAAGGTACAAGACAGCTTTTCCTTGCCAATATCTCTCTTTTGCAAAGAGCTGCGCATTGGAAAATTCAGGGCTATGTCGTGTAGATGATGGCCTAACAGGAGGCTTTAAAATTTTCTTTCTAGTGACCTTCGTTAGGGAGAAAAATGCAAAGGTACAAGACAGCTTTTCCTTGCCAATATCTCTCTTTTGCAAAGAGCTACGCATTGGAAAATTCAGGGCTATGTCGTGTAGATGATGGCCTAACAGGAGGCTTTAAAATTTTCTTTCTAGTGTCCTTCGTTTGGGAGAAAAATGCAATGGTACAAGACAGCTTTTCCTTGCCAATATCTCTCTTTTGCAAAGAGCTGCGCATTGAAAAATTCAGGGCTATGTCGTGTAGATGATGGCCTAACAGGAGGCTTTAAAATTTTCTTTCTAGTGTCCTTCGTTTGGGAGAAAAATGCAATGGTACAAGACAGCTTTTCCTTGCCAATATCTCTCTTTTGCAAAGAGCTACGCATTGGAAAATTCAGGGCTATGTCGTGTAGATGATGGCCTAACAGGAGGCTTTAAAATTTTCTTTCTAGTGACCTTCGTTTGGGAGAAAAATGCAAAGGTACAAGACAGCTTTTCCTTGCCAATATCTCTCTTTTGCAAAGAGCTGCGCATTGGAAAATTCAGGGCTATGTCGTGTAGATGATGGCCTAACAGGAGGCTTTAAAATTTTCTTTCTAGTGTCCTTCGTTTGGGAGAAAAATGCAATGGTACAAGACAGCTTTTCCTTGCCAATATCTCTCTTTTGCAAAGAGCTGCGCATTGGAATATTCAGGGCTATTTCGTGTAGATGATGGCCTAACAGGAGGCTTTAAAATTTTCTTTCTAGTGTCCTTCGTTTGGGAGAAAAATGCAAAGGTACAAGACAGCTTTTCCTTGCCAATATCTCTCTTTTGCAAAGAGCTGCGCATTGGAAAATTCAGGGCTATGTCGTGTAGATGATGGCCTAACAGGAGGCTTTAAAATTTTCTTTCTAGTGACCTTCGTTTGGGAGAAAAATGCAAAGGTACAAGACAGCTTTTCCTTGCCAATATCTCTCTTTTGCAAAGAGCTGCGCATTGGAAAATTCAGGGCTATGTCGTGTAGATGATGGCCTAACAGGAGGCTTTAAAATTTTCTTTCTAGTGTCCTTCGTTTGGGAGAAAAATGCAATGGTACAAGACAGCTTTTCCTTGCCAATATCTCTCTTTTGCAAAGAGCTACGCATTGGAAAATTCAGGGCTATGTCGTGTAGATGATGGCCTAACAGGAGGCTTTAAAATTTTCTTTCTAGTGACCTTCGTTTGGGAGAAAAATGCAAAGGTACAAGACAGCTTTTCCTTGCCAATATCTCTCTTTTGCAAAGAGCTGCGCATTGGAAAATTCAGGGCTATGTCATGTAGATGATGGCCTAACAGGAGGCTTTAAAATTTTCTTTCTAGTGTCCTTCGTTTGGGAGAAAAATGCAATGGTACAAGACAGTTTTTCCTTGCCAATATCTCTCTTTTGCAAAGAGCTGCGCATTGGAAAATTCAGGGCTATTTCGTGTAGATGATGGCCTAACAGGAGGCTTTAAAATTTTCTTTCTAGTGTCCTTCGTTTGGGAGAAAAATGCAAAGGTACAAGACAGCTTTTCCTTGCCAATATCTCTCTTTTGCAAAGAGCTGCGCATTGGAAAATTCAGGGCTATGTCGTGTAGATGATGGCCTAACAGGAGGCTTTAAAATTTTCTTTCTAGTGTCCTTCGTTTGGGAGAAAAATGCAATGGTACAAGACAGCTTTTCCTTGCCAATATCTCTCTTTTGCAAAGAGCTACGCATTGGAAAATTCAGGGCTATGTCGTGTAGATGATGGCCTAACAGGAGGCTTTAAAATTTTAATTCTAGTGTCCTTCGTTTGGGAGAAAAATGCAAAGGTACAAGACAGCTTTTCCTTGCCAATATATCTCTTTTGCAAAGAGCTGCGCATTGGAAAATTCAGGGCTATATCGTGTAGATGATGGCCTAACAGGAGGCTTTAAAATTTTCTTTCTAGTGTCCTTCGTTTGGGAGAAAAATGCAATGGTACAAGACAGCTTTTCCTTGCCAATATCTCTCTTTTGCAAAGAGCTACGCATTGGAAAATTCAGGGCTATGTCGTGTAGATGATAGCCTAACAGGAGGCTTTAAAATTTTCTTTCTAGTGTCCTTCGTTTGGGAGAAAAATGCAATGGTACAAGACAGCTTTTCCTTGCCAATATCTCTCTTTTGCAAAGAGCTACGCATTGGAAAATTCAGGGCTATGTCGTGTAGATGATGGCCTAACAGGAGGCTTTACAATTTTCTTTCTAGTGACCTTCGTTTGGGAGAAAAATGCAAAGGTACAAGACAACTTTTCCTTGCCAATATCTCTCTTTTGCAAAGAGCTGCGCATTGGAAAATGCAGGGCTATGTCGTGTAGATGATGGCCTAACAGGAGGCTTTAAAATTTTCTTTCTAGTGTCCTTCGTTTGGGAGAAAAATGCAAAGGTACAAGACAGCTTTTCCTTGCCAATATTTCTCTTTTGCAAAGAGCTACGCATTGGAAAATTCAGGGCTATGTCGTGTAGATGATGGCCTAACAGGAGGCTTTAAAATTTTCTTTCTAGTGACCTTCGTTTGGGAGAAAAATGTAAAGGTACAAGACAGCTTTTCCTTGCCAATATCTCTCTTTTGCAAAGAGCTGCGCATTGGAAAATTCAGGGCTATGTCGTGTAGATGATGGCCTAACAGGAGGCTTTAAAATTTTCTTTCTAGTGACCTTCGTTTGGGAGAAAAATGCAAAGGTACAAGACAGCTTTTCCTTGCCAATATCTCTCTTTTGCAAAGAGCTGCGCATTGGAAAATTCAGGGCTATGTCGTGTAGATGATGGCCTAACAGGAGGCTTTAAAATTTTCTTTCTAGTGTCCTTCGTTTGGGAGAAAAATGCAATGGTACAAGACAGCTTTTCCTTGCCAATATCTCTCTTTTGCAAAGAGCTACGCATTGGAAAATTCAGGGCTATGTCGTGTAGATGATGGCCTAACAGGAGGCTTTAAAATTTAAATTCTAGTGTCCTTCGTTTGGGAGAAAAATGCAATGGTACAAGACAGCTTTTCCTTGCCAATATCTCTCTTTTGCAAAGAGCTACGCATTGGAAAATTCAGGGCTATGTCGTGTAGATGATGGCCTAACAGGAGGCTTTAAAATTTTAATTCTAGTGTCCTTCGTTTGGGAGAAAAATGCAAAGGTACAAGACAGCTTTTCCTTGCCAATATCTCTCTTTTACAAAGAGCTGCGCATTGGAAAATTCAGGGCTATGTCGTGTAGATGATGGCCTAACAGGAGGCTTTAAAATTTTCTTTCTAGTGACCTTCGTTTGGGAGAAAAATGCAAAGGTACAAGACAGCTTTTCCTTGCCAATATCTCTCTTTTGCAAAGAGCTGCGCATTGGAAAATTCAGGGCTATGTCATGTAGATGATGGCCTAACAGGAGGCTTTAAAATTTTCTTTCTAGTGTCCTTCGTTTGGGAGAAAAATGCAATGGTACAAGACAGCTTTTCCTTGCCAATATCTCTCTTTTGCAAAGAGCTATGCATTGGAAAATTCAGGGCTATGTCGTGTAGATGATGGCCTAACAGGAGGCTTTAAAATTTTCTTTCTAGTGTCCTTCGTTTGGGAGAAAAATGCAATGGTACAAGACAGCTTTTCCTTGCCAATATCTCTCTTTTGCAAAGAGCTACGCATTGGAAAATTCAGGGCTATGTCGTGTAGATGATGGCCTAACAGGAGGCTTTAAAATTTTCTTTCTAGTGACCTTCGTTTGGGAGAAAAATGCAAAGGTACAAGACAGCTTTTCCTTGCCAATATCTCTCTTTTGCAAAGAGCTGCGCATTGGAAAATTCAGGGCTATGTCGTGTAGATGATGGCCTAACAGGAGGCTTTAAAATTTTCTTTCTAGTGTCCTTCGTTTGGGAGAAAAATGCAATGGTACAAGACAGCTTTTCCTTGCCAATATCTCTCTTTTGCAAAGAGCTGCGCATTGTAATATTCAGGGCTATTTCGTGTAGATGATGGCCTAACAGGAGGCTTTAAAATTTTCTTTCTAGTGTCCTTCGTTTGGGAGAAAAATGCAAAGGTACAAGACAGCTTTTCCTTGCCAATATTTCACTTTTGCAAAGAGCTACGCATTGGAAAATTCAGGGCTATGTCGTGTAGATGATGGCCTAACAGGAGGCTTTAAAATTTTCTTTCTAGTGTCCTTCGTTTGGGAGAAAAATGCAAAGGTACAAGACAGCTTTTCCTTGCCAATATCTCTCTTTTGCAAAGAGCTTCGCATTGGAAAATTCAGGGCTATGTCGTGTAGATGATGGCCTAACAGGAGGCTTTAAAATTTTCTTTCTAGTGACCTTCGTTTGGGAGAAAAATGCAAAGGTACAAGACAGCTTTTCCTTGCCAATATCTCTCTTTTGCAAAGAGCTGCGCATTGGAAAATTCAGGGCTATGTCGTGTAGATGATGGCCTAACAGGAGGCTTTAAAATTTTCTTTCTAGTGTCCTTCGTTTGGGAGAAAAATGCAATGGTACAAGACAGCTTTTCCTTGCCAATATCTCTCTTTTGCAAAGAGCTACGCATTGGAAAATTCAGGGCTATGTCGTGTAGATGATGGCCTAACAGGAGGCTTTAAAATTTTCTTTCTAGTGACCTTCGTTTGGGAGAAAAATGCAAAGGTACAAGACAGCTTTTCCTTGCCAATATCTCTCTTTTGCAAAGAGCTGCGCATTGGAAAATTCAGGGCTATGTCGTGTAGATGATGGCCTAACAGGAGGCTTTAAAATTTTCTTTCTAGTGTCCTTCGTTTGGGAGAAAAATGCAATGGTACAAGACAGTTTTTCCTTGCCAATATCTCTCTTTTGCAAAGAGCTGCGCATTGGAAAATTCAGGGCTATTTCGTGTAGATGATGGCCTAACAGGAGGCTTTAAAATTTTCTTTCTAGTGTCCTTCGTTTGGGAGAAAAATGCAAAGGTACAAGACAGCTTTTCCTTGCCAATATCTCTCTTTTGCAAAGAGCTGCGCATTGGAAAATTCAGGGCTATGTCGTGTAGATGATGGCCTAACAGGAGGCTTTAAAATTTTCTTTCTAGTGTCCTTCGTTTGGGAGAAAAATGCAATGGTACAAGACAGCTTTTCCTTGCCAATATCTCTCTTTTGCAAAGAGCTACGCATTGGAAAATTCAGGGCTATGTCGTGTAGATGATGGCCTAACAGGAGGCTTTAAAATTTTAATTCTAGTGTCCTTCGTTTGGGAGAAAAATGCAAAGGTACAAGACAGCTTTTCCTTGCCAATATCTCTCTTTTGCAAAGAGCTACGCATTGGAAAATTCAGGGCTATGTCGTGTAGATGATAGCCTAACAGGAGGCTTTAAAATTTTCTTTCTAGTGTCCTTCGTTTGGGAGAAAAATGCAATGGTACAAGACAGCTTTTCCTTGCCAATATCTCTCTTTTGCAAAGAGCTACGCATTGGAAAATTCAGGGCTATGTCGTGTAGATGATAGCCTAACAGGAGGCTTTAAAATTTTCTTTCTAGTGTCCTTCGTTTGGGAGAAAAATGCCATGGTACAAGACAGCTTTTCCTTGCCAATATCTCTTTTTTGCAAAGAGCTGCGCATTGGAAAATTCAGGGCTATGTCGTGTAGATGATGGCCTAACAGGAGGCTTTAAAATTTTCTTTCTAGTGTCCTTCGTTTGGGAGAAAAATGCAATGGTACAAGACAGCTTTTCCTTGCCAATATCTCTCTTTTGCAAAGAGCTACGCATTGGAAAATTCAGGGCTATGTCGTGTAGATGATGGCCTAACAGGAGGCTTTAAAATTTTCTTTCTAGTGTCCTTCGTTTGGGAGAAAAATGCAATGGTACAAGACAGCTTTTCCTTGCCAATATCTCTCTTTTGCAAAGAGCTACGCATTGGAAAATTCAGGGCTATGTCGTGTAGATGATAGCCTAACAGGAGGCTTTAAAATTTTCTTTCTAGTGTCCTTCGTTTGGGAGAAAAATGCAATGGTACAAGACAGCTTTTCCTTGCCAATATCTCTCTTTTGCAAAGAGCTACGCATTGGAAAATTCAGGGCTATGTCGTGTAGATGATAGCCTAACAGGAGGCTTTAAAATTTTCTTTCTAGTGTCCTTCGTTTGGGAGAAAAATGCAATGGTACAAGACAGCTTTTCCTTGCCAATATCTCTCTTTTGCAAAGAGCTACGCATTGGAAAATTCAGGGCTATGTCGTGTAGATGATGGCCTAACAGGAGGCTTTAAAATTTTAATTCTAGTGTCCTTCGTTTGGGAGAAAAATGCAAAGGTACAAGACAGCTTTTCCTTGCCAATATCTCTCTTTTGCAAAGAGCTACGCATTGGAAAATTCAGGGCTATGTCGTGTAGATGATAGCCTAACAGGAGGCTTTAAAATTTTCTTTCTAGTGTCCTTCGTTTGGGAGAAAAATGCAATGGTACAAGACAGCTTTTCCTTGCCAATATCTCTCTTTTGCAAAGAGCTACGCATTGGAAAATTCAGGGCTATGTCGTGTAGATGATAGCCTAACAGGAGGCTTTAAAATTTTCTTTCTAGTGTCCTTCGTTTGGGAGAAAAATGCCATGGTACAAGACAGCTTTTCCTTGCCAATATCTCTTTTTTGCAAAGAGCTGCGCATTGGAAAATTCAGGGCTATGTCGTGTAGATGATGGCCTAACAGGAGGCTTTAAAATTTTCTTTCTAGTGTCCTTCGTTTGGGAGAAAAATGCAATGGTACAAGACAGCTTTTCCTTGCCAATATCTCTCTTTTGCAAAGAGCTACGCATTGGAAAATTCAGGGCTATGTCGTGTAGATGATGGCCTAACAGGAGGCTTTAAAATTTTCTTTCTAGTGTCCTTCGTTTGGGAGAAAAATGCAATGGTACAAGACAGCTTTTCCTTGCCAATATCTCTCTTTTGCAAAGAGCTACGCATTGGAAAATTCAGGGCTATGTCGTGTAGATGATAGCCTAACAGGAGGCTTTAAAATTTTCTTTCTAGTGTCCTTCGTTTGGGAGAAAAATGCAATGGTACAAGACAGCTTTTCCTTGCCAATATCTCTCTTTTGCAAAGAGCTACGCATTGGAAAATTCAGGGCTATGTCGTGTAGATGATAGCCTAACAGGAGGCTTTAAAATTTTCTTTCTAGTGTCCTTCGTTTGGGAGAAAAATGCAATGGTACAAGACAGCTTTTCCTTGCCAATATCTCTCTTTTGCAAAGAGCTGCGCATTGGAAAATTCAGGGCTATGTCGTGTAGATGATGGCCTAACAGGAGGCTTTAAAATTTTCTTTCTAGTGTCCTTCGTTTGGGAGAAAAATGCAATGGTACAAGACAGCTTTTCCTTGCCAATATCTCTCTTTTGCAAAGAGCTACGCATTGGAAAATTCAGGGCTATGTCGTGTAGATGATGGCCTAACAGGAGGCTTTAAAATTTTCTTTCTAGTGACCTTCGTTTGGGAGAAAAATGTAAAGGTACAAGACAGCTTTTCCTTGCCAATATCTCTCTTTTGCAAAGAGCTGCGCATTGGAAAATTCAGGGCTATGTCGTGTAGATGATGGCCTAACAGGAGGCTTTAAAATTTTCTTTCTAGTGACCTTCGTTTGGGAGAAAAATGCAAAGGTACAAGACAGCTTTTCCTTGCCAATATCTCTCTTTTGCAAAGAGCTGCGCATTGGAAAATTCAGGGCTATGTCGTGTAGATGATGGCCTAACAGGAGGCTTTAAAATTTTCTTTCTAGTGTCCTTCGTTTGGGAGAAAAATGCAATGGTACAAGACAGCTTTTCCTTGCCAATATCTCTCTTTTGCAAAGAGCTACGCATTGGAAAATTCAGGGCTATGTCGTGTAGATGATGGCCTAACAGGAGGCTTTAAAATTTTAATTCTAGTGTCCTTCGTTTGGGAGAAAAATGCAATGGTACAAGACAGCTTTTCCTTGCCAATATCTCTCTTTTGCAAAGAGCTACGCATTGGAAAATTCAGGGCTATGTCGTGTAGATGATGGCCTAACAGGAGGCTTTAAAATTTTAATTCTAGTGTCCTTCGTTTGGGAGAAAAATGCAAAGGTACAAGACAGCTTTTCCTTGCCAATATCTCTCTTTTGCAAAGAGCTACGCATTGGAAAATTCAGGGCTATGTCGTGTAGATGATGGCCTAACAGGAGGCTTTAAAATTTTAATTCTAGTGTCCTTCGTTTGGGAGAAAAATGCAAAGGTACAAGACAGCTTTTCCTTGCCAATATCTCTCTTTTGCAAAGAGCTGCGCATTGGAAAATTCAGGGCTATGTCGTGTAGATGATGGCCTAACAGGAGGCTTTAAAATTTTCTTTCTAGTGACCTTCGTTTGGGAGAAAAATGCAAAGGTACAAGACAGCTTTTCCTTGCCAATATCTCTCTTTTGCAAAGAGCTGCGCATTGGAAAATTCAGGGCTATGTCGTGTAGATGATGGCCTAACAGGAGGCTTTAAAATTTTCTTTCTAGTGTCCTTCGTTTGGGAGAAAAATGCCTTGACCATCTTCCTTGGATGTTTTCCCCCTGTGTGACTGCTCCCCAGCCTCGGAGGGTTGCATCCATGGTCCCTAGGATCCAGTCCTGGATCCCGAACCATCGCCCCTCTAGGAGGTGAGAACTGTGCAGCCACCAATGGAGTAAGATTCTGGTCTTGGAAGACAGGATTATCCTCCAGTGCATGTGTAGGTGGGATCCGGACCACTTGTCCAACAGGTCCCACTGGAACACTCTGGCATGGAACCTGCCAAACTGAATGGCCTCGTAGGCCGCAACCATCTTCCCCAGCAACAGAATGCATTGATGGATTAACACTCTTGCTGGTTTCAGAATTTGTTTGACCAGACTCTGGAACTCCATAGCCTTTCCACTGGAAGAAAGCCTCTTCTGTGTCCAGTATGACTCCCAGAAACAAAAACCGCGTCATTGGGACCAACTGCGATTTTGGCAAGTTTAGGAGCCAACCATGTTGTTGAAGAACTGTCAGGGAGAGTAGATGTTTTGCACCAACTGGTCCCTGGATCTCGCCTTTATCAGGAGATCATCCAAGTACGGCATAATTGTGACTCCTTGCTTGCGAAGGAGAACCATCATTTCCACCATCACCCTGGTGAAAATCCTCGGAGCCGTGGACAGACCAAACGGCAACGTCTGAAATTGGTAATGACAATCCTGAATTGCAAACCTCAGGTAGCTTGATGCAGTGGCTAAACGGGAACATGTAATTAGGCATCCTTATGTCTACCAAAACCATGAAATCTCCTTCCTCCGGACTGGAGATCCCTACCCTGAGAGATTCCATCTTGAAATTGAATTTCTTTAGGTAGATATTGAGGGATTTCAGATTTAAGATTGGTCTGACTGAGCCGTCCGGCTTCGGGAGCACGAAGAGGCTTGAATAAAAACCTTCTCCCTGCTGACTAAGGCCGATTTGAACAATCGATGAGGGGGAACGTCTTGAAACCCCAGTTTGTACCCTTGTGACACTATTTGTAAAACCCACGAGTCCAGGTCCAAATTAATCCAGAACTGACTGAAGTGTTTTAGACGTGCCCCCACTGGTGTGGGCTCCTGCAAGAGAGCCCCAGCGTCATGCAGTGGATTTGGCAGAAGCAGAGGACGATCTCTGCTCCTGCGATCTTGAAGAGGCTACAGACCTCTTCCCTCTTCTCCTTCCTCTACCTGCAAAGAAAGGGGAATCTTAACTTCTTGCATATCTATTGGGACAAAATGACTGCGTTAGACAATGATGCGTCTTCATCCGTTGAGAGGGAACATAGGGCAAGAAGGATGACTTACCTGCGGGAGCTGCCGAGATCAAATTAACTAGGCCGTTGCCAAACAAGGCTTCACCTTCATAGGGAAGAGACTCCCTTTCTTCTTGGAGTCAGCATCAGCATTCCCTTGGTGAATCCACAATGCCCTCCTATCCGAGACTGCCATGAAATTGGCCCGTGAACTCAAGAGTCCTATATCCCTTGCAGTCGTAAGTATGCTGCAGTGTCCTTGATATGATCCAACGTAAGGAGTATCCCATCTCTCCAAGATATCTATATCGGAAGACAAGGTATTCGACCAATTCTTGAATACTACTACTCACCCATGCGCATGTAATGGCAGGTCTAAGTAATGTACCCGTGGTTACATAACTAGAAATAATGTAGCTTCCTGCATACGATCCGCTGGATTTGTGACAGGGCCCCGTGCAGAACAGGGGGTGACTCCCACTTTATTCTGTCCGCAGCAGGAAATGAATAAACAATCGGAAACCTTTTGGGGATTTGAAACCATCTTGTCGAGCTGGCCCAGACTTTCTCAAACAGAGATGGAGGAACGTTACATCAGCTTTCATTATATATCTATATATACATACATATAGACCCCTTTGTCAGGAACAGCAGGGTCCTCAGTGATGTTAATATGTCCTTAATATCCACAATCATGTACTGAATGCTCCTTGCCAATATTGGATCTAATCAGGAAATATTATGGTCGACATAGGAATCAGTATCCGAGTCAGTATCAGTGTGTAGTAACATTTTTGCGGGCCTGAGGGAAAAGAAGCATAGCCATGAACATCACATCTATTCTCTACGTCTGTGTCTGGGACACAGATTTATCCAACCTCACTCTGATATTATTGAAACTTTCACCCAGTCAGTTATTGGTGGTGCCAACAGGGCCACCATCATATGTCTGCATTCCTAATATAGTTTCCTCTTGGGAAAAACATTCAGCCACCGACATGTTGACACACATGTACCAAGTACCCACAGACACATCGGCTTATGGGGGATAGACCTACAGTAAATCTGTCAGAGGGACAGAGAGGATTTTTTAGCTCACAACCCAGCGCCAAAAGTACACAGTCTGGGAAATAATAAACTCTATAGTGATAGACTTGTAACGCTCTATAGATGTGCTGGTGAGGTGAGGAAGAAGCCCCGCCGCTGTAATGGCACGCTTCTGTCCCGCTCAGAAACAAATAATTAATTACGCTGGCGGGGTAAGGACAGTGCCCAGGCACTAATGTCCACTTTTGCCAGCCTTTTGTGAGGTATTTATGCTGCCCAGGGTGCCCCCCCCCCACCCACCCACATGCCCTGCACCCTGCAGTGCCTGTGTTTGTGTGGAAGCATGGCGCACAGCATTCCGCTCGCTGCGTGGTACCTCAGAATGCCGTCACTGGAGAAGAAGTCTTCTGTTCTTCTGCTACTCGCCTGTCTTCTGACTTCTGGCTCTGTAAGGGGGTGATGGCAGGCTACGGGAGTGGGCATCTAGGCGTACCCAGCGATCAGCACCCTCAGGAGCTAATGGTGTCCTGTCAGCCAGAAGCAGAGCCATTGAACTCACTAGAAGTTGGTCATACTTCTCTCCCCTAAGTTCCACGAAGCAGGGAGACTGTTGCCAGCAGCCTCCCTGAAAATAAGAAAAACTAACATAAGTCTTTTCAGAGAAACTCAGTAGAGCTCCCCTGTAGTGCATCCAGTCTCACTGGGCACAATTCTAAAACTGGAGTCTGGAGGAGGGGCATAGAGGGAGGAGACAGTTCACACCCTTTGAAAGTCTTAAAGTGCCCATGTCTCCTGCGGATCCCGTCTATACCCCATGGTTCTTAATGTGATCCCAGCATCCTCTAGGACGTATGAGAAAACAAATAACGCACACACGAGGAGGAGAGAACAAAGGAAGCTATAAGGAGGGGAGGGGAGGGGAGGGGGGGGGAGGTAAGGTAGTAAAGGGATATTGGATAAACTACAACCTTATACATATTCATTAATGTACCAGTAGTTAGAAGTAGAAGAGCTCTAACAGAAACCACAAAGCTTATCTAAAGCCACACCACACTGGATATGCCCAATCTCATTTGATCTTTGAAGCAAAGCAGTATTGTACTTTGTTACTACCTAGCAGTCTCCCATCCATGTATTATCAGATTCTTTAGGTGTTTTTAAACTACCAACACCCTTTTCTTGGTACTGTACATTTAATTTTTACACATATTCTTTTATGTACCAGAAGTTAGAAGTAGAAGAGCTCTAACAGAAACCACGAGCTCATCTACAGCCACAGCACACTGGATTTGCCCAATCTCTCCTGATCATGGAAGCTGAGCAGTGTTGGTCCTGGTTTTAGTACTTGGATGGGAGACCACCAGGAAATACCAGGAGCTGTGTGTATTTTTACAATACCAACACCGTTCTCTTGATGCATTCCATTTTGAAACATTGGGGCAGATCTATTAAGCCTGGTGAACTGATAAAGTGCAAGGTGATAAAGTACCAGCCAGTCAGCTCCTAACTGTCATTTTTCAAACCCAGCCTGTGACATGGCAATTAGGAGCTGATTGGCTGGTACTTTATCACCATGCAAATTATCATTTCACCAGGTTTAATAAATCGTCCGCTTATTCATTTATGTACGAGTAGTTAGAAGTAGAAGAACTCTAACAGAAACCACTAAGCTCATCTACAGCCACACCACACTGTATATGCCAAATATCACCTGATCTTAGGCCTGGTTTGTTCTTGGATGTGAGACCACCTGGGAATACCAGGTGCTGTAGGTAGTTTTATACTACCAACACCGTTCTCTTGATGCATTCTATTTTGAAACTTATTCATTGATGTAGAAGTTAGAAACAGCAAAAATCATCTACAGCCGCATCACACTGGATATGTCCAATCCAGTGGCGTAACTAGAAATTTTTCTCCCCCAAGCCAAAAAATTCTTCGGCGCCCCCCCCCCCCCCTTCATGCTCCATAATTGGGAGCAAGAAAGGGATAAATATGCGCGCGCCTAAGGCGCGCGCGTCAAAAAGGGGCGTGGTTTTGTTGGAGTGGGCGTGGTTTCACATAAAGGGGCGTGGCATTGCAGGAAAAGACTACCTTATACCCCAGTTTTGCAACCTGCACGCCCATACGTTGGCCACCACAGGAAAGAAAAATAATCATGATTCATGCCCCTTACATTATTTGTCATTTTTCCTCCTTATAGTAATGCCCAGTATACATTATGCCACATACTGCAATGGCCCTTAGACATTATGCCGCACACAATAATGCACGACACAATATGCACACACTGTAATGCCCCCGACACATTATGCCACACACCGTAATGTCTGTGACACATTATGCCACACACCGTAATGCCTGTGACACATTATGACAGGAATCGCAATGCCCGTTATACATTATGCTACACACTGCAATGCCCCTGATACATTATAGCACATACAATGTCTGTGACACATTATGACACACACCGCAATGTCCGTGATACATTATGCCACACACTGCAATGCCCGATACATTATAGCACATACAATGCCTGTGACACATTATGCCACACACTGCAATGACCTTGAGACATTATACCACAATGCCCGTGATATAGTATACCATACACCGTAATGCCTGTGACACATACCGCAATGCCCTGCCCGTTATACCCTATGCCACACATCGCAATGCCCGTTATGTATTATGCCACACTGCAATGACCCTGAGACATTATACCACATACCACAATGCCCGTGATATAGTATACCACACACCGTAATGCCTGACACATTATGACACACACCGCAATGTCCGTGATACATTATGCCACACACTGCAATGACCCTGAGACATTATACCACATATCACAATGCCCGCGATATAGTATACCATACACCGTAATGCCTGCAACACATTATGACACACACCGCAATGTCCGTGATACATTATGCCACACACCGTAATGCCCATTACACATTAAGTCCTACAGTAAGGCTTCTAATTACTTTTCAATTACCTGCTCGTTGTCAGGGGTTTCATGCACTGGGTGTCATGCTCGTTGCCAGGGGTTTCATGCTCTTGGTTCCATGCACGGTGCCAGGGGTTTTCATGCTCAGGGTGTCATGCTCGTTGCCAGGGGTTTCATGCACTGGGTGTCATGCTCGTTGCCAGGTGTTTGATGCACTGGGTGTCATGCTCGTTGCCAGATGTTTCATGCACTGGGTGTCATGCTCGTTGCTAGGAGGTAGTCCTTGTTGCTAGGGCTGTGCTCCCAGTGCCACATATGTCCCCAGTGCCAGATATTCCCCCACGGTGCCAGGTACTTACATGCCCCAGTGCCAAATATAGTCGTCGTCCCCATGTGCCAGGTACACATATGCCCCCAGTGCCAGATATTCCCCCCCAGTGCCATATATGCCCCCAGTGCAAGATATTCCCCCCAGTGCCATATATGCCCCCCGTGCCATATATGCCCCGAATGCCAGATACCCCCCCAGTGCCATATATGCCCCCAGTGCCAGATATTCCCCCCCAGTGCCATATATGCCCCAGTGCCAGATATCCCCCCCAGTGCCAGATATGCCCCCAGTGCCAGATATTCCCCCCAGTGCCAGAAATGCCCCAGTGCCAGATATTCCTCCCTCCCCCCCCGTGCCATATATGCCCCCAGTGCCAGATATTTACCCCCCCCCCCCCCGCCGTCGCTTTTTGGAGGGACACGGAGGGCACAGCTCGTCTCTCCTGTGTCCCTCCTGCTGCATCATCTCCGGCGGCCGCGGGTCTAATAGGGGGAAGTGCCGGTTCGTGAGCCAATTAGAGCTCACGGACGGCACTTCCCCCTATTAGACCCGCGGCCGCCGGAGATGATGCAGCAGGAGGGACACAGGGAGGCGCGCTGTGTGCCCTCCGTGTCCCTCCAAAAAGCGGCGGAGGGAAGGAGACTGCAGACTGACATGCGGACGCTCGTCCGCATGTCAGTCTGCTGTAAATCAGTGGCGCCCCCGCAGCCCCTCGCCCCCAAGCCACCGCGAGGACTGCGGGGGCAGTAGTTATGCCACTGGTCCAATCTCATCTGATGATGGAAGCTAAGCAGTGTTGTGCCTGGTTTGTTTTTGGATTTCAAGTCCTGCCTTCTGGTTTGGCCACGGCACCTCGGATATTCACCAAGGTCATGGCTGTGATGACGACCCTTCACCATCAGAGAATCAGGATCCTGCCAAATCTGGACGACTTGCTGATCCTGGTGAACTCCCAAGAGGTTCTCCACAGTTATCTGGAACTGGCGGTCCAATTCCTAAAAGTCCACGGGTGGCTCATCAACTGAAAAAAGTCCTCGCTGGTCCCTGCTCGGAACATTGTGCACCTAGGGGCACTGCTGGACACACACAGCCAACAATTGTTTCTGTCTCCAGAGAAAGTCCTGAAAATTCAGGACAGTATCGTCCTCTCTCGCCCAAGAGTGTTGATACACACGGCGATGCAAGTACTAGACCTCATGGTGTCGGCTTTCGATATGGTAGAGTACGCTCAATTTCATTACCGCCCTCTGCAGAGGTTAATCCTCTCCAAGTGGGACGGCCTGCCTCATCGGATGATGTCTCAAATGATCTCCTTGACTCCGGAGGTTCGTCTGACACTGAGCTGGTGGCTACAGGACCAACAGTTGAGCAGGGGCCATCCCTTCTGGATCTCCAACTGTGTCCTCCTGACAATGGATGCCAGTCTTTTGGGGTGGGCCATGGTGTTGGAGCAACACTTTCTCCAGGGTCGGTGGACCAGGGAGGAATCTCTCCTCCTGATATACATTCTGGAATTGCAGGCAGTGTTCAATTAATTGACACTGGCCCTGCCTCTAGTACAGAACAGGCCTGTTCAAGTACAATCTGACAACGCCACCACGGTAGTGTACACAAATCATCAAGGCGGCACTCGAAACAGCATGGCAAAGCTGGAAGTATCAAAAATCCTCCGTTGGGTAGAAAGTCATCTGACAGCAATATCGGCAGTGTTCATTCCCAGAGTCCTCAACTAGGAAGCGGATTTCCTCAGTCGTCAGGACGTTCACGCTGGAGAGTGGAGAGGCCGCAGCAGAAATGTCTGCACTGGTGTCAGTAGGTGACTGAGGCAGGGATGACTGGGAGATAGTGGGTGACTGAAGCATGTATGAGTGGGAGATAGTGGGTGACTGAGGCCGGGGTGACTGGGAGATAGTGGGTGACAGGGAGATAGTGGGTTACTGAGGGAGGGGTGATAGGAAGGGGTTGGGTAAGTATGGGAAGAAAGTGGGTGACAGGTATAATAAATGACTAAGGCAGGGGTGATAGGGAGATAGTGGATGACTGTGGCAGGGGTGACAGGGACAGTAAGAGACTGAGGCAGGGGTGACAGGGATAGTGGCTGACTGAGGCAGGGGTGACTGGGAGATAGTGGGTGACTGAGGCAGGGTTGACAGTGTCAAAGTCAGAAAAATATCTCTATGCACACTACCATATTTGCACCTCACACAGGTCCGTGCTGCGCATGCGTACGCTCTCCCGTACGTGCGCATACTCACAGTCGCGGGCACCCGCAGGCGCACGGTATGCGTATTTACGGTAGAGTTTATGTGATCATAGCGTGCGACTCAATCGTTACATATTTTCACCATATAATGTATTTTTTAGATCATGGTCCCTTTGATAGATTCTGAAAGTTTAGTTAATATAGCATGTTCCTGGACAGAGAGATCCCTCTTTGTTTGATACAAAGGGTCAGACAGGAGTAGTACAGTGGTGTTTAGTATCCATCGGAAGAATATTTAATTAGCAATATTCCGGTGTTGGTTTGAAGCAGATCAATCGCTCGTGCGAATAGTTATGGACATAAGAAGTTTATGAACATTTACTTTATTTGCACTTTATTACCCATGCGGCGGGAAACCCAGTTTCCCTCCCACCTGAGCTGTTGGAAATAGTCACAGCCCACCTGTATGAATCAACCTATGACCTTTTGTTATAATGCGAGGAGGAATTCCTGTGTCCAATGAACAATGAGATTGTAGGGACCATTGAATTGCATTGTGTGTGGGGCATAAATAGAAAGGCCGATCACATCCAGCTCTCACTCTTCAACGGTTATCATTGCTGAAAATCGGGAGCTGGATGTCCAGAGGCGCATGCGATCGTTTCCCTTGTGCGTAAGTTTTTCTCCGTAATCATACTGTTTCTCTCTTTTGTTATTATGGGCCATATCTTTCTCTCTCTCTCTTCTCTTTCTCTCATTTTCTCTTAAACGTAATTGTATCGTATTTACTGTGTAGTTATCTGGTTAGTTAGTCTATGTTATATTGTAGTGTATGATTTGTATTTGTATTAATTCTTTTGCAAGTATATCATTCAAAATATATATATTAGGCGTTGGACCCTAAGCCCAGGTATCTGTGTATTTCTTATAGAGTTAAGTATTCTCAGAGCGTCGGTGACGCTCAAACTGCTTTTAAGTTAGTAAGGTTATACTGTGTTGCATTTACACCATATCACTACACAAAGGGTTGCTGCATAATACACTGTTTATGGTTTAGATAAAGGTTTAACATTGTGAGCGTCTGCGCCGCTGGTGATCTACTCGTGGTCTCGAGCGTTCGCATCGCTATAGCGAATCATTACGGTAGTCGGCAGCCAATAGCGTGCCTGCCAGTGATCTCTTGGCCGTGAGCGAACGTAACGCTTGAGCGTCTCGACCACGGCTAAGCGATTGTTACGCAACGTGCGTACCCTTACGGTACTTCATACGTAGTTTGCGTACAGTGTTCTTAGACCTCATAAAGGGTATTATATAAGATAAATATTTAGCTTTATCAATTGCGGGCTCGTCCTATCCTTCACATATCTGCACTAGGTAATTTCAGCAGACATTATCCAGCAGCAAAGGGCGGGAGATCATATTCCTCGTAGTGCTGTTTGGATAAGCGTCTGCTTCTCTTAGTAAAGGGTGCTGAAGGAATCCGGGAACCGGAGGTAAGAACAACACGCTAGTCTCTTTTAAAACTGTTTATTTTTCTGTCTTGCGTACACACGCACGCACACATATATATCTGCATTTCTTTTTTTTTCATTTGTGTATTTTCGTATATCACTCTCCTGTTTGCCAGTTTTATAGTTAATAAACGTGCTAAGAGAGATTTGCTGCTATTCTATAGTTTAAGAGTAAAAAGGTAATATAGTTAAAGTATAGACAAACACAGCTCTGCCTGAAAGACAAGGCGAAGTCAGTGTGGTGCGCGGTAGATGATCAAGGATCATCTACATTGATAAACGTATAAATTGTGTTACGGTGGATCTTTATTTTGCGTACACGTGTCTCTAACAAAGGACTGAGACTTGCGTACGCAAACCAAAGGCCGAAGCACGCAGCGTATATCACGCAGCGGAGCGTCCGGGTACGCCCACGTAACTCAAATCACAAGTTTTTGTTCTCTTCTCAACGCGATAAATAGCGCAACGTGGTAAATAACGCAAGGCGATAAATCGCACAAATCTATTTTAACATTCAAAATTTAAATTAATAGATCCTTCTCCTAATTTGTAACACATCTGGTCTAAAGAGAAATTTCTGCGCAGAAATAGAAATAGAAACAAAAGTGTACATGTGGTGAGTGAGTGTTTGTTTTTACAATTTTTGAGGTTGAACCACAAGAAAAGTCGAGTTCTCGTGAGGTACATGCGTGTAAGTGACGTACATGGTGGCTAGGGAGGCATCCCTGGTTAAAACATACAATTTGAGCATTAGAGTGTAGCAGACCAGGAGGTCATACTGTAACAGACCAGGAGGTCATAGCAGACCAGCAGGTTCAGGTACAACAGACAAGGAAGTCCGCTATACAGTCCACAGGCACAACACCAAGAAAGGGTTGGTGCAACACCCATATAGGCCATACAAGCTCTGGCTGAAGGAATTCGCAGCCGCAATTTTCGATTCCACTGGTCGCTCCGTACATAAGATTAGTTGCTTATGTGCTGAACGATTGTACCGCACGTAATTGTGTACATTAGTAAACCTGACCGGTACTATTTTGTGTACGAAGGTCATAAACGCTATTTGTACATTCTAACGTGATTTGTGTAATTTTTTTTTATTTTAAGGGAGGTTCGCTGCTCACTCAGGAACTATCCAACAACCAATAGTTACTGGAAAGAGTAAGTGTTCTTCGGATCACCCTCACAGGTTCCAGTAAATAGAGGTTCAGGTCGCAGGGGCCCTGGGTCGAGTACGCCAGCACTATATCAGTGTGATCAGGTCGTATTGGTCGGCGTGGGCGAGTGAGTGGGGTACTCGGTAAACCGCCACCGTCAGCCTATTTTGAACATTTTGGTTTGCGTAAGGATTGGCTGAATAAAGCAACACCTTCGAACTATGGGGGCCACTTGTTCAGGTAGGGGGCGATCAACCTCGGTTCGGGTTGATTCAGTGAACCGACCAGTCGGGTCGGCAAGATACGTGATGTGTGAAAAATACGGTTCACACACAGAGGTTTTATGTGATGAATGGGAGAGAATGACGGTACATGACGGGGAGAAATTCCCCAGAGTAGGTAGCTTCAGCCCAGAAGTGTTAACGAATTTAAGGAGAAGGATATGTCTCATTAAATCAGCAAAGAGACGAATCAAGCATTATGATTATTTGCAGTTGTGGCAACAGGAGGGTGACATACAGAGAGGATTGGCTCAGGCGGCGGGATCTGGCTCGATCAGAAAACTGATAGCCACGGCCCCACCGCCACCATACATATCAGGAGAGAAATTGGTTGCGGAGAATGACGCACTAAGGTGTAACACACAAACACTTAGCAACTGTGTAAATGTTAAAGATAATGTTAACCAATTAACCAATGCAAGTATTAACCCGTGCAAGTTGTACCCTGTTTTGAACTTTCCTCAGGAGTGTGATCAAGAAGACGAATCGGCAACAATTTCAGCGCTCTCTCTAGCAGCCACCATAGCAGAGACCACAGTAGGCACAGCTCCACCCACGAGATTAGTAACAAGGGCCCCTAGCGGAGGGATAGGTGAGGTCGTATCTACAGGTAAGTACGGCACCATACACTATGCTGAAGCCATTTCACCACAGGCTGTAGAACCCACACAGAGTGATGTTGTTAGAGTTAATCCTGTTAGGGTAATAGCTGTTCCAAATGGGAAAACTGACACATCAGGAGTCACCCCTGTGAGGAACATTGCCATGTATAGCCCATTCTCCCGGATGGAATTAAGGACCATAGTGTCTGAATTCCCCGACCCTAGAAAAGACTTAGTTGCCAGCCAAAAATACATCAGAGACCTAGGTAACACGGTAGAGCCCAACAACAAAGACTGGCAGATATTGCTGAGAGCATGTTTACCCTCCAATGTTGACGCAACTCAATTTTTAACTGACTGTGGATTAGATCAGGATGTACCTCTTACGGATGTGTACAACAAAGACAATGTAAAAAGAATAAGCTTACAGTTAAAAGAGTATTTCCCAGCGGTAGTTAAATGGAACAAGATATTCTCCATTAGACAAAAGGAGTCAGAAACAGCTGCAGAGTATTTTCACAGAGCATTATCAGAAATGGCAAAATACACAGGCATAGAGGACATTAAAACAAACATAAACCATCGAGAAGTAGCAGTATCGGTACTGATGGATGGTTTAAAAGAGTCATTAAAGACTAGGGTACAGACCACACAACCATGTTGGCGAGGTCTGTCTGTGGCTACTTTGAGAGAGGCTGCTATTGATCACGATAGGAACATCACCAGACACAGGGAACAACAAGGTGATAAGTTAATGGCAGTAAGTATACAGGCCCTGACCACAAGGCAGCCTTTGTTTATATCACCAAACCCTGTGGGTAAGTCAAATGTGGTTACTTGTTATTCTTGTCATAAACAGGGACACATGGCACGAGACTGTAGATCGAGAAATGTACAAAAATCTTATCAACCCCCTAGACAACGACACGACACACGACATTGGGAGCAGGGTCCGCAGAAACGGAGTTATGAGCCACATGCAGGGGAAACAAAAAGATACCCCCCAAACAGAGATTGGCAAGCCTCTGGGAGTTCCCATTTAACCCCTTCACAGGTAGTTGCTGCCAGCGGAATTCAGGGAGGTCACCATACCCAATAGGGGTGTGGCCATACCTGTAATCTGCAGCCAGTAAAATTGATTGCAAGCCTTGGAAGTGAACCAGAAATTGCAATCAATGTAGCTGGTAAATCATTAAACTTTCTTGTAGACACAGGGGCGGCCAAATCAGTGATAAATTCGACAGTGGGCATGAGAACCACTGGTAAGACAATTCCAGCCATAGGGGTAACGGGAGTAGTCCAGCACTACCCTGTTAGTAAACCAACCGAGATTACAGTAGGGCCTTTACATACCAAGCATTCCTTTTTGCTGGCTGCATCGCACCGACCAATCTCCTGGGTAGAGACTTATTGTGTAAAATGGGGTGCGTCATTTATTGTACTCCTGAAGGTGTATTCTTGGACATACCTGAGAATCACGCTCAGGAAGTACGAGACATGTTAGACTCCCCGTCAAAATTAATGTCACATACCACTATGACAAATAGGACTCCCTCCCAAGTAGAAGAAATGACATCTCAGATACCAGAGTCACTTTGGACTAAAGATGGACAGGACACTGGATTAATGGCAAACGTAGCTCCGGTAGTTGTACAAGTAAAAGATGGTAGGATAGCTCCAAAAATCCCACAGTACCCTCTGAAGCCAGAGGTGGAGTTAGGAGTTTATCCCGTAATAGAGCGCTTGCTACAACAGGGCATTCTGGTAAGAACGTCCAGCACTGCCAATAGTCCCATCTTCCCTGTTAAAAAGAGTGGGGGGAGGGGTTACAGGCTAGTGCAGGATCTAAGGGGGATTAACAAAATAGTTGAGAGTCAGTTCCCCGTAGTGCCAAATCCAGCTGTCATCCTAATGCAAATCCCTCCCACTGCGAAATTTTTCACTGTTATTGACCTCTGCTCCGCTTTCTTTTCGGTACCTCTGCACCCTGACAGCCAATATTTGTTTGCATTTACATACAGAGGAGTCCAATACACATGGACTCGATTACCACAAGGATTCATAGATAGTCCAAGTATATTTTCCCAGGCTTTGCATGATTGTTTACAGTCTTTCCAACCAGTGAGTGGATCAGTATTAATACAGTACGTGGATGATCTACTGCTGTGTTCTGATTCATTGGAAGCATCCCTGAAGGATACGAAACAGCTCCTGTTTCATCTTTCAGACACTGGACACAAGGTTTCCAAAGACAAGTTGCAATTATGCCAAACTAAGGTAAAATATTTGGGACACTGTCTAACACAAGGACTGAGACACCTGACCGCTGATAGAATTCAAGCAATTAGAGACATGACCCTGCCACAAACCCAGCAGCAGATCAGAACATTTTTAGGAATGTGTGGGTATTGCCGTAATTGGATCCCAGGATTTTCCATTTTGGCGTTACCTCTGCAGGAAATGGTCTCCTCAAACAAACCTGATCGGATTTCGCATACAGACGAGTCTGAGACAGCATTTGAGAGACTTAAACAGTGCCTAACGCAGGCACCAGCATTAGGTATGCCAGACTATGGGAAACCCTTTGAACTATATGGAACAGAAAGTGCTGGTTGCGCGGCAGGCGTACTAACCCAAAAGCACGGTGATGCCAGCAGGCCAGTAGCATATTACAGCGCTCAGCTAGATACGGTAGCGCGATCCCTCCCCACATGCTTGCGAAGCGCTGCTGCGATAGCATTGCTAGTAACGAAAAGCGAAGACGTCGTGCTAGGTCACAACCTCACAATTCATACACCACATGCAGTGTCAGCCTTGTTAAATTCTGCCCAAACCAGACATGTCTCATCAGCGCGGTTTACAAGATGGGAATTGGCACTAATGGCCCCCGTAAACATCACCATAAGGAGATGCAGTGCATTAAATCCTGCAACATATCTCCCGGGTGTGCCTGGACAGGCACAAAGGGTGGAAGATGAGAGTGGTGGGGAAGGAGGATTTAATACAAAGGAAGACACTCATGATTGTATGGAATATTTGACCCAAAATTTTACCGCAAGGCCTGACATCAGTGACAACCCACTGGAAGATGTAGAACTTACGTTCTACACGGACGGTAGTTGACATAGACAGTCAGACTCGGGAGACTTGTGTACTGGATACGCAGTCGTAGATGACCAAGGCACCATAGAAGCGGAACCACTAGGCCCACCTCACTCAGCCCAGGTTGCTGAACTGGTCGCCCTAACCAGAACATGTGAATTGGCTAAGGGCAAATCAGCCAATATCTACACCGATTCTAGATACGCATTCGGGGTAGTCCATGATTTCGGAGCCCTATGGCGCCTCAGAAATTTCATGACGGCAGCTGGTACACCGGTAGCGCATGCAGCTCACATAAAAAGGCTTCTAACAGCGATACAGGAACCCGACAGAGTGGCTGTTATCAAATGTAAAGCACACACATATAGCCAAGACCCAGTATCACTTGGTAACAGCCGAGCAGACGAAGCAGCTAAGTTAGCAGCTGCTACCCCCAGACAGACAGACACCACACAATTGATGGTATTTAATACCATCAACACACAGAAGTTGTGTGAGATGCAAAATTTGTGTTCCATACAGGAAAAGGCAGTCTGGAAGGCAAAAGGATATGGTCAGGAGTCCTCAGGACTCTGGACGGATGGACACGGTAAACCAGTGGCCCCCAAAGCATACCTTCCATGTTTAGCTGAGGCAGCTCACGGGCTGACTCATCTGGGCAAGGAAGGGATGTGCAAGTTGGTAAGAGCATACTGGTGTGCCCCAGGATTTTCATCTCATGCGAGTAAAAGGGCAATGTCATGCCTTACCTGTCTGAGAAAGAACATCGGAAAGGCAATACCAACAGAACCATCCCATATCCCACCTGCAGGCGGCCCTTTCCAGGTAATACAGATTGACTTCATTCAATTACCCCCTTGTCGAAATTTGAAATATGTACTTGTTTGTATAGATGTTTTTTCAAATTGGGTTGAAGCATTTCCTGCGGCCACAAATACCGCTATGTTTACTGCTAAGAAAATTGTGCAGGAATTTGTATGTAGATATGGTATCCCTAGAATTATCGAAAGTGATAGGGGTACCCATTTTACAGGTGATGTCTTTCAAGGAATGTGTAAATTGATGGGAATTGATAGCAAGCTGCACACTCCATACCGTCCACAGGCGAGTGCGAAAGTGGAAAGAGTGAACAGCACTATTAAAAATAAACTGAGTAAAGTGATGGCAGAGACAGGATTGACATGGCCAGAAGCTTTACCCATTGTACTGTACAGCATCAGAACCACTCCCAGGTCCCCTCTTAATCTGTCTCCCTTTGAAATCTTGTTTGGTCGACAACCGCATGTTATGATTAACCCTCAGGATGATTTGAAGTGTAACAATGAAGTGACTGTAAAATACTTGATTAACATGAGTAAACAGTTAAGGAATCAAAATGATAATCTGAAGTTAGTGATTCCTGATTTACCAGATAGTAATTGTCATGACATTGAACCTGGGGATTATGTAATGATACGGAATTTTCTACGCTCAGGTTGCCTTATTGACAGATGGGAAGGACCATACCAGGTCTTATTGACTAGCACTACAGCATTGAAGGTTGCTGAGAGAGAGACTTGGGTTCATTCGTCCCACTGTAAAAAGGTTGCTGATCCAGAGAGGCCCTGTGATAAGGAACAGACGGTAGAGGTTGTATCACTGGAGTGTCTGTTCCAGGAGGACTAAGGCGGCACCTGAGCATCGAGAACCACAAGATTAAAAGCAGTTGTCGATCCCCTGTTCCCTTTTATTGTTTTTCTTCACTTCCCATCCCCTCTCCCTCAAATTATTTTTCCCCCCTTCTCATTCTTCTTCGTCTCCTCCTAAGATGGACTTGCCTCAAGAGACTGTGATCCGGATTTTCCTGTTGACCATGATGTTGACCAGAGCAGTCTGTTCCGGTGAGAGTACCATGGAGTTCGAGAGAGGTTCTGGAATGGGTTCTGATGACAGAGATGGAGGCGTAGTTTTCCGAGAACAACATAATCAACAAGCAAAGGCGAGTATCAGAAAACGATCCGATAGCATTGACCACAGAAGGAATTGTGATGGATTGTTAGCTGAAGAAAACTGTATCTGTAGGCTCTGTGACAATGTAGTGGAGGATGGGTGCATTAAGAAATGCCAATCCAGTTTTAATATCCATATGGACCGGCATCCCTTGAGTGACTATCACTCTTTAGTGGGTAGTGTGTTAAATAAAACAGATTGTTGGGTATGCTCTCAAGTACCTCAAGGTCATAGCAAATCAGGGCTAGTACCATTTCCTTTAACGATAGGGGAGGTACTTGAGCTAAGTGGTGGGAGGCCGGTGGACAGGAGGTTTAATATCTCCAGCCCTCCTAGTTTGAAGCTCCACCAATACCATGTGGATAGGTCCCTATTATGTTTTGACATCTCCAATCCCCGAAAGCCGGGAAATTGGGAAGTGTCATGGAGTAATCAGACCATGACCTTTTCGCATAGAGCAGATAGAATGCCTACAGATACAGAGCTTATACGCCACATAGCCAGTAGAGGAAAATCTTTCCGGTATAGGTACACCCTAGGAAGTAGGATTACGAGAGTTGGAGAGGTATCACCAGGATACTGTGCACATATCGTACAACCTGATACGTGTACTAAGCAGATGGAAGAATTAGGGTTAGGAGATTTCACATGGAAGGTGTGTAATATGGTTATGTCCTACTCCGTCCCATATGTCCTCCCCGATGATGCATATTTCATATGCGGGAGGAAGGCGTATAAGTGGCTTGCCCCAAACTCTGAAGGGTTGTGTTATATTGGAAAAGTGCTGCCTGAAGTAATGACTGTATCACATGACAAAATGAAAGACATACACCGTGTTGCCCAAACTCCTTATACTCATACTCATTACGAGCACATCGTTAAACGGCACCTGATAGAAAGAACAGAGCATCCGGCCTCTGACATGATCCATGAATCCACCGGGATTCAGTTTCTAATCGCGTTAGATATCACTCGCACTGCTAGAGGAGTGCTGAACTATAGATACATCTCTGCGCTTGCAAATTTGTTAGATAATATCACTGAAATGTATGATGACACGTTTAGGTATACTGGAAGGGAACTTCAAGCTTACAAAACAGAACTGGTACAGCATAGAATGGTTCTCAATTACCTCACAGCAGTAACAGGCGGATATTGTGTCACACTGGCAACACAATACGGCGTGAAATGTTGCACATATATTACGAATAGCACAGAGGACCCGGTCGAGGTCATAGACCAAAAGATGGACGATATTCTCCAACTGAAGTGGGAATTTCGCAGGAGACACAATCTCACCCTTGCTGCTGTGAGTAATGAGCTGACTAGTTGGGTGTCATGGTTGAACCCGCGAAATTGGTTCTCCGGTTTAGGAGAATGGGCTCAAGGAGTTATAATGGATGTTGGGAAGTTTCTCCTATGTATCTTAGGTGTTGTCATATCAATTGGTTTGATATTTAGATGCGGTCAGGCTTTAATGAGGTGCAATCGACGTACTAGGGTAATGAGTTTAAGGAGTGAGGAAACTGTAATTCCAATGGACTTGATTTATGACCCAAATGTAGAAACAATGATGTGATGAAAATGCGATTTCTACGGTCCGTTTCTTTCACCTGTTTTTCCGTTTCCTCCAAGGTAAAAAGACCCACTTGGACGAGGAATTTGATGAGCCGATATACAGACAACAGATGGATTAAAAGAAGAAGTTTTGACAACCTTATACACAGATTTGATGAACTATGCCATGGATCCCCAGTTTCCCTAGAAAATTTTAAAATTACGCTAGCCCAACACTTTTGTAAATCTATGGACATTGACAGCTTTTGCTCGCACCTTATGGGCAAAAGCACAAAGAAGACTGCAATCAACAGACACCAAACAAGACCTCAATCGACGAATGTTCATTTACCTGACATAGAATACCACCGCATTTACCGTAATTATGTCTTTTCTTCATTTCTACAACCCTCAGGTAATGACACACATAGTCGATAGGGAATACAGGCACAGATATCAGCAATCACATATCTCCCCCATTCATGTATCATCAACTAAAATGTGCTCCCCCATTTTGTTACAACCAAAGCCGAAAAGAGCTCGGTAAAGTTTGACAGCCCATCCACAGACCCGTACCGCGGGATAAGAAGGAATTCAAATGTATACTTCGCAATACCTCGAAGCTTGATTTAAAACACGTACGGCACGATGATACATGACCCCCAAACATGGACTCATACACACATGCTTCTGCTATCTCACTAGGTCATACCCTCTTCACACCTTCTCCTCTCTCCTCCCTTACCCAACCATGTAAATGTATTAACCCCTAACATATATTTTTCTCTTTTTGAAATGTTTTCAGGAAGTGGCAGGTATTGTTGACTGCCAAAGGGTGGACTGTCAAAGTCAGAAAAATATCTCTATGCACACTACCATATTTGCACCTCACACAGGTCCGTGCTGCGCATGCGTACGCTCTCCCGTACGTGCGCATACTCACAGTCGCGGGCACCCGCAGGCGCACGGTATGCGTATTTACGGTAGAGTTTATGTGATCGTAGCGTGCGACTCAATCGTTACATATTTTCACCATATAATGTATTTTTTAGATCATGGTCCCTTTGATAGATTCTGAAAGTTTAGTTAATATAGCATGTTCCTGGACAGAGAGATCCCTCTTTGTTTGATACAAAGGGTCAGACAGGAGTAGTACAGTGGTGTTTAGTATCCATCGGAAGAATATTTAATTAGCAATATTCCGGTGTTGGTTTGAAGCAGATCAATCGCTCGTGCGAATAGTTATAGACATAACATTTACTTTATTTGCACTTTATTACCCCTGCGGCGGGAAACCCAGTTTCCCTCCCACCTGAGCTGTTGGAAATAGTCACAGCCCACCTGTATGAATCAACCTATGACCTTTTGTTATAATGCGAGGAGGAATTCCTGTGTCCAATGAACAATGAGATTGTAGGGACCATTGAATTGCATTGTGTGTGGGGCATAAATAGAAAGGCCAATCACATCCAGCTCTCACTCTTCAACGGTTATCATTGCTGAAAATCGGGAGCTGGATGTCCAGAGGCGCATGCGATCGTTTCCCTTGTGCGTAAGTTTTTCTCCGTAATCATACTGTTTCTCTCTTTTGTTATTATGGGCCATATCTTTCTCTCTCTCTCTTCTCTTTCTCTCATTTTCTCTTAAACGTAATTGTATCGTATTTACTGTGTAGTTATCTGGTTAGTTAGTCTATGTTATATTGTAGTGTATGATTTGTATTTGTATTAATTCTTTTGCAAGTATATCATTCAAAATATATATATTAGGCGTTGGACCCTAAGCCCAGGTATCTGTGTATTTCTTATAGAGTTAAGTATTCTCAGAGCGTCGGTGACGCTCAAACTGCTTTTAAGTTAGTAAGGTTATACTGTGTTGCATTTACACCATATCACTACACAAAGGGTTGCTGCATAATACACTGTTTATGGTTTAGATAAAGGTTTAACATTATGAGCGTCTGCGCCGCTGGTGATCTCCTCGTGGTCTCGAGCGTTTGCATCGCTATAGCGAATCATTACGGTAGTCGGCAGCCAATAGCGTGCCTGCCAGTGATCTCTTGGCCGTGAGCGAACGTAACGCTTGAGCGCCTCGACCACGGCTAAGCGATTGTTACGCAACGTGCGTACCCTTACGGTACTTCATACGTAGTTAGCGTACAGTGTTCTTAGACCTCATAAAGGGTATTATATAAGATAAATATTTAGCTTTATCAACAGGGATAGTGGGTGACTGAAGCAGGGGTGATAGGGTGACAGTGGGTGACTAAAGCAGGGGTGACTGGTATAGTGGGTGACTGAGGCAGGGATCGCAGATATAGTGGTTGACTGAGGCAGCGGTGACTGGGAGATAGTGGGTAACTGAGGCAGGGGTGACAGGGAAAGTGTGTGACTCAGGCAGGGGTGATAGGGAGATAGTGGGCTGCATATCTCTGCCTCACTGCAGCAGCACATTCCTGCTTCAATGACAGCAGCACATCCCTACCTCACTTATAGCAGCACATCCCTGCCTCGCTGACAGCAGCACATCCCTGCCTCGCTGACAGCAGCACATCCCTGCCTCGCTGACAGCAGCACATCCCTGCTTCGCTGACAGCAGCACATCCCTGCTTCGCTGACAGCAGCACATCCCTGCTTCGCTGACAGCAGCACATCCCTGCCTCGCTGACAGCAGCACATCCCTGTCTCGCTGACAGCAGCACAGCACTGCTTCGCTGACAGCAGCACATCACTGCTTCACTACCAGCAGCACATCCCTGCCTCACTGGCAGCAGCACATCCCTGCCTTACTGACAGCTGTATATAGGGCCTAATTCAGACCTGATCCCTGCTGTGCATATTCACACAACAGGAGATCAGGTCTGAGGTGCGTGTGTGCTGGTGCCGCAGTGCACCGGCACATGCCAGAGATGCGATCGGCATCTCTGCCCAGTGAGCGCCTCTGCCTGATTGACAGGCAGAGGCGGTCACTGGGCAGGAGGAGTCGGGCCAGCGGCGTTGTGCCGCCATTTTGGGGGCACAGTCAGGACAACGCAGACATGACCGGACCGTATGGGGGCGGGCCGTGACGGCTGCGTGACCCGGACAGCAACGGGCCTTATTTACTAAAATCTCAGATAAATTTTATGGCATTTATGTGCAGTCTAGTTTGCACAGTTGATAGAGTGTTGATCTTGCACTATCAGGGGTGTCAGAACGTTTTTTGGTTGGGGGGGGAAAGATGAAATCTCAGTTTGGCGCCCCTAACTTCTGACCACCTTAGACAGGACACTTGTACCTGTACTGAACTCTATGAAGTAGCTGGGAGTGAGTATCCCCTTGTACACATGATGCCAGATAGAGCCACTTATACACATTACGCAAGGTAGAGCCCATTATACACATTATGGGGGTCATTCCGAGTTGATCGCTCGCTGACGATTTTCGCAGCGCAGCGATTAGGTGAAAAAACTGCATTTATGCGTATGTTCCGCAATGCGCACGCGCGTCGTACGGGTACAAAGACCGTTGTGGTTGTGCACAGGTTCTAGCAAAGTTTTTCTTCACACTGACGGCCGCAAGAAGATTGACAGAAAGTGGGCGTTACTGGGTGTCAACTGACCATTTTCAGGGAGTGTTTGCAAAAACGCAGTCGTGGCTGGGCGTTCGTTGCGCGGGTGTATGACGTCAAATCCGGACATGAATAGGCTGAAGTGATCACAAGCGCTGAATAGGTTCAGAGCTACTCTGAAACTGCACAAACTTTTTTTGCAGAGCTCGGCTGCACAAGTGTTCGCACTTCTGCTAAGCTAAAATACACTCCCCAGTGGGCGGCAGCACAGCATTTGCACGGCTGCTAAAACTAGCTAGCGAGCGATCAACTCGGAATGACCCCCTATGCCAGGTAGAGCCACATATACACATTAGTCCAGGTAAAGCCCATTATACACATGATGCCAGGTAACCCCTTATACACATTAGGCCAGGTAGAGCTCATTATGCACAATATGTCAGGTAACCTCTTATACAGATTATGTCAGGTAGAGCCACTTATACACATTAAGTCAGGTAGAGCCTATTATACCAGGTAGCCCCTTATATACATTACGCCAGGTAGAGTCTATTATACCAGGTAGCCCCTTATACACATTACGCCAAGTAGATATACACATTATGCCAGGTAGAACCGCTTATACACATTACGCCAGGTAGAGCTCATTATACACATTATACAAGGTAGCTCCTTATACACATTACGCCAGGTAGAGCCCATTATACCAGGTAGCCCCTTATACACATTACGCCAGGTAGAGCTCATTACACATTTGCACACGTTTTGCCTGGCAGAGCCACTTAGGCCCAGATTTAGAAAGATTTAGAGAGTGATGAATTGCACATGATAACGTAACAACCAATCAGCACCTGTCATTTTTCAAACACAGACTGTAAGATGACAGTTAGGAGCTGGTTGGTTGGCACTTTATCTCCGTGCTATTTACCACTCTACAAGGTTTGATAAATCTGGGCCCTAGTCAGAATGAGAACTCTGCAGGCTCAGTAAGTGAGGGCTCATTCAGAAACAATGAAAATTTACAGCCATTGAAGCCAGTTCTGCTAGGGGCCATAAAGTGCAGCTGCTCTTTGTGTTCTCTGGCACTAAGCAAATACACAATAAACAGGTTCAAAAGCCAAGTGTCATGTTTGCTAACAGCGGGATGAGTGAGTCTGTCACCTGCCCCTCTGTCACTGTCACCTGCAGCCGGGTGAGGGATATGGGGACACACATACTGGGGGCCCAGTGGGGGACATGGGGGTACACATACAGGGGTGGGTGAGGGTTACGGGGACACACATAGTGGGGCTAGGTGAGGGATATGGGGACACACATAGTGGGGCCAGGTGAGGGATATGGGGACACACATACTGGGGACCCGATGGGGGACATGGGGGTACACATACAGGGGCTAGGTGAGGGTTACGGGGACACACATAGTGGCGCCAGGTGAGGGATATGGGGACATACATAGTGGGGGAACGGAGAAGGACATGGGGGTACACATACAGGGGGGTGGGTGAGGGTGAGGGATATGTGGACGCACTCAGTGGGGCCGCGTGAGGGATATGGGGATGCACACAGTGGGTCCGGGTGATGGATATGGGGACGCACACAGTGGGGCCGGGTGAGGGATATGGGGACGCACACAGTGGGGCCGGGTGAGGGATATGGGGACGCACACAGTGCGGTCGGGTGAGGGATATGGGGACGCACACAGTGCGGTCGGGTGAGGGATATGGGTATGCATACAGTGGGGCCGGGTGAGGGATATGGGGACGCACACAGTGGGGCCGGGTGAGGGATATGTGGACGCACACAGTGGGGCCGGGTGAGGGATATGGGGACGCACACAGTGGGGCTGGGTGAGAGATATGGGGACGCACAAAGTGGTGGGTAGGTGAGGGATATGGGGACACACATAGTGGGGCCAGGTGAAGGATATGGGGACACACATACTGGGGGCACGGTGAGGGACATTGGGGTACACATACAGGGGGGTGGGTGAGGGTTATGGGGACACACATAGTGGGGACAGGTGAGGGATATGGGGACACACATACTGGGGACCCGGTGGGGGACATGGGGGTACACATACAGGGGGGTGGGTGAGGGTTACGGGGACACACAGTGGGGCCGGGTGAGGGATATGTGGAAGCACACAGTGGGGCCGGGTGAGGGATATTTATGACACACACAGTGGGGCCGGGTGAGGGATATGGGGACGCACACAGTGGGGCCGGTGAGGGATATGGGGAAGCACACAGTGGGGCCGGGTGAGGGATATGGGGATGCATACAGTGGGGCCGGGTGAGGGATATGGGGACGCACACAGTGGGGCCGGGTGAGGGATATGGGGACGCACACAGTGGTGGGTGGGTGAGGGATATGGGGACTCACACAGTGGGGCCGGGTGAGGGATATGGGGACGCATCACAGTGGGGCCGGGTGAGGGATATGGGGACGCACACAGTGGGGCTGGGTAAGAGATATGGGGACGCACACAGTGGTGGGTAGGTGAGGGATATGGGGACACACATAGTGGGGCCAGGTGAGGGATATGGGGACACACATACTGGGGGCAAGGTGAGGGACATTGGGGTACACATACAGGGGGGTGGGTGAGGGTTATGGGGACACACATAGTGGGGCTGGGTGAGGGATATGGGGACACATATAGTGGGGCCAGGTGAGGGATATGGGGACACACATACTGGGGACCCGGGGAGGGACATGAGGGTACACATACAGGGGGGTGGGTGAGGGTTATGGGGACACACAGTAGGGCCGGGTGAGGGATATGTGGAAGCACACATTGTGAATGAGCTGCACCCAGCGGAGGAGGAGCTCAGGCAGCACACAGGACGCAGCAGATCAGAGCTGCAGATCCTGAATAAAGGTGCTTCCATCGGCTCCACCATAATTTCTGATGACCTGCAGCGTTGAGGAGAAAGAGAGGGGAGAGGAAGCAGTGTACACTGCTCTGACAGCACTCGCGGCTCTCCGTTCCGCCCCGCCCCCGGGCCCACATGTATTGCTGGTGATCACTTATATGTGGGGATCAGAGGTATGGTACGTCCTCCTCTTCCCATGCGCGCTGCGCAGCGGCGCCCTCCCGGTTCCCGTATGGCAGAACGCAGAGGCTAAGCACATTCTGGAGCCGGCTCTGGCACTGCCCATGCTATTTATTAGCAACACACAGCATGCTCTGCTGCAGCTGGTGGTGGCATGGGCATGCACAGGCAGAAGAGGTTGTATGGCGCCTCTCTCATGTTTGGGGGGAGCGAGCTGCCCCCTTGCCCCCCCCATTCCGACGCCCCTGTGCACTATCAATGTAAGCCTCACATAGGTTTGATACACATGTAAGTTTGTTTTTATTTTACTACATTGTGGTTTGTGGCTCTATACCATGTAATGCATGTCTTTTAACAGTAGTCAAGTCTTCCAATGTGCTTGTTAGTGAAACCCAATAGATAGCTTTATTTTATTTTGTTTCTTCAAATATTGAATGCATATGTCTTATAACTTTTTTTTTTTCAATATACAGGTTGAGTATCTGTATATACATTTTTATTATAAGATTTTCAATGACACAAGTACATCCAAGTTGCAGATTATGGATTGTGAAGGACAATTCAACCATATAAACAATTTAAGCAATTTAAATTGCATGCAGGTAGTAGAATATCAAACTCCTTGGATGAGAGTTGGTCGTAATAAACTAGGATAGAAAAGAATAAAGTAGAAAATAAGATTTTAAACCTACCGGTAAATCTTTTTCTCGTAGTCCGTAGAGGATGCTGGGGACTCCGTAAGGACCATGGGGATAGACGGGCTCCACAGGAGACATGGGCACTTTAAGAAAGACTTTAGTTCTGGGTGTGCACTGGCTCCTCCCTCTATGCCACAGTTAGAGAAACTGTGCCCAGAGGAGACGGACAGTATGAGGAAAGGATTTTGTTAATCCAGGGCAAGATTCATACCAGCCACACCAATCACACCGTATAACTTGTGATAAACTACCCAGTTATCAGTATGAAAAAACAACATAGCATCAGTGCAGGACCGATGCAACTATAACATAACCCTTATTGAAGCAATAACTATATACAAGTATTGCAGAAGTAGTCCGCACTTGGGACGGGCGCCCAGCATCCTCTACGGACTACGAGAAAAAGATTTACCAGTAGGTTTAAAATCTTATTTTCTCTAACGTCCTAGAGGATGCTGGGGACTCCGTAAGGACCATGGGGATTATACCAATGCTCCAAAACGGGCGGGAGAGTGCGGATGACTCTGCAGCACCGATTGAGCAAACATGAGTTCCTCCTCAGCCAGGGTATCAAACTTATAGTATTTTGCAAAGGTGTGTGAACCCGACCAAGTAGCAGCTTGACACAGCTGTAGTGCCGAGACCCCTCGGGCAGCCGCCCAAGAAGAGCCCACTTTCCTCGTGGAATGGGCCTTGACCGATTTCAGTAACTGCAATCCAGCCATAGAATGCGCTTGCTGAATCGTGTTACAAATCCGGCGAGCAATAGCCTGCTTTGAAGCAGGGGCACCAATCTTGTTGGTTGCATACAGGACAAACAGCGCTTCAGTTTTCCTGACTCTAGCCGTCCTGGCCACGTAAATTTTCAAAGCCCTAACCACATCAAGTAACTCGGAATCCTCCAAGTCACGCGTAGCCACAGGCACCACAATAGGTTGGTTCATATGAAAAGATGAGACCACTTTTGGTAGGAATTGAGGACGGGTCTGCAATTCCGCTCTATCCACATGGAATACCAAATATGGGCTTTAATGTGACAAAGCCGCTAATTCCGACACTCGCCTAGCCGAAGCCAAGGCTAATAACATGACCATCTTCCATGTGAGATATTTTAACTCCACTGTTTTAAGTGGTTCAAACCAGTGTAATTTTAGAAAACTTAACACCACGTTAAGGTCCCAAGGTGCCACCGGAGGCACAAAAGGAGGCTGAATATGCAGCACTCCTTTTACAAAAGTCTGAACTTCTGGAAGAGAAGCCAATTCTTTTTGAAAGAAAATGGATAAGGCCGAAATCTGGACCTTAATAGAGCCTAATTTTAGGCCCAAATTCACTCCAGTTTGTAGGAAGTGAAGGAAACGGTCCAGATGGAATTCTTCCGTAGGAGCATTCCTGGCCTCACACCAAGAAACATAATTTCGCCATATACGGTGTAATGTTTTAACGTTACATCCTTCCTAGCCTTTATCAGCGTAGGGATGACCTCAACCGGAATGCTAGGATCCGGCATTCAACCGCCATGCCGTCAAACGCAGCCGCGGTAAGTCTTGGAACAGACAGGGCCCCTGATGCAACAGGTCCTGTCTTAGAGGGAGAGGCCACAGATCTTCTGTGAGCATTTCCTGCAGATCCGGATACCAGGTCCTCCGTGGCCAATCTGGAACAATGAGGATTGTTCTCACTCCTCTTTGTCTTATTATCCTCAACACCTTGGGTATGAGAGGAAGAGGAGGAAATACATAGACCGACCGGAACACCCACGGTGTCACTAGGGCGTCTACAGCTACTGCCTGAGGGTCTCTTGACCTTGCGCAATACCTCTGTAGCTTTTTGTTGAGCCGGGACGGCATCATGTCTATCTGTGGCAGTTCCCACCGACTTGTAATCTGTGCAAAGACTTCCTGATGAAGTCCCCACTCTCCCGGATGTAGGTCGTGTCTGCTGAGGATGTCTGCTTCCCAGTTGTCCACTCCCGGAATGAATACTGCTGACAGTGCGCTTGCGTGATTCTCCACCCAGCGAAGAATTCTGGTGGCTTGTGCCATCGCCACTCTGCTTCTTGTGCCGCCTTGGCGGTTTACATGAGCCACTGCGGTGACGTTGTCTGACTGGATCAGAACCGGTTGGTCGCAAAGTAAGGTCTCCGCTTGACGTAGGGCATTGTATATGGCCCTTAGTTCCAGGATGTTGATGTGAAGACAAGTCTCTTGACTTGACCAAAGACCTTGGAAATTTCTTCCCTGTGTGACTGCTCCCCAACCTTGGATGCTTGCGTCTGTGGTCACCAGGATCCAGCCATGAATGCTGAATCTGCGTCCCTCGAGAAGGTGAGCACTCTGCAGCCACCACAAGAGTGATACCCTGACCCTGGGGGACAGGGTGATCAACCAATGCATCTGTAAATGTGACCCGGACCACTTGTCCAGTAGGTCCCATTGGAAAGTCCTCGCATGGAACCTGCCGAATGGAATGGCCTCGTATGATGCCACCATCTTTCCCAGGACTCGAGTGCAGTGATGCACTGACACCTGTTTTGGTTTCAATAGGTTCCTGACAAGAGTCATGAGTTCCTGGGCCTTTTCTATCAGGAGATAAACCCTCTTCTGGTCTGTGTCCAGAATCATGCCCAAGAAAGACAGACGAGTAGTAGGAATCAACTGCGACTTCGGGATATTGAGAATCCAGCCGTGTTGCTGTAACACTTTCAGTGAAAGTGATACGCTGTTCAGCAACTGCTCTCTTGATCTCGCTTTTATGAGATCGCCCAAGTACGGGATAATTGTGACACCTTGCTTGCACAGGAGCACCATCATTTCCACCATTACCTTGGTGAAAATTCTCAGGGCCATGGAGAGACCAAACAGCAACGTCTGAAATTGGCAATGACAGTCCTGTACCGCAAATCTGAGTTACGCCTGATGAGGTGGATAAATGGGGACATGAAGGTATGCATCCTGTACACAAATGCGGACAACAGGTGTCAAGCCGTGTGTTGTCTTTGTCAAGCTGTAATAAGTAGGGATAAGGACGTTAACCACCTCGGAACATCCTCCCTTATATGTCACCTGCAGCGCATTCATCATAAGTCAGTGACAAGTTCAAAAACTTTGGATGACAGCGGAAGCAGTCCACTAACCACTAAATCCCTTCCTCTTGTAACCAAGCTCCTGCAAACCACACCACCAACTCCCTCAGTGTCAATTTCCTCCTTAGACAGGAGAGCCAATAGTCCTGCAGGCCATGTCACTGGCAAGTCTGACGAGTCCTCTCCTGCCTGGGATTCCTCCGATGCATCCTTGAGTGTAACGCCTACTGCTGCTGGCGCTGCTGTTGTTGCTGCTGGGAGTCGATCGTCATCCCAGAGGGGAAGTCGGAAGACCACTTGTACTTCTTCCAGTAAGCAATTGACTGTCCAACAGTCCTTTGCGAGGAAGATGAAATATCACAGCAGTCATCCTGCTGCAAAGCGGATAACTCAGGTCTGGGTGGTGAGAAACGTGGTTCCGGTATCCATCGTTAATTTAGAGGCAACTAGAGACTTGATTGAGGTACTGTGTCCCCGGTACCAAATACCCTCTAGGTTCCATTTCTCTAGGCAGGCGATACCGAAAATGTACACAGACCTCAGAAAAAGAGTCACCAGTGTCCTAAAAAATGCAGTTGTACCCAATGTCCACTTGTCTGTGGTTAAGTGGAGCAGGGCAGACTCAGGACTATATGACTGTGACAGCCCACTGGGTAGATGTATTGCCTCCCGCAGCAAGAACAGCAGCGGCGGCACCAGTAGCAGCATCTCGCAATTGCCAACTCGTTCCTAGGCAGGCTACGCTTTGTATCACCGCTTTCCATAAGAGGCACACAGCTGACAACCTCTTACGGAAACTGAGGAACATCATCGCAGAATGGCTTACCCCAATTGAACTCTCCTGGGGATTTGTGACATCGGACAACGCCACCAATATTGTGCGTGCATTACATCTGGGCAAATTCCAGCACGTCCCATGTTTTGCACATACATTGAACTTGGTGGTGCAGAATTATTTAAAAAACGACAGGGGCGTGCAAGAGATGCTGTCGGTGGCCCGAAGAATTGCGGGCCACTTTCTGCCTTCAGCCACCGCATGCCGAAGACTGGAGCACCACCAAACATTCCTGAACCTGCCCTGCCATCCTCTGAAGCAATAGGTGGTAACGAGGTGGAATTAAACCCTCTATATGCTTCAGAGGATGGAGGAGCAGCAAAAGGCCATTCAAGCCTATACATCTGCCCACGATATAGGCAAAGGAGGGGGAATGCACCTGACTCAAGCGCAGTGGAGAATGATTTCAACGTTGTGCAAGGTTCTGCAACCCTTTGAAATTTCCACACGTGAAGTCAGTTCAGACACTGCCAGCCTGAGTCAGGTCATTCCCCTCATCAGGCTTTTGCAGAAGAAGCTGGAGACATTGAAGGAGGAGCTAAAACAGAGCGATTCAACTAGGCATGTGGGACTTGTGGATGGAGCCCTTAATTTGCTTAACTAGGATTCAATCTGTTGAAATCAGAGCACTACATTTTGGCCGCCGTGCTCGATCCTAGATTTAAAACCTACATTGTATCTCTCTTTCCGGCAGACACAAGTCTGCAGAGGTTCAAAGACCTGCTGGTGAGAAAATTGTCAAGTCAAGCGGAACATGACCCGTCAACAGCTCCTCCTTCACATTCTCCCGCAACTGGGGGTGCGAGGAAAAGGCTAAGAATTCCGAGCCCACCCGCTGGCGGTGATGCAGGGCAGTCTGGAGTGAGTGCTGACATCTGGTCCAGACTGAAGGACCTGGCAACGATTACTGACATGTCGTCTACTGTCACTGCATATGATTCTGTCACCTTTGAAAGAATGGTGGAGAAAAAGAGGCAATTTGGAGGCCCTTGCACAAACTGGCTTTATTCTACCTAAGTTGCCCTCCCTCCAGTGTGTACTCCGAAAGAGTGTTTAGTGCGGCCGCTCACCTTGTCAGCAATCGGCGTACAAGGTTACTTCCAGAAAATGTGGAGAAGATGATGATCATCAAAATTAATTATAATCAATTCCTCCGTGGAGACATTCACCAGCAATTGCCTCCAGAAAGTACACAGGGATCTGAGATGGTGGATTCCAGTGGGGACGAATTAATAATCTGTGAGGAGGGGGATGTACACAGTGAAAGGGGTGAGGAATCGGAGGATGATGAGGTGGACATCTTGCCTCTGTAGAGCCAGTTTGTGCAAGGAGAGATTGATTGATTCTTTTTTGGTGGGGGCCCAAACCAACCAGTCATTTCAGTCAGTCGTGTGGCAGACCCTGTCGCTGAAATGATGGGTTCGTCAATGTTTTTCTTTTCAATCTAAGCCCCTGCAGTTTTCTGTAAGCATCTGCTTCGCTATGATGATCAACAAGTCACAAGGGAAAACACTCAGGGCTGGAGGCGTAGATCTTAGGACCAGCTGCTACAAGCATGGCAGAGGTGTCACTATCACTGGTGACACACAGAGAGGCGGCGAGGGAGATTGTAATGCAGTGCGCGCAGATAAGCAGCGCAATGGTAAAAAGGAGGCATGGTCTCATAGGTAGGGGCGTGGCCTGAATCACCATTTTGTTGCTGCGGGTATCCCGGGGGTTGGGGGCTGTACCCGGGGACTAGTGTGTGAGTGGTGCTGGCTCCTGCACAGTGACAGAAACTGGGTGTTGCACGTAATGTCACAGTGAAACACCCATATTCTGTCACTGAAGAAGAGCCGGCACTTTGGTGTCACCCCACTTGGCGGGTGACACTCGGGTGTGTGCCGCAACCCCGTTGTGATGCCACTGACCCATGGGAAGCTTTACGTGGCTTACCCATGTGTTAGTAGCCCCAAGCATCTTTTGTGTTAGTCCCTGAAGAAAAACTTCAAATATTGTTTACAATTTTGTAATCAATGGCCTAATTCAGTAAGGATTGCAAATTCTGCTAAGTAACAGAATTTGCAATCCTTTGGTTCGCATGCTGGGGCCACCCATCACAGGGCATGGCCACCCAGCATGCCACCTCCCTTCTTGACCATGCTGAAATTGCAGTCTCAGTGCAGTACAGCGTGATCATAAAAAATGGGTTAGCCTCCTGTTGGTGCAGACTGTACGTGTGCGCAGGAAGCCGCCACCATTTTTGTGATCGCAACGGCTGCATGTGATGTCATGCAGCCGCTCTGACCACGCCTCCTGTTTCTCCGTTGAAGCCCTGCCCCCGCACCGCTCCATCTCCGACTTTGAAATGGAGTGTTGCTGACCCCCCCCCCCCCCCGCACCGATTGACAGTCACAGAAAATGCAGGCGCATGCGTATGCTCTTAGCAATTTTTGCAGTTGGATTGCTTATTGTGATTGCAATCCAACCTGAATCAGGCTCTATTACCTATCACAATGCACTGCAGGTAGTACAAAATGGGGTTAATATAGGAGAAAAACCCCCAGAGCTGTGCTCCTTAACTGTCCCTGGTGGCTAGTGGAGCGGCTGCCCAGTAATCAGTGTCCACGCCAGTGCGCACACGGCCCGCCCCCTACTGCCACGCTGGATCACGGTATAGTGTGGGCACAGAAGCCCCTTACCTCCCTTTCATCAGCGGCCTCGTGATCCCGGAGGGCGGTGTGTGTGTGACTGACCTTAGGAAGAAACCGGAGCCTCCGCTGCAGTGACCCAGCAACCAGGGCACGGGAGTATACTGCGCCGCTGGGAGTGATGGAGCTGCAGTAAAGATGTCTATTAGACCTAGCCTGCTGCAGCCCTTGTACATTCTTATAAAAAAAGTTCTTCTTTTCTTGTCAAAATTAATAGCTAAGTATAGGCTGCCTGAGGCAGCCCCCTGTTAAGTGTCCTGCTACTGAAGGCACCAACTACAAACTGAGCTCCCTGTTCATGGAAGCGAGGTTATAGAGCAGGGGGCGCTGAGCATCTTGGGAACAGTCAAAAGCTTTGAGCCTGTTGGTGCCTCAGATCAAGATCCTACTCTACACCCCAATGTGAATCCTTGTGGAGTCCAGTGTACCCCACAGAAGAAATGAATGTGTCACACCCATTGGCAGCAACATTAGAATAGCTGCTGATGGGCACAATTGAGAAAGGAAGGGGGGAAAACATTTGAATCCAGCACATATATGTAATTTGAATATGTAATTTGTACCTTCCTACTTTAAAATGTAATGGATGAAACTCACCCTGTGAGAACTATTTTCATGATCAAGAGATCTCATATGCAAGATAAGTATGTGTTGGCAGAGGCGCTCACTGGGCACAGATGCTGATCGCATCTCTGGCATGTGCCGGTGCACTGCGGCACCAGCACACACACACACACACATACACACACACTTCAGACCTGATCTCCTGTTGTGTGAATATGCACAGCAGAGATCAGGTCTGAATTAGGCCCTATATACAGCTGTCAGTAAGGCAGGGATCTGCTGCTGCCAGTGAGGCAGGGATGTGCTGCTGTCAGTGAAGCAGTGATCTGCTGCTGCCAGTGAGGCAGGGATCTGCTGCTGCCAGTGAGGCAGGGATGTGCTGCTATAAGTGAGGCAGGTATGTGCTGCGGTCAATGAGGCAGGGATGTGCTGCTGTCAGTGAAGCAGGGATGTGCTGCTGTCAGCGAGGCAGTGATCTGCTGCCCACTATCTCCCTATCACCCCTGCCTGAGTCACACACTTTCCCTGTCACCCCTGCCCCAGTTACCCACTATCTCCCAGTCACCGCTGCCTCAGTTAACCACTATACCTGCGACCCCTGCCTCAGTCACCCACTATACCAGTCACCCCTGCTTTAGTCACCCACTATCTCTGTCACCCCTGCCTCAGTCAACAACTATCTCCATATCACCCCTACCTCAGTCACCCACTATCCCTGTCACCTCTGCCTCAGTCACCCACTGTCACCCTATCACCCCTGCCTCAGTCACCCACTATCCCTGTCACCCCTGCCTCAGTCTCCTACTGTCCCTGTCACCCCTGCCACAGTCATCCACTATATCCCTATCACCCCTGCCTTAGTCACTGACTATCTCCCAGTCACCCCGGCCTCAGTCACCCACTATCTCCCAGTCATACATGCTTCAGTCACCCACTATCTCCCAGTCATCCCTGCCTCAGTCACCTACTGACACCAGTGCAGACATTTCTGCTGCGGCCTCTCCACTCTCCAGCGTGAACGTACTGACGACTGAGGAAATCCGCTTCCCAGTTGAGGACTCCGGGAATGAACACTGCCGATATTGCTGGCAGATGACGTTCTACCCAACTGAGGATTTTTGATACTTCCAGCTTTGCCATGCAATTTCGAGTGCCGCCTTGATGATTTGTGTACACTACCGTGGTGTCGTTGTCCGATTGTACTTGAACAGGCCTGTTCTGTACTAGAGGCAGGGCCAGTGTCAATGAATTGAACACTGCCCGCAATTCCAGAATGTTTATCGGGAGGAGAGATTCCTCCCTGGTCCACCGATGGTGAAGGGTCGTCATCACGGCCATGACCTTGGTGAATTTCCGAGGTGCCGTGGCCAAACCAGAAGGCAGGACCTGAAATCCAAAAACTAACCAGGCACAACACTGCTTAGCTTCCAACATCAGATGAGATTGGACATATCCAGTGTGATGCGGCTGTAGATGATTTTTGCTGTTTCTAACTTCTACTTCTAACTACTGGTACATCAATGAATAAGTTTCAAAATATAATGCATCAAAAGAACGGTGTTGGTAGTATAAAACTACCTACAGCACCTGGTATTCCCAGGTGGTCTCACATCCAAGAACAAACCAGGCCTAAAATCAGGTGATATTGGGCATATACAGTGTGGTGTGGCTGTAGATGAGCTTAGTGGTTTCTGTTAGAGTTCTTCTACTTCTAACTACTCGTACATAAATGAGTAAGCAGCCGATTTATTAAACCTGGTGAAATGATAATTTGCATGGTGATAAAGTACCAGCCAATCAGCTCCTAATTGCCATGTCACAGGCTGGGTTTGAAAAATGACAGTTAGGAGCTGACTGGCTGGTACTTTATCACCTTGCACTTTATCAGTTCACCAGGCTTAATAGATCTGCCCCAATGTTTCAAAATGGAATGCATCAAGAGAACGGTGTTGGTAGTATAAAACTACCTACAGCACCTGGTATTCCCAGGTGGTCTCACATCCAAGAACAAACCAGGCCTAAAATCAGGTGATATTGGGCATATACAGTGTGGTGTGGCTGTAGATGAGCTTAGTGGTTTCTGTTAGAGTTCTTCTACTTCTAACTACTCGTACATAAATGAGTAAGCAGCCGATTTATTAAACCTGGTGAAATGATAATTTGCATGGTGATAAAGTACCAGCCAATCAGCTCCTAATTGCCATGTCACAGGCTGGGTTTGAAAAATGACAGTTAGGAGCTGACTGGCTGGTACTTTATCACCTTGCACTTTATCAGTTCACCAGGCTTAATAGATCTGCCCCAATGTTTCAAAATGGAATGCATCAAGAGAACGGTGTTAGTATTGTAAAAATACACACAGCTCCTGGTATTTCCTTGTGGTCTCCCATCCAAGTACTAAAACCAGGACCAACACTGCTCAGCTTCCATGATCAGGAGAGATTGGGCAAATCCAGTGTGCTGTGGCTGTAGATGAGCTGGTGGTTTCTGTTACAGCTCTTCTACTTCTAACTTCTGGTACATAAAAGAATACATGTAAAAATTAAATGTACCAAGAAAATGGTGTTGGTAGTTTAAAAACACCTAAAGAATCTGATACTACCAATCAGTCTCCCATCCATGTATTAACAAAGTCCAATACTGCTTTGCTTCAAAAATCAAATGAGATTGGGCATATCCAGTGTGGTGTGGCTTTAGATAAGCTTTGTGGTTTCTGTTAGAGCTCTTCTACTTCTAACTACTGGTACATTAATAAATATGTATAAGGTTGTAGTTTATCCAATATGCCTTTACTACCTTACCTTTCAACCCCCCCTCCCTCCCCTCTTCTCCTTATAGCTTCCTTAGTTCTCTCCTCCTCGTGTGTGCGTTATTTGTTTTCTCATACGTCCTAGAGGATGCTGGGGTCACATTAAGAACCATGGGGTATAGACGGGATCCGCAGGAGACATGGGCACTTTAAGACTTTCAAAGGGTGTGAACTGTCTCCTCCCTCTATGCCCCTCCTCCAGACTCCAGTTTTAGTATTGTGCGCAGTGATACTGGATGCACTACAGGGGAGCTCTACTGAGTTTCTCTGAAAAGACTTGTTAGTTTTTTTTATTTTCAGGGAGGCTGCTGGCAACAGTCTCCCTGCTTCGTGGGACTTAGGGGAGAGAAGTATGACCAACTTCTAGTGAGTTCAATGGCTCTGCTTCAGGCTGACAGGACACCATTAGCTCCTGAGGGTGCTGATCGCTGGGTACGCCTAGATGCACACTCCCGCAGCCTGCCGTCACCCCCTTACAGAGCCAGAAGACAGGTGAGTAGCAGAAGAACAGAAGACTTCTTCTTCAGTGACGGCATTCTGAGGTACCGAGCAGCGAGCGGAACGCTGCGCGCCATGCTCCCACACAAACACAGGCACTGCAGGGTGCAGGGCACGGGGGGGGGGGCACCCTGGGCAGCATAAATTCCTCACAAAAGGCTGGAAAAAGTGGACATTAGTGCCTGGGCACTGTCCTTACCCCGCTAGCGTAATTAATTATTTCTGAGCGGGACAGATACGCGCCATTACAGCGGCGGGGCTTCTTCCTCACCTCACCAGAACATCTTTAGAGCATTACAAGTCTATCACTATACAGTTTATTATTTCCCAGACTGTGTACTTTTGGCGCTGGATTGTGAGCTGAAAAATCCTCTGTGTCCCTCTGACAGATTTACTGACGGTCTGTCCCCCATAAGCCGGTGTGTCTGTGGGTACTTGGTATATGTGTGTCAACATGTCGGTGGCTGAATGTTTTTCCCAAGAGGAAACTATATTAGGAATGCAGACATATGATGGTGGCCCTGTTGGCACCACCAATAACTGACTGGGTAAATGTTTCAGTAATATCAGAGTAAGGTTGGATAAATCTGTGTCCCAGACACAGACGTAGAGAATAGATGTGATATTCATGGCTATGTTTCTTTTCCCTCAGGCCCCGCTGGGTCGCAAAAATGTTATTTTACCCAGTTACTACACACTGATACTGACACGGATACTGATACTTATGTCGACCATAATGTTTCCTGATTAGATCCAATATTGGCAAGGAGCATTCAGTACATGATTGTGGATATTAAGGACATATTAAAATCACTGAAGACCCTGCTGTTCCTGACAAAGGGGTCTATATGTATGTATATATAGATATATAATGAAAGCTGATGTAACGTTCCTCCATCTCTGTTTGAGAAAGTCTGGGCCAGCTCGACAAGATGGTTTCAAATCCCCAAAAGGATTCTGGTTGTTTATTCATTTCCCGCCGCGGACAGAATAAAGTGGAAGTCACCCCCTGTTCTGCACGGGGCCCTGTCACAAATCCAGCGGATCGTATGCAGGAAGCTACATTATTTCTAGTTATGTAACCACGGGTACATTACTTAGACCTGCCATTACATGTGCATGGGTGAGTAGTAGTATTCAAGAATTGGTCGAATACCTTGTCATCCGATATAGATACCCTGGAGAGATGGGATACTCCTTACGTTGTATCATATCAAGGACACTGCAGCATACTTACGTGAGACTGCAAGGGATATAGGACTCTTGAGTTCACGGGCCAATTTCATGGCAGTGTCGGATAGGAGGGCATTGTGGATTCACCAAGAGAATGCTGATGCTGACTCCAAGAAGAAAGGGAGTCTCTTCCCTATGAAGGTGAAGCCTTGTTTGGTGACTGCCTAGTTAATTTGATCTCGGCAGCTCCCGCAGGTAAGTCAACCTTCTTGCCCTATGTTCCCTCCCAACGGATGAAGACGCATCATTATCTGATGCAGTCATTTCGGCGCAATAGATATGCAAGAAGTTAAGATTCCCCTTTCTTTGCAGGTAGAGGAAGGAGAAGAGAGAAGAGGTCTGCATCCTCTTCAAGATCGCAGGAGCAGAGATCATCCTCTGCTTCTGCCAAATCCACTGCATGACGCTGGGGCTCTCTTGCAGGAGCCCGCACCAGTGGGGGCACGTCTAAAACTCTTCAGTCAGTTCTGGATTCATTCGGACATGGACTCGTGTGTTTTACAAATAGTGTCCCAAGGGTACAAACTGGGGTTTCAAGATGTTCCCCCTCACCGATTGTTCAAACATTAAGTTACTGTGCTATTCCTGGGTTATATAGCGCTGGGGTATGTGCTGGCATACTCTCTCTCTGTCTCTCCAAAGGGCCTTGTGGGGGAAATGTCTTCAGAAAAAGTATTCCCTGTGTGTGTGGTGTGTCGGTACGCATGTGTCGACATGTCTGAGGAAGAAGGCTATATTAGAGAGGAGCGGGAGCAAATGAACGTGGTGTCTCCGCCGACACCTGATTGGATGGATATGTGGAATGTTTTAAATGCTAGTGTAAACTCATTGCACAAAAGATTAGACAAGGCAGAAGCTTTGGGACAGTCAGGGTCTCAACCAATGCCTAATCCTATGTCGCAGGGACTGTCAGGGTCTCATAAGCGCCCACTATCCAGATTGTTGACACAGATACCGACACGGATTCTGACTCCAGTGTCGATTACGATGATGCAAAGTTACAGCCAAAATTGGCAAAATACATTTGATATGTGATTATGGCAATAAAAGATGTTTTGCACATCACAGAGGAGCCCCCTATCCCTGACAAGAGGGTACATATGTACAAGGGAAAGAAGCCTGAGGTAACCTTTCCCCCCTCACACGAGCTGAACGAGTTATGTGAAAAAGCTTGGGAATCTCCTGCAGATTTCCAAAAGGATTCCCCTTTCCCATCAACGGATAGGTTACGATGGGAATCCTCCCCTTGGGTGGACAAAGCATTAACACGCTTATCCAAAAAGGTAGCCCTCCCGTCCCAGGATACGGCTACCCTCAAAGAGTCTGCTGACCGCAAACAGGAGATTACCCTGAAGTCCATTTATACACATTCAGGTACCTTACTCAGACCGGCAATTGCGTCGGCCTGGGTGTGTAGTGCTGTAGCGGCATGGACGGATACCCTAGATAAGGCTACTATTTTATTGCCCCTGGGGCATATAAGAGATGCTGTCCTATATATGTGTGTATGCAAACTACAGGTGGTGCTGCAGGGCTCACACCCTTTTACTTGTCTTGTAGAGCAACTCTGGAGCTGTTACTGGGTCCAGCTGCTGCAAGAAATCAGCTTGAATGCTTCAGGGGCTTGGGCATGGCCAACATGAGCCCCACACTGATGGGGGTGTATAAAGCGATCTAGGGGTCATCCAAGCGCAACCCCACAAAGGCCGCCATGCCCTGCGTGACCATTTTCTCTTTTCATATGCAGACGAGGGTTGCAGCCAACTATGCCCATTGCTTGGATGACATCACCGTATGCAAATCCGTCTGCTGCAGACCTTTCCCCAGGAATGCTTGTACTAGTTGTTGCATATGGTTTGATGTTTGAGGGTGCTTCAGTATTAGGCAGCCTTCCGCCCTCTCATGTTCATCTGAAAATATGTGGTCTCCCTGCAGTTCCCTTGTGCTTCCTCAGTTGAATCTCCTTAACTTGACGGGTGTGTGCCCGAGCAGCCGCCCTCCACAGCCCTATCCCAGCACATGCTTTTCTTGCGTATGAGATCTCTTGATCATGAAGATAGTTCTCACAGGGTGAGGTTCATCCATTACATTTTAAAGTAGGAAGGTACAAATTACATATTCAAATTACATATATGTGCTGGATTCAAATGTTTTCCCCCCTTCCTTTCTCAATTGTGCCCATCAGCAGCTATTCTAATGTTGCTGCCAATGGGTGTGACACATTAATTTCTTCTGTGGGGTACACTGGACTCCACAAGGATTCACATTGGGGTGTAGAGTAGGATCTTGATCTGAGGCACCAACAGGCTCAAAGCTTTTGACTGTTCCCAAGATGCTCAGCGCCCCCTCCTCTATAACCTCGCTTCCATGAACAGGGAGCTCAGTTTGTAGTTGGTCTCCCTGCAGTTCCCTTGTGCTTCCTCAGTTGAATCTCCTTAACTTGACGGGTGTGTGCCCGAGCAGCCGCCCTCCACAGCCCTATCCCAGCACATGCTTTTCTTGCGTATGAGATCTCTTGATCATGAAGATAGTTCTCACAGGGTGAGGTTCATCCATTACATTTTAAAGTAGGAAGGTACAAATTACATATTCAAATTACATATATGTGCTGGATTCAAATGTTTTCCCCCCTTCCTTTCTCAATTGTGCCCATCAGCAGCTATTCTAATGTTGCTGCCAATGGGTGTGACACATTCATTTCTTCTGTGGGGTACACTGGACTCCACAAGGATTCACATTGGGGTGTAGAGTAGGATCTTGATCTGAGGCACCAACAGGCTCAAAGCTTTTGACTGTTCCCAAGATGCTCAGCGCCCCCTCCTCTATAACCTCGCTTCCATGAACAGGGAGCTCAGTTTGTAGTTGGTGCCTTCAGTAGCAGGCCACTTAAGAGGGGGCTGCCTCAGGCAGCCTATTCTTAGCTATTAATTTTGACAAGAAAAGAAGAACTTTTTTTTATAAGAATCTACAAGGGCTGCAGCAGGCTAGGTCTAATAGACATCTTTACTGCAGCTCCATCACTCCCAGCGGCGCAGTATACTCCCGCGCCCTGGTTGCTGGGTCACTGCAGCGGAGGCTCCGGTTTCTTCCTAAGGTCAGTCACACACACACCGCCCTCCGGGATCACGAGGCCGCTGATGAAAGGGAGGTAAGGGACTTCTGTGCCCACACTATACCGTGATCCAGCGTGGCTGTAGGGGGCGGGCCATGTGCGCACTGGCGTGGACACTGATTACTGGGCAGCTGCTCCACTAGCCACCAGGGACAGTTAAGGAGCACAGCTCTGGGGGGTTTTCTCTTATATTAACCCCATTTTGTACTACCCGCAGTGCATTGTGATAGGTAATAGAGCCTGATTCAGGTTGGATTGCAATCGCAATAAGCAGTCCAACTGCAAAAATTGCTAAGAGCATACGCATGCGCCTGCATTTTCTGCGGCACCCCGCAGTTAATGCGATCGCCTCTGACTGTCAATCGGTGCTGGGGGGGGGGGGGTCAGCAACACTCCATTTCCAAGTCGGAGATGGAGCGGTGCGTGGGCAGGGCTTCAAATGGGGTCGGCAACGGAGAAACAGGAGGCGTGGTCAGAGCGGTTGCATGACATCACATGCAGCAGCTGCGATCACAAAAATGGTGGCGGCTTCCTGCGCACACATACAGTCTGCACCAACAGGAGGCTAACCCATTTTTTATGATCACGCTGAACTGCACTGCGACTGCAATTTCAGCGTGGTCAAGAAGGGAGGCGGCATGCTGGGTGGCCCCAGCATGCGAACCAAAGGATTGCAAATTCTGTTACTTAGCAGAATTTGCAATCCTTACTGAATTAGGCCCATTGATTACAAAATTTATTTGTAAATATTTGAAGTTTTTCTTCAGGGACTAACACAAAAGATGCTTGGGGCTACTAACACATGGGTAAGCCACGTAAAGCTTCCCATGGGTCAGTGGCATCACAACGGGGTTGCGGCCCACACCCGAGTGTCACCCGCCAAGGGGGGTGACACCAAAGTGCCGGCTCCTCTTCAGTGACAGAATATGGGTGTTTCACTGTGACATTACGTGCAACACCCAGTTTCTGTCACTGTGCAGGAGCCAGCACCACTCACACACTAGTCCCCGGGTGCAGCACTCAACCCCCGGGATACCCGGAGCAACAAAATGGAGATTCAGGCCAACAGGCCACACCCCTACCTATGAGACCATGCCTCCATTTTACCATTGCGCTGCTTATCTGCGCGCACTGCATTACAATCTCCCTCGCTGCCTCTCTGGGTGTCACCAATGATAGTGACACCTTTGCCATGCTTGTAGCAGCTGGTCCTAAGATCTACGCCTCCAGCCCTGAGTGTTTGCCCTTGTGACTTGTTGATCATCATAGCGAAGCAGATTCTTACAGAAAACTGCAGGGGCTTAGATTAAAAAGAAAAACATTGACGAATCCATCATTTCAGCAACAGGGTCTGCCACACGGCTGACTGAAATGACTGGTTGGTTTGGACCCCCACCAAAAAAGAAGCAATCAATCTCTCCTTGCACAAACTGGCTCTACAGAGGCAAGATGTCCACCTCATCATCCTCCGATTCCTCACCCCTTTCACTGTGTACATCGCCCTCCTCACAGATTATTAATTCGTCCCCACTGGAATCCACCATCTCAGATCCCTGTGTACTTTCTGGAGGCAATTGCTGGTGAATGTCTCCACGGAGGAATTGATTATAATTCATTTTGATGATCATCATCTTCTCCACATTTTCTGGAAGTAACCTCGTACGCCGATTGCTGACAAGGTGAGCGGCTGCACTAAACACTCTTTTGGAGTACACACTGGAGGGAGGGCAACTTAGGTAGAATAAAGCCAGTTTGTGCAAGGGCCTCCAAATTGCCTCTTTTTCCTGCCAGTATACATACGGACTGTCTGACGTGCCTACCTGGATGCGGTCACTCATATAATCCTCCACCATTCTTTCAAAGGTGACAGAATCATATGCAGTGACAGTAGACGACATGTCAGTAATCGTTGCCAGGTCCTTCAGTCCGGACCAGATGTCAGCACTCACTCCAGACTGCCCTGCATCACCGCCAGCGGGTGGGCTCGGAATTCTTAGCCTTTTCCTCGCACCCCCAGTTGCGGGAGAATGTGAAGGAGGAGCTGTTGACGGGTCACGTTCCGCTTGACTTGACAATTTTCTCACCATCAGGTCTTTGAACCTCTGCAGACTTGTGTCTGCAGGAAAGAGAGATACAATGTAGGTTTTAAATCTAGGATCGAGCACGGTGGCCAAAATTTATTGCTCTGATTTCAACAGATTGAATCCTGGTTAAGCGAATTAAGGGCTCCATCCACAAGTCCCACATGCCTAGCGGAATCGCTCTGTTTTAGCTCCTCCTTCAATGTCTCCAGCTTCTTCTGCAAAAGCCTGATGAGGGGAATGACCTGACTCAGGCTGGCAGTGTCTGAACTGACTTCACGTGTGGCAAGTTCAAAGGATTGCAGAACCTTGCACAACGTTGAAATCATTCTCCACTGCGCTTGAGTCAGGTGCATTCCCCCTCCTTTGCCTATATCGTGGGTAGATGTATAGGCTTGAATGGCCTTTTGCTGCTCCTCTATCCTCTGAAGCATATAGAGGGTTGAATTCCACCTCGTTACCACCTCTTGCTTCAGAGGATGGCAGGGCAGGTTCAGGAATGTTTGGTGGTGCTCCAGTCTTCGGCACGCGGTGGCTGAATGCAGAAAGTGGCCCGCAATTCTTCGGGCCACCGACAGCATCTCTTGCACGCCCCTGTCGTTTTTTAAATAATTCTGCACCACCAAATTCAATGTATGTGCAAAACATGGGACGTGCTGGAATTTGCCCAGATGTAATGCACGCACAATATTGGAGGCGTTGTCCGATGTCACAAATCCCCAGGAGAGTCAAATTGGGGTAAGCCATTCTGCGATGATGTTCCTCAGTTTCCGTAAGAGGTTGTCAGCTGTGTGCCTCTTATGGAAAGCGGTGATACAAAGCGTAGCCTGCCTAGGAACGAGTTGGCATTTGCGAGATGCTGCTACTGGTGCCGCCGCTGCTGTTCTTGCTGCGGGAGGCAATACATCTACCCAGTGGGCTGTCACAGTCATATAGTCCTGAGTCTGCCCTGCTCCACTTAACCACGGACATGTGGACTAGTGGACATTGGGTACAACTGCATTTTTTAGGACACTGGTGACTCTTTTTCTGAGGTCTGTGTACATTTTCGGTATCACCTGCCTAGAGAAATGGAACCTAGATGGCATTTGGTACCGGGGACACAGTACCTCAATCAAGTCTCTAGTTGCCTCTGAATTAACGATGGATACCGGAACCACGTTTCTCACCACCCAGGCTGACAAGACCTGAGTTATCCGCTTTGCAGCAGGATGACTGCTGTGATATTTCATCTTCCTCGCAAAGGACTGTTGGACAGTCAATTGCCTACTGGAAGTAGTACAAGTGGTCTTCCGACTTCCCCTCTGGGATGACGATCGACTCCCAGCAGCAACAACAGCAGCGCCAGCAGCAGTAGGCGTTACACTCAAGGATGCATCGGAGGAATCCCAGGCAGGAGAGGACTCGTCAGACTTGCCAGTGACATGGCCTGCAGGACTATTGGCTCTCCTGTCTAAGGAGGAAATTGACACTGAGGGAGTTGGTGGTGTGGTTTGCAGGAGCTTGGTTACAAGAGGAAGGGATTTAGTGGTCAGTGGACTGCTTCCGCTGTCATCCAAAGTTTTTGAACTTGTCACTGACTTATGATTAATGCGCTGCAGGTGACGTATAAGGGAGGATGTTCTGAGGTGGTTAACGTCCTTACCCCTACTTATTACAGCTTGACAAAGGCAACACACGGCTTGACACCTGTTGTCCGCATTTGTGTACAGGATGCATACCTTCATGTCCAAATTTATCCATCTCATCAGTCGTACCTCAGATTTGCGGTACAGGACTGTCATTGCCAATTTCAGACGTTGCTGTTTGGTCTCTCCACGGCCCAGAGAATTTTCACCAAGGTAATGGTGGAAATGATGGTTCTCCTGCGCAAGCAATGTGTCACAATTATCCCGTACTTGAGCGATCTCATAAAAGCGAGATCAAGAGAGCAGTTGCTGAACAGCGTATCACTTTCACTGAAAGTGTTACAGCAACACGGCTGGATTTTCAATATCCCAAAGTCGCAGTTGGTTCCTACGACTCGTCTGTCTTTCTTGGGCATGATTCTGGACACAGACCAGAAGAGGGTTTATCTCCCGATAGAAAAGGCCCAGGAACTCATGACTCTTGTCAGGAACCTATTGAAACCAAAACTTGTGTCAGTGCATCACTGCACTCGAGTCCTGGGAAAGATGGTGGCATCATACAAAGCCATTCCATTCGGCAGGTTCCATGCGAGGACTTTCCAATGGGACCTACTGGACAAGTGGTCTGGGTCACATTTACAGATGCATTGGTTGATCACCCTGTCCCCCAGGGTCAGGGTATCACTCCTGTGGTGGCTGCAGAGTGCTCACCTTCTCGAGTGACGCAGATTCGGCATTCAGGACTGGATCCTGGTGACCACAGATGCAAGCCTCCAAGGTTGGGGAGCAGTCACACAGGGAAGAAATTTCCAAGGTCTTTGGTCAAGTCAAGAGACTTGTCTTCACATCAACATCCTGAAACTAGGGGCCATATACAATGCCCTACGTCAAGAGGAGACCTTACTTTGCGACCAACCGGTTCTGATCCAGTCAGACAACGTCACCGCAGTGGCTTATGTAAACCGTCAAGGCGGCACAAGGAGCAGAGTGGCGATGGCACAAGCTACCTTTGCATTTTTCTCCCAAACGAAGGACACTAGAATGAAAATTTTAAAGCCTCCTGTTAGTGCTTCATCTACACGGTATAGCCCTGAATTTTCCAATGCGTAGCTCTTTGCAAAAGAGAGATATTGGCAAGGAAAAGCTGTCTTGTACCTTTGCATTTTTCTCCCAAACGAAGGACACTAGAAAGAAAATTTTAAAGCCTCCTGTTAGGCCATCATCTACACGGCATAGCCCTGAATTTTCCAATGCGTAGCTCTTTGCAAAAGAGAGATATTGGCAAGGAAAAGCTGTCTTGTACCTTTGCATTTTTCTCCCAAACGAAGGACACTAGAAAGAAAATTTTAAAGCCTCCTGTTAGGCCATCATCTACACGGCATAGCCCTGAATTTTCCAATGTGCAGCTCTTTGCAAAAGAGAGATATTGGCAAGGAAAAGCTGTCTTGTACCTTTGCATTTTTCACCCAAACGAAGGAAACTAGAATGAAAATTTTAAAGCCTCCTGTTAGTGCTTCATCTACACGGTATAGCCCTGAATTTTCCAATGCGTAGCTCTTTGCAAAAGAGAAATATTGGCAAGGAAAAGCTGTCTTTCAACTCTTCCACAACTGAAAAACAGATAGTGTTCCCAAGCCTTCCATCCTGTAATATCTTCAGTCTCTCGTCAATGAAGAAAACAATCCCTCCAGCAGACTCTTCAACCACGATACAAGATCACAGCCAAAAGGGCGAGAAGCAACTACACTTGCGTTTAACCAAAATGGCTAAAATTTAGTGGAGGAAAGTGCAGTGCACCAAAACATAAGCTGACACAATCATGGAGAATGCGCCAGCATATATGCTCTTCTATCTATATTTTGCAAACCTGCTCTTGTCCCCTCCAGCTGCTCCATGTAGATTTGACGCCTGGCAAGGTGCATAACCCACTGACAAGCAGGCACACTCCTGCATGAGTTTTCACTCTCACTAGCAGGATGATACACATTCATTTGCATGTGCTCCACCTCTGACACACCGCCCACCCAACCACCCAGTCACCAGAGCCACCCACAAGCCAACTGGCTCCGTGATTTAATTTGCACAGTGCAGTCATCCAGGCAGCATGTCCTTCTCAATGGAATAATCTCTGGTTCCATGGAATCTTCCGCACTGGAATGCTGCGGAACAAAAAGGATTTAAACATTCAGCTTGCTAGCATTCAATGTACCTGCGGCTTGGCTCTAGCACATGGGTCTTCATCCTGTGGCCCTCCAGCTGCTGTGAAACTACACATCCCAGCATGCCCTGCCACAGTTTTGCTATTAAGGTATGCTAAAACTGAGGCAGGGCATGCTGGTATATGTAGTTCCACAGCAGCTGGAGGGTCGCAGGTTGAAGACCCATATTCTAGCATGCCTGTTCTATGATGCATGTTCCGTGATGTCACAATCAGCTTGGAATGGGGTGTCTAGCATGCATTTGCTGACAGCCACTTGAGGGAGACACACATCAGGAGATGCAGCATATCGGAGGTCTTCGATGCCTTTCCAGCAAATGCACACCACCAGCTGCTGGTCTGGACACAAAACAATACCCACAATTGAAGGCTCAAAATGCCCAACTACAGGATTAATGTAAGTAGTGAATTTAGGAATGAATTTAGAAGTAGGAAATTAAGTTAGTTCACAAGTACATTCAAATTCCGATCTAAAGTCTAGGTAGGCCTCACGTCCTGGCAGCCCCCAGCATTTAAAAATGCCTTGATTAGAGGTAGGGAATTAAATGTAGATAAGAAGTAGACACAAAATAACACTCCACAGAGCAATTATCAGGTGTCTTTATCAATTGTTGCATTTAAAAAATCAAGCAATTAGGGAACACAATGTTGCGACAATGTAACCCTATTTGCAAAATAGTACTAAATAAGTTTGTCGATGTAAGACATTTGCAAAGGCGCAAACAAAACACGCTGGAAAATGCAACTGAATCTGTTTTTGGAGGTTAGAATAGATGCAGGATCAAGTAGCTCAATGGGTAGGGTGTTTGATTAGAATTCAACAGGTTATAGATTTGAATCCTGGGTATGATAGTTTGAGGTGTTATTTAATAAAGTATGTTTATATATTAGTCACACATGGCTTACTTTTACAAATGGCATGTCACCAGTTAGTGCTGACTGCTGATATGCCATTTGCACAAACACCCCATGTGTGACTGTATATGCATTTAAGGAGGGCACCCCGGCAATACCACAAACCATTGAGTGTCAAGTATACTAGATATATCTTCATATCTCATGTGCTTTCTCTGAGACCAATCTTGTTATGCCCCTTCCCCACAAGGCATGCGCCTTTTGTCCATATTGCAAAAATGGGGAGGGGAGGGGGGGGGGCATATAATTCTCTGTCACAGGGCACCAAAATGTCTAGTTATGGCTCTGGTATGCATTATGTAATCTGGCAGACCATATCTCCAACACTGGCTGGTTGGAATAGAAATCCGGTTATCTATGTGAGCAAATGACCATCAACGATTTACTCTCAAACACTAGAAAATGGACAAACATGGTCCCCTAAACAAATTGGTTAAATTTTGGGTTTAACCAATTTGTGTAATGACCATTTTTGACCACTTTTCTAGTGTTTGGGAGCAAATGGTTAATTGACATTTGCTAATATACATTACCAGATTTTCATTCCACCCATCCAGACTGGATAGATAGCCTGACAGATAATTGTGTAGTGTACGCCCAGGATAACTGTCAGTTGTGCTTTCTTTTATGACGGCACATAAATGGGTGGGCAGATCCAGAGCAAGCACTGCCCACTCATGCATAGTTGTCAACTGATGTGAAGTTCCAGGGGGCAATCTCAGTTATAAAGAAAAGTATCTGGAAATTGTCCCTAGTTTAAAAAAAAAATAAAAAAAAAATTGATCAACTCCATTTATTTAGTATGATATCCCAGCAGTCAGAACAACATACTTTATTAAATAACACATCTCAAACTACCATACCCAGGATTCAAACCTATAACCTGTTGAATTCTAATCAAACACCCTACCTATTGAGCTATTTGATCCTGCATAAAAATTGTGAACATTATATGAAGCTATTGGTACTTTGCAAAAAAAAAAGAATCAGCATTACAACGCAGCAGATCCATGCAGTTTGCAGCCACACACTACATGTATCTGCTCAGCCACAATGCTGATTATTTCTTCACAAAGTACAAGGTGAGCTCCAAACAGAATTCTCTAGCTTAGAATTATACCTTTCTATGCCAAACCTAGAAGTCGGGCCCCCCACCCAGGGATCCCCCAGAGGGAGGCCTGCACCGTCATGCGGCAGGCTTGTCTGTTTTGGAAGCAGGCTGATGGGCAGCCCAGGCTTGCTTCAGTCTGGGCTTGGCAGGTCTGGAAGCATGAGCTTGCTTTGGGTATGCCTGACCTTGGGTACGCTTTACCTGAGGGATGAAAGGGCCAAGGGAAAGTACTTTTAGCCTTCTGCGTGGTAGGAGTCATACGAGGTAGGCAAGCTGTTTTAGCAGTAGCCAGATCAGCTACAATCTTATTGAGGTCTTCTCCAAAGAGAGTGTCTCCCTTGAAAGGAAGCACCTCCAGGGTTTTCTTGGAATCCATATCCACCGACCAGGATCTCAACCAGCTGTATAAAGTATTACCTTGGAACTGGCTCTCCACTCCCCATTATCTGGTTATCATGGCTTCCTCCGCCAGTGTCCAGACTCGCTTGCTGAAGCTCGGCCACTTCTTCCTAGCAGCAGGCTCCTGGATCACTGGGCAGCAGAGGTGCTTGGGAGCCGGAAGGGGGCGGAGCAATCAGGCAGGCAGTTGCAGTGCTGCCCAGCTATCTGTGGTGTGAGAAGAAGCAGGGGCACCCCACCGCTGGCAGTGCTGCAGCTAGCGGTGGTGGCAGCAGCGAGGCTGCTGGGCTGGGTCTTGAAAAAGGTGGAAAGAAGGGTTTTACGGCATGGAATGTACAAACTGCGAGACCCTGCTGGTAGCGCCTTTGTCTATTTAGTAGGAAGGGCACGTAACAGCCGGGGGGCAATGGAGGAAGCCCCTTTAGGGCTGGAGCCCCTTCAGGGCTGGAGCCCGGCGGCAACTGACTCCGTTGTCTCTGGCAGTTCTGCCCCTGGACTAGAGGAATGGTCAAGAACATGGCAACATTTAATGCCAAAAAATGCAAAATCATACACGTCTCAAAAATGCAAAGGCTAACTATAATATTAAGGGCATTATAATGGCAAGAGGAAAGCTATCTAAGTATTACTATTTCAGGTGAGCAATGTAACAAAGCAATAGGAAAGGCAAGTCAGATGCTTGTTTGCATAGGTTAAAGAACCAGTAGCAGAAAAAAGTAATACAGGTTGAGTATCCCATATGCAAATATTCCGAAATACGGAATATTCCGAAATACGGACTTTTTTGAGTGAGACTGAGATAGTGAAACCTTTGTTTTTTGATGGCTCAGTGTACACAAACTTTGTTTAATACTCAAAGTTATTAAAAATATTGTATTAAATGAACTTCAGACTGTGTGTATAAGGTGTATATGACACATGAATGAATTCTGTGAATGTACACACACTTTGTTTAATGCACAAAGTTATAAAAAATATTGGCTAAAATGACCTTCAGGCTGTGTGTATAAGGTGTATATGAAACATAAATGCATTCTGTGCTTAGATTTAGGTCCCATCACCATAATATCTCGTTATGGTATGCAATTATTCCAAAATACAGAAAAATCCGATATCCAAAATTCCTCTGGTCCCAAGCATTTTGGATAAGGGATACTCAACCTGTAATGCCACTGTATAGGTCCCTGGTACAGCCACATTTAGAATCCTGTGTTCAGTTCCAGAAGCCATATCTCCAGAAGGCTGTAAATACATTAGGGCAACTAAAATTGTGCATGGCCTACATCACAAAACTTACCTGGAAATACTAAAAAATGTTGATGTGTATAGTTTGGAGAAGGGAAGAGGGAACATACAGTAATAGAAACATTTAAATATATAGGGAGGAATGTAATAGGGTGTGAGAATCAGAAAGTGAGAGATTTTGTGTTTTTTCCTGTTGTTTTTTTTTTTTTTATTGTTTGTTTTTTAAAGTGGCAATCCTTTACATGGCAAAACCAGGTTGATATTTGCCATGTAAAGGATTGCCACCGTGGGCATGTGTAGAAGGGGCACTGCTACTGTTGGCATTATGTGTGTAAGCTGCACTGATATGGTGGTTATGTGTATAAAGGGCACTGCGACTGTGGGTATTATTATTATTATTATTACATGCGGTGTAATGACAATAAGATAGTGCTACTGTGTGGCGTATTTTGATTTGGGGTGCTATTGTGTGGGCCATGCCCCTTCCTTGTGATACCACACCTTCTTTTTTTAAGGAGCGCACTGTCCCTTTATTAAGTATTGGAGAGAGGGCCCAAATTAATAGTTTGCAGGGAGGCGCCAAACACCCTAGCACTGGCCCTTTGGTAGGGGACAGGATTTGCTTCTGCTTGTGCACATATGTTATGATTGCCAGCCAACAGCACTGGTTTTGCCTATAACACTAACTATAAATATTTTGAATTGGTCCTGGACCACCAATCCAAGGCACCCCTGCAAGTGTCCTGAGGCACCCCAGGGTGCAGTTTGAGAACCACTGGTCTAGTGAGTACCCAGGATAATTATTGTAGCTGGTCTGCGGGTAACAGCTCTCAGTTCCACTTCTAGAAAAAATGCAGCAATGTAATTTGAGTGACAAACTGCAGAGATGAACCCTTTCTGTGACTGCTGCACAGGGATCACACAAACTCTATTCATAGGGCTGACTTCACTTAGGGGAGATGTTCTCACCCCGCAAAGAAGTGCGAGTATATACCGCACTTACGGTACCATTGGATTTACAGATATTTTCTTGCAATACACTATGGGGGTCATTCTGAGTTGATTGCTCGCTAGCAGTTTTTAGCAGCCATGCAAACGCATTGTCGCTGCCCACTGGAGAGTGTATATTCACTTTGGAGAAGTGCGAACACTTGAGCAGCCGAGCGCCTGCAAAATCGTTTCAAAATAAGACCAGCACTGTAGTTACACTTCGTGTGCGTTGATTCTAACAACCGAGGGACGGCTTTTGATGTCACACACCCATCCAGCGAATGCCCAGCCACGTCTGCATTTCTTCTGCCACGCCTGCATTTTTCCAAGCACTCCCTGAAAACGGTCAGTTGACACCCAGAAACGCCCTCTTTCTGTCAATCTCCTTGTGGCCTGTTCTGTGATTGGAATAATCGCTAGAACTAGTGCAAAACCACAATGGACTTTGTACCCGTACGATGCGCATGCACATTACGGAGCATGCGCATGCACAGATTAGCCATTTTTTTTCAACTGATTGCTACGCAGCGAACAACGGCAGCAAGCGATCAACTCGGAATGACCCCCTATATACATAGAAACATGGATTTTTACTGCAGGAATTATGGTTAGTTTAGGGGTATCGGTTAGGGTCAACAGAGGTGTAGCTAGGGGTCCAAGCACCCCTGGCAAAGTAAGGGACTGGCGCCCCCCCTTTCGATAAAGCATTGCAGTCCATTGGCGGTTACCATGTTGGAGCCACAGCAACTGACCCCCTCCCCCACACGCTGCCCTACATCATCGGCTGGGATTCACTGTTGGTGTGAAGCCACTGGGAACATTCTGGTAGCATTAGCAGCAGTCTGTGTCATAGATAGGGAAGGCAGAAGGTTAACTAGCTAATAGCAGTCTGTTGGCAGCAGAGGCTGGGCGGGGGGCTGAGAATGAGCCAACGCTGATCAGTGTCCAGTCTGCTCAGACAAAAATATTTTGTGACCAGGGCTGGTTCTAGACCAAAGGAGCCAATGGCAAAAATTTCCTTTGGCACCCCCCCCCCACACACACACATATACACACACACACACACACACACACACACCAAAAAAGAACATATCCCAGTTTAACATAATGCTATGTGGTGCAAGGTGTGGAGCTGGTCACTTGTATCAGACCTCTGACATTTGCCTTTTCACCCATATTGCATACTTTTTCTTGCAGGTTGTGTCTTAATTCAAGAAGTGTTCTAAGTACTTCAGCTTAGTATCTTTACTGACCCCTCTTTACCCCACACTACATAACTGACCCCTCAATACCCTACACTACATCACTGACCTTTCTATAACCATCACTGCATTACTGACCCCTCTATACAGTACACTGACCTCTATATACCTGCTAGTACATCCCTGATGCCTATATTCCCTAAGCTAAATCCCTGACGCCTCTATTCCCTACGCTACATCCCTGACGCCTCTATTCCCTATGCTACATCCCTGACGCCTCTATACCCTACGCTATGTAATCCTTTAAAAAAAAAAAAGAAAACAATTGGAAAACATACATATATTATAGGTATGTTATAAAACCCCTGTGAAATTTTAATTTATATATATATATATAGTGTATGGGGGTATAAATAGTGGCTGTAATGATGCACGGGGATTATTCTCGTGGACATGGTAATGGACTGTGAGGGGAAAGGTCTAGAAGGAGGGAGAGCACGAGGGGTGAGGGAGCTCGTGAAACAGCGGTTGGTGTGGGTGACGCAGCGGTGAAAAAGGACAGAGATGGACGGAGGGAGGACCTGCTATTGATCCGGTGTACAAAGTTTGCAGAGCGGTAAGCTGACAAGCCCTGAAGCCTGCCAGAGAGTGTGAGGTGACGATCGTAGATGAGCCGCCTGAGACGGAGATTCGAGTGACAGCCGGTAATACTCACGCTGCCTGAGAGATGTGCTGTGACCGCGGAGCCGACTACCGTTCAGCCACTGAGGAGGGAGGCGAAAAGGTAGTCTAGCTGCTGACCGCGATCCTAGACTGTGCGGCTGGGAAGAGGGGCTGGAGTGGTGCCTCACCTATTCTTTTAGCTGCTCTGAAATATGATGGGATCCCGCTGACAGATTTGAGAAGACCAACCAAACCAAACTAAGTAAGACAGCGTATGTGTCCGGGCGATCGTAGTTACATGCTGTTGATACACGGTAGAGAGGCAGTGACACAGAAACTCTATTAAATACAGTACCGCAGAGTCGGGGGAGTGGATGCTTTGCAGGCTGTCATAAATCTATAGGATGACATTAGAGGAGGTGTGACAAGCCATCCTGCATACACACCCTGTTATTAATTTCAGGCACTATAATTACTCCCACTATAATGATTGAGGGGAGGGGATTAACCCCAGAGTGAAGTGCTGAAGGGAATTTGTGGGGAAGTGACATAGACTGATCCTTGGCAGATGATATCTGTTACTAAAACAGATTCATATAACCACAGGGAACTATCCATTATACTAAGTGAAGTGGATTTGACTGCCGGACTGAAATTCAAGATTAATGAAATTCATAGCAAATGGATTATTGCTTTTTAAGGTCATCAGAGTTAGTAGTATTATGGACTGAAGCACTACTAGCAGAAAGCATCAAGATTTAAAGTGTGATATCACTGGATAAATTACTATCCTATTCATATACCCACACCGGTACTGTTTATATTAAGCCACACTCCTCAGTAACTTTAAGGGAAGGAGGAATAGACTGAGAATATATTAGATTTCTCTAATCTCTACCGCACCATTCTAAATAACTGTATTTTGGTAAAAAGTTATTTCTTCTGCCTCCTCCCCTATGAGCTTTGTACCTACTTATTTTTCCGTATATAGTGGAAGAGACCATAATATTCAGAGGTACAGTAGTGTGAGTGGCACATTATAAAGAAAGGGACTATGATATATGGAATATTAGTATTAGTCACTCCCTATATTGCTGAATATAACCGAAGTATCTATATAATTCTCTCGGCCAGTGAATGAAAATTGAAAGTGACTACAGACTTTGCCGAAATACAAGTTTAGTGTAGAAGCTGTGTTCTTTAGAGACTTTAGTTGAAATAATGAGTAGCACTATGTTATAATCCCATCATTTGACAATAGAAGATAGCTGTCAAGAAGTATATAGAAGACTCCATCCCTGGATACAAGCATAAGGAAAACTAAGTGGGAGTGTCTCTCTAAATTCATTTAATTGTTGTTCTGAATGGAATATATAACCATCTTATCCATAATGGACTAGATTCTATATCAAGGAAGAATGACAGTAAACTAGATACAACAAAGAATATTATACACTAACAAAGGAGACTGATAGATATGTTCTAAGTTAGCTAGCAGACATACCACTCATTATTGGTGGATCAGAACACAGAATTAATACAAGTATCATATACCTATTAAAGGATACAGTGAGCTCATTATTGTTTGGTACCACCTGCGCAGGGGGTAATATTAAGAGTAAGTTTAAATCCCGGGTCCATAGTCTTTTAGACTATTGCATATACCTCTGTTTTTTTTTTGTATTGCATGCATTCTCTCTGTACTATTGGGGTGTACCCTTGTTATACTTGTTAAAGTAATGTATTGTTGATTTTGAAATGCTACATGACTAGGGAAAAGTATACGGATAAAATAAAATTACTTACCAAATATATCTGGTCCATATTGTCCAAGAAATCCTGATCCAAGAGAGTATTGGCGTATATAGGAGACCTGAAACATAACGAATATTTCCGGATTAGTAAGGTGAGCTGAATACATTATTTTATATAGAGGGTCATATCCTTAAAAGTTCTGTATAGATATATATTTCTAAACTAAAGCCAAATAAAATACACCACACCCTTTCCAATACCCAACCCCGTACAGGGTAAGGTTCTCCCAAGCGAACCAGGGTATATATATCCGCTTGGGTGGAGGCACGCCATATTTCCTAACCCTTGGATTCAAGAAGCAGAAAAAGGGTTACATTTATGGAGGCACTGCTGAGATTCTGAGCAATTAGACAACTCCTGATATATTTTATATTACCATGGAGATCATCAACGGGCAGGACATATATAGATGGTGCAGCCAGAAGAGAGTGGAACCCACTTGTAGTTTTGGAATAGGGGGAGATTTTCATGCAGTGAGTGATGACGACGTGATGAAAGCCTTGACTAGATTGTATGGGCTGAATAATCCCTATATAGTAGACCGCTGGAGAGGGTCCCGAGAAGATACGTTTGCTTTGCTAATTAGCAATAGATCCCTGTTGGATTTTACTTTATTACCAAGTAGGATTGTGATGGCGAATATTCCGGAAAAGAAATTTCAATTGATCTGGCCAGAAGCTAGTAATGAAGAAGAGGCTGCATCATCTGGTGATGGGACTAGTACGGAACCACAAAATTTAATGGGGGACACTATTGTCAATAATATAGGAAAAGAATCTGCCCCTGTTAAAGTATCAATTACTGAATCACCCGCCGAAGCTGTGGTAGATAAAGTTGTTAGCCAGTTGGAAAGATGGCATTTTGAGGGAGGATATCGGCGTCTACGAATCTTCTCCGGTATTACTCCAGTGCCAGCGGGTGAGGAGACGTATGAATTGTGGCGGGAGGCCGCCATTCAGCATTCCGAAGAGTGGCAATGCCCAGAGCATAACAAGAGGCAACGAGTGGTGGAGAGCTTGAGGGGTCTGGCCATGGGGGTGAATCAAGCCACCAAGAGGAGTAATCCCCAGGCCACTTTAAACGATTATATTGAAGCTTTAGATTTTTCATATGGAACAGTGGAAGATGTTGGAGATATGTTATCTAGACTGAACAGCACTTATCAGGAGTATGGTGAACCGTTGACCCAATACATATACCGAGTGGATCGACTGATTTATAAAATAGTCGACAAAGGTGGTATAAATAATGAACAAGTGGATGAAAGACGTATCATACAGGTACTCAAAGGAGCTCTTACTAACAGCCCGGTGGCTCAGAGATTACGGTGCACATTGTCCAAAACCACCCCTCTTACCCTGAATGAATTGGTTAAGGAAGTTAAATTAGAAGAGGTCCAGATCGAAAAGCGGGACAAAGCCATAAAAAAAGTAAAGGTAGTGTTACCAACTGTCGAAAAGCAAGATAAACCCACCTCAGATGACCGGTTAATCAAACTATTGGAAGAGCAAAATAGTAAAATGGATCAGTTGATTGCATTGCAAACCACCAATGTAGTGAAACCTAATATGTCGTCTGGTATGGGACAAGGACGGATGCGAAGGGGAGATAGCCGAGCACCCATAATATGTTATTCGTGTGGGCAGCCTGGACATCGTTCATTTGAGTGTCCTATGAATAATCAAAGTCGACAGGGAAGTAATTCGTACAATCAATGGAGGTCAGAATGGCCGGAAAACCCCAATGGGAGTCCTGTGACCCCCTCACAGGCTCCCCAATAATAACCGTACATGCTATGGGGAGTGCACAGTGGGTGGATGATGTGCCAGATAGACTTATGGGGCCGGCACCTGTTGTAAAAGCTATGATCAATGGGCATGAATGTTCTGTACTCATGGACAGTGGGTCACAAGTGTCTATCGTCTTTGAGACCTGGTATCAGAATTATTTAACTGACATTCCTATACAACCCCTCAGTGGGCTCACCATATGGGGCCTTAGCGAGCAAAAATACCCTTATTTGGGATATATTGTCACCAGGATAACATTTGATCCAGGACTGGGTATAGCCAATGAAACTGTCCCTCTAGTAGCACTGGTATGTCCTGATTCCCCAGGAGACAATGGGAGGTTACCGGTAATTGTGGGGACTAACACCAATTTGTTTAAAAACCTAAAAGATTGGTGTGAGAAGCAGGGGCAAGCCCATTCCGGTGAGTCTGTGGACTCCACTCGAGGATGCCATAGGATCTGTGGTAATTTGAATGCCCAGGATGAGGGAGTAGGAGAGATGAGTGCTAACGTTGAACCGTCTATATGTCTGGAGGGATGCTTTTGTGGCAGTGATATTGATCCCAAAGATAAAAGTAAGTTACTAGAGCAACTGTATATGAGAGAAAAAGTATTCTCTCGAGGGGAGTGGGATTTAGGGACTGCCAAAGACGTGGAACATAATATTAAATTATTGGATGATACCCCGTTCAGAGAGAGATCGAGGAGGCTCGCTCCAGCCGACTTTGAAGATGTTCGAAAACATTTACGAGGTCTGCTGGAAAATCAGGTTATAGCAGATTCAGAAAGCTCATATGCTTCACCCATAGTTGTGGCACGGAAAAAGAACGGAGAAATACGACTTTGTATTGACTATCGCACATTGAATAACCGGACCGTGACAGATCAGTATACCGTGCCTAAGATAGATGAAGCACTGGATTGCCTACAAGGGAGTCAGTGGTTCTCGGTACTCGATCTCCGTAGTGGATATTATCAAATCCCTATGAGTATTCATGACAGATGTAAGACAGCATTTATATGTCCTATAGGATTCTTCGAGTTTTTAAAAATGCCGCAAGGAATCAAAGGAGCTCCGGCCACCTTCCAAAGGATGATGGAAAACACGATTGGTGATATGTGTTATAGGGAAGTCCTAGTATATCTGGATGATGTTATTGTCTTTGGAAGGACTCTCGAAGAACACAATATTCACCTGCTAAAAGTGTTAGATCGCCTGCAGGCTAAAGGGCTAAAATTGTCCATTGAAAAATGTTGCTTATGTCAGTCTGTAGTAAAATACTTGGGACATATTGTCAGTAGACAGGGAATTGCTACTGACCCTGCCAAAGTACAAGCGGTTAAGGATTGGCCCAGGCCCATGTGTTTGAAGGAATTAAGATCGTTTCTGGGATTCTGTGGGTATTACAGGAAATTTGTTCCACAGTATTCTAAGCTGGCTCAACCTCTTACCACGCTAACAAAAGGATATCCCCCTAATAACATGAAGAAACGAGGCAATAGGACTCAGAACACCAAATATTTCAGGCCCCAGGAGCCGTTCGGTGACCGGTGGGATTTGTCATGTGAAGAGGCGTTTAACCAATTAAAGTGGAGTTTGATCCAGGCTCCTGTGCTAGCCTATGCTGATCCGTCACTACCATACTATGTACATATAGATGCATCATACGAGGGACTTGGGGGAGTGCTATATCAGGTGCAGAGTTGTGACAAGAAACCCATCTCCTATGTTAGTCGAGGACTGTCTAATAGTGAAAGAAACTATCCAGTTCATAAATTGGAGTTTCTTGCTTTAAAGTGGGCAGTATCGGACAAGTTTCATGATTATTTGTATGGGGTATCATTTACTGTACTTACTGATAACAATCCTTTGACGTATGTACAGACAACGGCAAAACTCGATGCTACTGGACATCGGTGGCTAGCGACCCTGTCCAATTACAATTTTACCATCAAGTATAAACCAGGAATTAATAACATAGATGCTGATGCATTATCCCGAATGCCACGACAAGAAGATCATATTCAGCCCGCATCTGAAGAATGGATCGAAGTTCCTGCTGCTACTGTGAAGGGATTATGTTTCCAAATTAGAAAGTTGCAGAAAATGCCTATCCCTGCAGTTGTTTCTATGGGTGCTTCCGTGAATGCCCTACCTCCATTATACTGTTGGCTAGATTACGCTGATATGGATGGGTTGGAGGTAGTGACACCAGGACAGATGAGTCAGGAACAACGTGCCGATAAAGATATATATCCTATCCTTCAGATGGTAGAGCGATGGTTGAGTAAACCCCCTGATGTACCCATGACTACCAAGGCCTTAATGTTAGTTCGGTAGAAGCGAAAGATGACTATTAATCAAGGTATATTGTTTCGGAAAACTCAAAAATTGGACGGAACCAATAGAATGCAACTGGTGCTTCCTAGTAAATACATTCCTACGGTAATGAGATCACTCCATGATCGTCATGGGCATTTAGGTTATGATAAAACCCAGGGGCTGATTTCCGAGCGGTTTTATTGGCCATACATGAATAAGGAAATCGATGCATACTGCAAGACTTGTGGGAGCTGTATTGTGCGGAAAAAGTTGCCGGAGAGAGATGCCATTGGTTAACATTGTTAGCAATGGACCCATGGATCTAGTATGTCTTGATTACCTGTCATTGGAAGACCCTGGAGGAAAGGAAAACAATATCTTAGTGGTGACGGACCATTTCACGAGATATGCCCAGGCTTATGTGACTACTAACCAGCAAGCAATAACAGTAGCTCGAACCCTCTGGGATAAGTTTTTCATCCATTATGGATTACCCGCTCGGATACACACAGATCAGGGAAGAGACTTTGAGAGTCGGCTCATCCGGGAATTATGTGACTGCTGTGGCATTCGGAAATCTAGAACTACTCCATATCATCCTCAAGGGGATCCACAACCGGAGCGTTTTAACCGTACTCTCCTCAACATGTTGGGCACTTTAAGTGAGGAAAAGAAATCTCGATGGAAACAGTATCTAACACTGTTAGTGCACTCCTATAACTGCACCAAGAATGAGAGTACTGGATATTCTCCATATCTGTTAATGTTTGGACGAGAAGCAAGACTCCCCATCGATGTGAGTTTAGGAACCAAGGTTAACCATCATAGTAGACCCTCTCATAGCCAATACATCCGGCAACTAAGGAGACAGTTGGCGGGAGCCTATCAGACAGCGCAGATTGAAGCCCGGAAATTAGGAGAAAAGAACAAACAAAGATATGACACTCATGTGAAAGAAAATAAGTTAATACCTGGGGATAGAGTATTAATAAGACTGCTCGTGTTGCCTAGACGTCGTAAGCTTAGTAACCGGTGGAAATCACAACCGTATGTTGTGGTGAAACAGCTCCAAAATATTCCTGTATATCAACTACGGCCAGAAAATGAGACAGGACCCATACTGACTTATCACCGTCAACATTTACTACCTATAGCGCCAGGAGTCAGATGGGAAGGGATCGGTATAGACAAGAGAGAAGTAACAAAAGACAGCCGTATGGAGCCATCTATATTAACAACAAGTGAAATTACAGAATTCGAGTCGGATTGTGTCACTCAGGATGAATGGTATGCACCAGGATGGTACTATAAAGAAGCTGGGTCGAGGGGTAATGATAAAGACCACGAGATAGAAGTCGACAAAGATGAGACACACTGGAACCCTACTACTGCCGAGTGGGAAGGAAATAGATGCGAAACTAGTCCAGACAGAGACTGGAATATTCCGGATGATAATGATGACCAAATGGTAGAGGAATCTTTCTCCCAGTCACCCCCATCAGAAATCAGTGTAGAAACCACTAGACAACAGAGGAATAGAAGACCTCCAAACATACTCACTTATGATAGATTAGGTATACCTACTGAGACCCCATTGTTAGTTTATCCTAGAATAGTAATGCTGTGGCCTTATTTTGACTATAATATTGTTAATGTGCATGAAATTGGAGGTACTAACTATATATGATGATCTCTATAATGACAAATGGAGAGATCATCAGGGGGAGAGTGTAATCCTTTAAAAAAAAAAAAAAACAATTGGAAAACATACATATATTATAGGTATGTTATAAAACCCCTGTGAAATTTTAATTTATATATATATATAGTGTATGGGGGTATAAATAGTGGCTGTAATGATGCACAGGGATTATTCTCGTGGACATGGCAATGGACTGTGAGGGGAAAGGTCTAGAAGGAGGGAGAGCACGAGGGGTGAGGGAGCTCGTGAAACAGCGGTTGGTGTGGGTGACGCAGCGGTGAAAAAGGACAGAGATGGACGGAGGGAGGACCTGCTATTGATCCGGTGTACAAAGTTTGCAGAGCGGTAAGCTGACAAGCCCTGAAGCCTGCCAGAGAGTGTGAGGTGACGATCGTAGATGAGCCGCCTGAGACGGAGATTCGAGTGACAGCCGGTAATACTCACGCTGCCTGAGAGATGTGCTGTGACCGCGGAGCCGACTACCGTTCAGCCACTGAGGAGGGAGGCGAAAAGGTAGTCTAGCTGCTGACCGCGATCCTAGACTGTGCGGCTGGGAAGAGGGGCTGGAGTGGTGCCTCACCTATTCTTTTAGCTGCTCTGAAATATGATGGGATCCCGCTGACAGATTTGAGAAGACCAACCAAACCAAACTAAGTAAGACAGCGTATGTGTCCGGGCGATCGTAGTTACATGCTGTTGATACACGGTAGAGAGGCAGTGACACAGAAACTCTATTAAATACAGTACCGCAGAGTCGGGGGAGTGGATGCTTTGCAGGCTGTCTTAAATCTATAGGATGACATTAGAGGAGGTGTGATAAGCCATCCTGCATACACACCCTGTTATTAATTTCAGGCACTATAATTACTCCCACTATAATGATTGAGGGGAGGGGATTAACCCCAGAGTGAAGTGCTGAAGGGAATTTGTGGGGAAGTGACATAGACTGATCCTTGGCAGATGATATCTGTTACTAAAACAGATTCATATAACCACAGGGAACTATCCATTATACTAAGTGAAGTGGATTTGACTGCCGGACTGAAATTCAAGATTAATGAAATTCATAGCAAATGGATTATTGCTTTTTAAGGTCATCAGAGTTAGTAGTATTATGGACTGAAGCACTACTAGCAGAAAGCATCAAGATTTAAAGTGTGATATCACTGGATAAATTACTATCCTATTCATATACCCACACCGGTACTGTTTATATAAAGCCACACTCCTCAGTAACTTTAAGGGAAGGAGGAATAGACTGAGAATATATTAGATTTCTCTAATCTCTACCGCACCATTCTAAATAACTGTATTTTGGTAAAAAGTTATTTCTTCTGCCTCCTCCCCTATGAGCTTTGTACCTACTTATTTTTCCGTATATAGTGGAAGAGACCATAATATTCAGAGGTACAGTAGTGTGAGTGGCACATTATAAAGAAAGGGACTATGATATATGGAATCTTAGTATTAGTCACTACCTATATTGCTGAATATAACCGAAGTATCTATATAATTCTCTCGGCCAGTGAATGAAAATTGAAAGTGACTACAGACTTTGCCGAAATACAAGTTTAGTGTAGAAGCTGTGTTCTTTAGAGACTTTAGTTGAAATAATGAGTAGCACTATGGTATAATCCCATCATTTGACAATAGAAGATAGCTGTCAAGAAGTATATAGAAGACTCCATCCCTGGATACAAGCATAAGGAAAACTAAGTGGGAGTGTCTCTCTAAATTCATTTAATTGTTGTTCTGAATGGAATATATAACCATCTTATCCATAATGGACTAGATTCTATATCAAGGAAGAATGACAGTAAACTAGATACAACAAAGAATATTATACACTAACAAAGGAGACTGATAGATATGTTCTAAGTTAGCTAGCAGACATACCACTCATTATTGGTGGATCAGAACACAGAATTAATACAAGTATCATATACCTATTAAAGGATACAGTGAGCTCATTATTGTTTGGTACCACCTGCGCAGGGGGTAATATTAAGAGTAAGTTTAAATCCCGGGTCCATAGTCTTTTAGACTATTGCATATACCTCTGGTTTTTTTTGTATTGCATGCATTCTCTCTGTACTATTGGGGTGTACCCTTGTTATACTTGTTAAAGTAATGTATTGTTGATTTTGAAATGCTACATGACTAGGGAAAAGTATACGGATAAAATAAAATTACTTACCAAATATATCTGGTCCATATTGTCCAAGAAATCCTGATCCAAGAGAGTATTGGCGTATATAGGAGACCTGAAACATAACGAATATTTCCGGATTAGTAAGGTGAGCTGAATACATTATTTTATATAGAGGGTCATATCCTTAAAAGTTCTGTATAGATATATATTTCTAAACTAAAGCCAAATAAAATACACCACACCCTTTCCAATACCCAACCCCGTACAGGGTAAGGTTCTCCCAAGCGAACCAGGGTATATATATCCGCTTGGGTGGAGGCACGCCATATTTCCTAACCCTTGGATTCAAGAAGCAGAAAAAGGGTTACAGCTACATCCCTGATGCCTCTATTCCCTACGCTACATTCCTGATGCCTCTATAACCTACGCTACATCCCTGACGCCTCTATACCCTACGCTACATCCCTGACGCCTCTATACAGTACAATGCATTACTGATCCCTCTAGACCATACATCCTCATTACATCAGAGAGATAGTGAAACACTGGAAAAAATAAGGATAAAGTGGACTACAGAAACTGATGCTCTAAACAAAGGAGAGAGAGAGAAAAGCACAAGCGAAAGTGGGCAATCGGAACACCATAGAGAGAGGAGAGATAGAAATGCCTGAAAAAGTAAAGGGGGTTGGGTATGGCATCCGGCGCTCGGGATTCCAGCAGTCACATGATACCTAATCCTAATCCTAACCCTCTGGGGGGGTGGCGGATAGGGCTAACCCTCAGGGGGTGGCAGCTAGGACTAACCCCCCCCCCCTCCTAGTGCCTTCCCTAACACCCCCTCCCCCAGTCCTAACCCTCCCTCCAATACTCGCCTTCGGGATGTTGGCTGTCTGTGTGCCGGCACCAGTCTCCCAAGTGGTGTCAGGATTCCAACATCGGTCAAATGACCGCCGGTATGCCGTCTGCCGGGATGGTAAATGTATCCTGAGGACAGGTAGTGAGTGTGGAGGGATAGGTGGTTCAGTAAAATGTAACAGCTCAAACTGCGATCATTCACTGATAAATTGATTTATAGCTCTCCCTTTTTAACCATTGCAGTCATAAAAGCAATGTTTTTTAAACTTTTAAATAAAGCTTGTTAGCATCCCCAGCACACTGTATATGCTGGGAGATGTAGTTCTCAATATGAAAACATTTAATTACTGTATGAACTCTAATTCCCCAACTGAAACCTCTCACAAACACACACTCCTAAATCTAGTACACACACACACACACACACACACACACACACACCCACACACACACACACACACACACACACACACACACACACACACACACACACACACACACACACATTTCCCCAGTACTGACAACTCTCATCACTTCCACACACTGACAACTCCCTCCTGCTCCTCTCCCCACTGACACTGACAGCTCCCTCACAGTCACACACATCCTCCACCCCCCCAACCCCCCCCCCACACACACACTGATAGCACACATGCACAAATTCCCCCCTCCTCGACACTAACTGTCACGGACTGCTTGGGCAGCAGGGGGCAGGCTCTGACTTGAAGTGCTGAAATTCAACATCTCTCTCGAACTTGCAAGGCATGGCTGTGCAGCTTTCTCCAGCCATCTCCTTGCCCACTGTGTAATTTGTGGCGTTCTCTGATGTTCCCCGCTCTGCCTCTACAACCGGCACATAATGTACAGCAGTGGTGACTCCTGAGTATGGGCCTGGAGAACTCCGCCTACCGGGGGGTAGGGATTAATAATTTCAAAGGGGCAGAGCTAGGAGTGAAGCAGTGGACAGCAGTTGAGGGCGTTTCAAACTGTAACAGGGTTGGGACAATTTCAGTATCCTTCCCTCACCGTCTAATTGGTCAGTCCCACGCTGATTGCCATAGCGCCCTTTCGAGACTGCAGAACTCTATCCCTTAGCCACGGTTGGCACAGCTGGATGGTGCCCCTGGCAAGTGCCATCCTGGCCAAGGGGTAGATACGCCCCCGAGGGTCAGGGCCAGATACAGAAATCTCGGGGCCCAGTACACTGATATCTCTGGGGCCCCCTCAACCCCCCCTTAACTTGGCAGAGGGATCTTTAAAAAAAAATGGAGCCTTTGACTCGGACCGTCAGTGAGGCCGGCAGGTGGTTTTCATACTGGGCTATCCAGCTCTTCGGTGGCGGAGGCAGGGACATTCAGAAAAGGGCCAGCACAGCAACATGCATAATAATGGCAATACAGTATGGACCACAGGGACTGGACAAAGTGATGGGGTAAAAGGAGGGGGGAGGGTTTAGTTGGCCTGTTAATTGTTTTCCTGCTTAAATTGAGCAGTTGGTGGATACACTTTAAAAAGCAATATTGGCACTATGGCCCCATTATTTCTGTTCTTAATACTTGGAGCCCTGAACAAGTGTCCCCTTTGTCCCCCCTGTCACCGGGCCTGTTCAGGCGTTACCTATGGAGAAGCTGCGACATGACATCCTAGGACACGATACTGCACCATGCATCACCATTATATTTCAGTGTGCCTTGTCAATATTTAAATCTTATTCTGTGTGACGTGAGTTGTAAATGGTTGAAAATCTCTGTGCTACAGTATCGTCACCATGTAGTTATAACAACACCGCAAAACCACCAAAAGACGTGTTTTGGTAGAGGGACTGCTGGAGGGGCCCATTGGGGCCCCCAGTTTGCTACCCCACCCCAGTATACCTGTGCTGTAGCCAGTGGAAGGGGCACTATCTTCCCGGTGATCTCTTCGGGAAGATGGTGCCGCACATAGAAAGCAAAGACTCTGGCTGCACTCTCCTGCCCTCGCTCTAAGCAAGGTGATCGGGCCACAAAAGGACCCCTGTCGGACCCCTGCCGGACCCCGGCCTGTGGGCCACAAAAGGATGCATTGGGGGCGGCATGCGGCCCATGGGTTTGACACCCCTGCCCTAGAGTATCAAAATTTGTTTCACGGCACCCCTAGGCCAAAGTTTTTTTTATTGAGAAATTCAGAAAAAAATATAAAATTAAGTAAATTGTGTTTATAGCATGTCATCCTCAGGTTCAGTTATGTTGTGAGGGAATGGTTTTGCCAATTTAATAAAGTATAAATAATTTTAATTGGTCCTGGACCACCAAACTATGCTACCAGTGCAAGAACCCCAGTTTGGAAACTACTGCCATAAAATAAACCTTTTTTGTTTTTTTTAAACTACATGTAATACACCTTAGAGCTCAGTTCCTAAAAGGTTTTAAACCCTTGCATACAGTAAACTACACATATTTAAAAATCCTACACCGGGCACAAGTGCTCACGGGCCAATTTCATGGCAGTCTCGGATAGGAGGGCATTGTGGATTCACCAAGGGAATGCTGATGCTGACTCCAAGAAGAAAGGGAGTCTCTTCCCTATGAAGGTGAAGCCTTGTTTGGCGACGGCCTAGTTAATTTGATCTCGGCAGCTCCCGCAGGTAAGTCATCCTTCTTGCCCTATGTTCCCTCTCAACGGATGAAGACGCATCATTATCTGACGCAGTCATTTCGGCCCAATAGATATGCAAGAAGTTAAGATTCCCCTTTCTTTGCAGGTAGAGGAAGGAAAAGAGGGAAGAGGTCTGTAGCCTCTTCAAGATCGCAGGAGCAGAGATCGTCCTCTGCTTCTGCCAAATCCACTGCATGACGCTGGGGCTCTCTTGCAGGAGCCCGCACCAGTGGGGGGCACGTCTAAAACTCTTCAGTCAGTTCTGGATTCATTCGGACCTGGACTCGTGGGTTTTACAAATAGTGTCCCAAGGGTACAAACTGGGGTTTCAAGACGTTCCCCCTCACCGATTGTTCAAATCAGCCTTAGTCAGCAGGGAGAAGGTTTTTATTCAAGCCTCTTCGTGGTCCCGAAGCCGGACGGCTCAGTCAGACCAATCTTAAATCTGAAATCCCTTAATTTCTACCTAAAGAAATTCAATTTCAAGATGGAATCTCTCAGGGTAGTGATCTCCAGTCCGGGGGATAAAGGAGATTTCATGGTTTTGGTAGACATAGAGGATGCCTACTTATATGTTCCCATTTAGCCACTGCATCAAGCTACCTGAGGTTTGCAATTCAGGATTGTCATTACCAATTTCAGACGTTGCCGTTTGGTCTGTCCACGGCTCCGAGGATTTTCACCAGGGTGATGGCGGAAATTATGGTTCTCCTTCGCAAGCAAGGAGTCACAATTATCCCGTACTTGGATGATCTCCTGATAAAGGCGAGATCCAGGGACCAGTTGGTGCAAAACATCTACTCTCCCTGACAGTTCTTCAACAACATGGTTGGCTCCTAAACTTGCCAAAATCGCAGTTGGTCCCAATGACGCGGTTGTTGTTTTTGGGAGTGATACTGGACACAGAAGAGGTTTTCTTCTAGTGGAAAGGCTCTGGAGATCCAGAGTCTGGTCAAACAAATTCTGAAACCAGCAAGAGTGTTAATCCATCAATGCATTCAGTTGCTGGGGAAGATGGTTGCGGCCTACGAGGCCATTCAGTTTGGCAGGTTCCATGCCAGAGTGTTCCAGTGGGACCTGTTGGACAAGTGGTCCGGATCCCACCTACACATGCACCGGAGGATAATCCTGTCTTCCAAGACCAGAATCTCACTCCATTGGTGGCTGCACAGTTCTCACCACCTAGAGGGGCGATGGTTCGGGATCCAGGACGGGATCCTAGGGACCACGAATGCAACCCTCCGAGGCTGGAGAGCAGTCACACAGGGGGAAAACATCCAAGGAAGATGGTCAAGTCTTCCTTGGATGTTTTCAGCTCCACATAAATGTTCTGGAGTTAAGGGCCATTTAATAACTGCAGACACAGTACGCACTGGGACGGGTGCCCAGCATCCTCTACGGACTAAGAGAAAAGGATTTACCGGTAGGTATTAAAATCCTATTTTCTCTAACGTCCTAGAGGATGCTGTGGACTCCGTAAGGACCATGGGGATAGACGGGCTCCGCAGGAGACATGGGCACTTTAAGAAAGACTTTAGTTCTGGGTGTGCACTGGCTCCTCCCTCTATGCCCCTCCTCTAGAACTCAGTTTGATACTGTACCCAGTGGAGACTGGGTGCTTTTCAGGAGCTCTCCTGAGCTTTCTGACAGAAAGTATTTTGTTAGGTCTTTAATTTTCAGGGAGCACTGCTGGCAACAGACTCCCTCATCGAGGGACTGAGGGGAGAGAAGCAGCCCTACTCTCTGAGTTGCAAGGTCCTGCTTCTTAGGCTACTGGACACCATTAGCTCCAGTGGGATTGGTACGCAGGATCTCACCCTCGCCGTCCGTCCCAGAGCCGCGCCGCCGTCCCCCACGCAGAGCCGGAAGATAGAAGCCGGGTGAGTATGAGAAGAAATGAAGACTTCAGAGGCGGCAGAAGACTTCATGATCTTCACTGAGGTAACGCACAGCACTGCAGCTGTGCGCCTTTGCTCCCATACACCTCACATACTCCGGTCACTGTAAGGGTGCAGGGCGCAGGGGGGGCGCCCTGGGCAGCAATATAAACCTCTTTCGCAAAAATATAACATATATACAGCTGGGCACTTTATATATGTATAAGCCCCCACCAATTTTACAGTTTAAGCGGGACAGACGCCCGCCTCCGAGGGGGCGGGGCTTCTCCCTCAGCACTCACCAGCGCCATTTTTTCTCCACAGCACCGCTGAGAGGAAGCTCCCCGGACTCTACCCTGCTTATACCACGTTAGACAAGAGGGTTGAAAAGAGGGGTGGGGGGGGGCACATAATTCGCAAATTACATACAGCAGCACTACTGGGCAAACATTAAGTTACTGTTTTATTCCTGGGTTATATAGCGCTGGGGGGTGTGCTGGCATACTCTCTCTCTGTCTCTCCAAAGGGCCTTGTGGGGAAACTGTCTTCAGAAAAAGCATTCCCTGTGTGTGTAGTGTGTCGGTACACGTGTGTCGACATGTCTGAGGAAGAAGGCTATATTAGAGAGGAGCGGGAGCAAATGAATGTGGTGTCTCCGCCGACAGCTGATTGGATGGATATGTGGAATGTTTTAAATGCTAGTGTAAACTCATTGCACAAAAGATTAGACAAGGCAGAAGCTTTGGGACAGTCAGGGTTTCAACCAATGCCTGATCCTATGTTGCAGGGACTGTCAGGGTCTCATAAGCGCCCACTATCCCAGATTGTTGACACAGATACCGACACGGATTCTGACTCCAGTGTCGATTACGATGATGCAAAGTTACAGCCAAAATTGGCAAAATCCATTCGATTTATGATTATGGCAATAAAAGATGTTTTGCACATCACAGAGGAACCCCCTGTCGCTGACAAGAGGGTACATATGTACAAGGGAAAGAAGCCTGAGGTAACCTTTCCCCCCTCACACGAGCTGAACGAGTTATGTGAAAAAGCTTGGGAATCTCCAGATAAAAGACTGCAGATTTCCAAAAGGATTCTTATGGCGTATCCTTTCCCATCAACGGATAGGTTACGATGGGAAGCCTCCCCTAGGGTGGACAAAGCATTAACACGCTTATCCAAGAAGGTAGCCCTCCCGTCCCAGGATACGGCTACCCTCAAAGAGTGTGCTGACCGCAAACAGGAGATTACCCTGAAGTCCATTTATACACATTCAGGTACCTTACTCAGACCGGCAATTGCGTCGGCCTGGGTGTGTAGTGCTGTAGCGGCATGGACAAATACCTTATCTGAGGGGATGGATAGCCTAGACAAGGATACTATTTTATTGACCCTGGGGCATATAAGAGATGCTGTCCTATATATGTGTGTATGCAAACTACAGGTGGTGCTGCAGGGCCCACACCCTTTTACTTGTCTTGTAGAGCAGCTCTGAAGCTGTTACAGTGCCCAGCTGCTGCAAGAAATCAGCTTGAATGCTTCAGGGGCTTGGGCATGGCCAACATGAGCCCCACACCGAAGGAGGGTGGAGGTGTTTAATGCAAACTTGGGGTTATACAAGCGCCGCAAAAGGCCGCCATGCCCTGCATGCCCCTTTTCTCTTTTCATATACAGATGAGGGTTCCAGCCAACTTTGGCCCACTGCTTGGATGACATCACCGTATGCAAATCCGTCTGCTGCAGACCTTCCCCCAGGAATGCTTGCAATAGTTGTTGCATATGGTTTAATGTCTGAGGGTGCTTCAGTATTAGGCAGCCTTCTGCCCTCCCATGTTCATCTGAAAAGATGTGGTCTCCCTGCAGTTGTTGTCCCCAGACGAGAGTTCCCTTGTGCTTCCTCAGTTAAATCTCCTTAACTTGACGGGGGTGTGCCCGAGCAGCCGCCCTCCCCAGCCCTATCCCAACACATACTTATCTTGCATATGAGATCTCTTGATCATGAAGATAGTTCTCACAGGTTGAGGTTCATCCTGGTCCCGCTCCCCGCTGGAGAGCGCTGATGGGGACAGCAGCGGGGCTTCAGCAGAAGGATGTGTATGTGTGGCCAGAGACCTCCCTTCCCATGTGCAGGCCTGCAGAGTCTGCCACGCAGGATGGGGCATGTGGCACTCTCCCTCCCAGGGGCTCTTCCAGATGTAGCTCCTCAGCAGTATTTTTCCCGGGCTGCGCGGCGCTCTCCCCGACTGGCATCCGCCCTGGAACACTGCCTTCCTCAACGCAACATCAGCAGGGGGCCCTGGCCTCATCACCATCCCAGGTCTTTCTCATGTATGTATCATGTATGTGTGTGTGATATATGTATGAATCATATATGTTTGTGATATATATATATATATGTATCTATCTATCTATCTATCTATCTATCTATCGTATGTGTGTGTATATATATGTATCTATCATGTATGTATGTATGTATCTATCTTGTATGTATGTATGTGTTCTATCTATCTATCTATCTATCTATCTATCGTGTGTGTGATATATGTATGTATCTATCATGTATGTGTTATATGTATGTATCACACCTTCCTCTATACATATACATACATACATACATACATACATACACACACCTATATCTGTACGTACACTGACATACACACACCAACATCTATACATAAACACGCTGACCCCTAAACGTACACCAACGTACCCACACCTGCATCTATACCTACACATGCTGACACGTGGACGTACACCGGCTTACCCACATGTGAATCTATACATACATGTGCTGACACCTGGACATACACTGATGTACCCACACCTAACATCTATACATACACATGCTAACACCTGGACGTATACAGACGTACCCACATTTGCATCCATGCATATATAGATGTAGGTGTGTGTACGTCAGTGTACGTCCAGGTGTCAACGCGTGTATGTATAGATGCAGGTGTGGGTACGTCTGTGTATGTCCAGGTGTCAGAATGTGTATGTATAGATGCAGGTGTGGGAACGTCAGTGTAGGTTCAGGTGTCAGCGCGTGTGTGTATGTATAGATGCAGGTGCTTGTATGTCCAGATGTCAGTGCATGTATGTATAGATGCAAGTGTGGGTACGTCGGTGTATGTCCATTTGTCAGCGCGTGTATATATAGATGCAGGTGCTTGTATGTTGGTGTATGTCCAGGTGTCAGCATGTGTATGTATAGATGCAGGTGTGGGAATGTTGGTGTATGTCCAGGTGTCAGGGCGTGTATGTATGGATATTAGGTGTGGGTACATCAGTGTATGTCCAGGTGTTAGCGCATGTATGTATAGATGCAGGATAATAATCACACAGCGTGCCCCCCACCAACCACAAACCTCCCCCACCCCCCTGTATGACATAAACACCGCTAATTCCACTTACACACAATAATTTCAGTTTGCGACCAGGAGCCGGCAATGTATGTGCACCCAAATGAAGCCACTGTACATGCCCTGCAGGCTGCTATGTACTGCACAGGTGCAACAAATGTAAATGCCCTATCTTTAAAATGGGGCATATTTTACTAAATTAAAAAAACCTGTAACTTTCTGTAAAACCTTAACCTCAAAAGGCACTACACTAACATCGGGGTGTAGAGTTGGATCTTGATCCAAGGCACCAACAGGCTAAAGCTTTGACTGTTCCCAGGATGCCTTGCACCGCCTCCTCTATAACCCTGCCCAGTGGCGTAACTAGACCTTTGTGGGCCCCATAGCAAAATTCTGAATGGGCCCACCAGCACTCAACAAGAATGAGTGGCGTTTGGGGTCAGAAAAGTAGAGGGGAAGGGGTCTGACAGAGTAGGGGGCAGGACATGAATGAATAGAAACTGAGGTGTCCATTATATAAAGAAATACAGTATGTGTGTCTGTGTGTATATCACACACACACACATATAAGGGAAATTCAAATGCCCTCAATTATTGCGCCCATTACACTCTGGTTTAGGTGCACAAAGCACCTAAACCTGAATAAAGTAATGGGCGCGATCATGAAAAGACACCGTTTGGTTGCCCAAATGGGTCTCTTTGCACACATTTCAGCTTGTTTCCCCTGGGGGTAGCGAGCTGAAATAAACATGTCGCACCCGTTGGCAGCAACATTAGAATAGCTGCTGACGGGCACGATTGAGGGAGGAAAGGGACATTTGAATCCAGCCCATAGATGCAATGTGAATATGTAATTTGTACCTTCCTATCTTAAAATGTATATAGTAGTGTTTACACTAGAGGTCTTTCCGAACCCCCTAATCCTAACATTGTAATTTGCTTTAGGGCGCACCTCCAATTAGTCTAGTGTTTCGTATTTTCACATTAAATACTTTCTTGCATTGGTTGGTTAAAGATTAGATCGTATATTTTTCTAGATATAGCTGTGCATAGTCTACAAGGCTACATGCTTCTCCCCTAACTAGAGATGTGCAGCGGGCATTTTTCGTGTTTCATGTTTTGGTTTTGGTTTCGGATCCGCAGTTGTGTTTTGGATACGGACGCGTTTTGGCAAAACCACCCTTTCGGGTTTTGTATTCGGGTGATTTTTTTTTAAAACCTCAAACAGCTAAAATCATAGAATTTGGGGGTAATTTTGATCCTATAGTATTAAGCTCAATAACCATAATTTCTACTCCTTTCCAGTCTATTCTGAACACCTCACACCTCCCAATATTATTTTTAGTCCTAAAATTTGCACCAAGGTCCCTGGATGACTAAGCTAAGCGACCCAAGTGGGCAGCACAAACACCTGGCCCATCTAGGAGTGGCACTGCAGTGTCAGACAGGATGGCACTTAAAAAAATAGCCCCAAACAGCACATGATGCAAAGATAAATAAAAAAAGAGGCGCAAGATGAAATTGTAGTGTGTCTCTCCTGCTCAGTGTCAGTTCTCAGTAGTATCCTCATCAGTGCTCAGTATCACTGCTCATTGTCTTGTGCTGCAATGTGGTGCTCAGTATACTAGAGTACATTACTAATAGTCCAGTGCTGCATCTTGCTGCTCAGTGTCAGTTCTAGTATCCTCATCAGTGCTCAGTATCACTGCTCATTGTCTTGTGCTGCATTGTGGTGCTCAGTATACTACAGAACATTACTAATAGTCCAGTGCTGCATCTGGCTGCTCAGTGTCAGTTCTAGTAATCTCATCAGTGCTCCGTATCACTGCTCATTGTCTTGTGGTGCTCAGTATACTACAGTACATTACTAATACTCCAGTGTCTTGTGCCGCATATGGCTGCTGTAGGGTGCTGTGGTAGTGTCCTGTCACTGTGCATATGTCATCATTCCAGTCACAGTGATATCTGGTATCTATCTAGTGGTATCTAATTCCAGACATTACCACCGTCTAATTCCAGATATATTACTGGCATATAATTCCACACATTAAAAAATGGAGAACAAAAAGGTGGAGGGTAAAATAGGGAAAGATCAAGATCCACTTCCACCTAGTGCTGAAGCTGCTGCCACTAGTCAAGGCAGAGACAATTCAATGCCATCAACATTATGTAATGATTATACGATACATTATATATCATATCATTGTATGGTTGTAAAATACAACTTAAAAACTTTAATGAATAAATACATAAAGTAGCTTTTATGTAACCTTTTTAAACCTATTAGCATAGACCGAATCTCATCGTGTGTATAGGCCTTTAGTTCAACAACAGCATGGGACCAGTTAGTGTGTTTTGACCACTGCACAGCACCTGGTGTTATATAGTAAGCACCACTATGGCATAGTATACAGCATTATGGGCCTGATATGAGTGTGACCAGCGGTGATGTGGAATGCAGTAGGAGGTGCTGTTTAGCAAGCACCACTTCTATATTCACCATGCAGTATATTGTGTGAATATAGAAGTGTTGGCTGTGTTATGTATTAGAGTAATTATTGCAGCTCCCAGCTAAAATTGCAACAATGTAATTTAGTGACAAGCTGCAGAGATTAACCCTTTCTGTGGCTGCTGCACAACCTCTATTCATATCGCTGAATTCAATTAGGGAGACGTTCTCACCCCGCGAGCAAGCGCAGGTATATGCCACACTTAAATGTATGGGTATGGTCTCCATAAAATGAGCGTAGCCTTGCAGGCAAAGACTACCTTACACCCTAGTTCTTGACCCTGCACCAACAGACCTCGGCCACCACAGGGAAAAAAGTACAGTAATTTCCACCATGTTAAGCCCCACACATTAATGCCCTTTGGAACATATTATGTCACTCACCACAATATCTGTGATACACTATGCCCTACAGTAAAGCTTCTAATTACTTTTACAAAAACTGCTCAACGCCAAGAGTTTCACGTGCTGGGTGTCATGCTCATTGCCAGGGGTTTCACTCTCTGGGTGTCATGCTCATTGCCAGGGGGAACGCAGTAGGAGGTGTTATATAGTAAGCACCACTATGGCATAGTATATAGCATTATATATATTGTGAGCACTGGTGATGTTGAGTGCAGTAGAGCTGCTGCTGGGTTATTACAATTTACTACAACCACCAATATATTCTGCTGCACTATATATATGCAAAGCTCATTCTGCTGGGTAATTACAGTTGACTACAACCACCAATATATTCTGCTGCACTATATCTATATTTGCAAAGCTAATTCTGCTGGGTAATTACAATTGACTACAACCACCAATATATTCTGCTGCACTATATCTATATATGCAAAGCTAATTCTGCTGAGTAATTACAATTGACTACAACCACCAATATATTCTGCTGCACTATATCTATATATGCAAAGCTAATTCTGCTGGGTAATGCAAATTGAAACATTAATGCATAGTATGTGATTTTTAAGTACTTTTTTAAAGTTTTGAATGATATAGACCCAGTTTAATCTTTGTGGAATGCCTGGTTGTTGTTTTTAAGGTAATTTATTGCCTGGCATTTGAGGTGGGGGGGGTTTGGTTACAGATTTCAATTATTGGTTTTACTTGTAATAGTCTTCTACTTAAGTCCAATGGTGTAGGCTGTGCAAAGCCGTTTGGCTGCGCATTTATTGATCCAAGCGTGCATTTTTATCAAAGCGTGATAAAATTGACACATAACAGCAGCGTTCAATCAGCGTTAATTTATCTTCAGCTGATATCGATTGTGAATTGACGTTTCTTCTCTTCTTGTCACCTACAGTTAATTACAATTGACTACAACCACCAATATATTCTGCTGCACTATATCTATATATGCAAAGCTAATTCTGCTGGGTAATGCAAATTGAAACATTATTGCATAGTATGTGATTTTGAAGTACTTTTTTAAAGTTTTGAATGATATACAGTAGACCCAGTTTAATCTTTGTGGAATGCCTGGTTGTTGTTTTTAAGGTAATTTATTGCCTGGCATTTGAGGGGGTGGGGTGTGGTTACAGATTTCAATTATTGGTTTCACTTGTAATAGTCTTCTACTTAAGTCCAATGGTGTAGGCTGTGCAAAGCCGTTTGGCTGTGCATTTATTGATCTAAGCATGCATTTTTATCAAAGCGTGATAAAATTGACACATAACAGCAGTGTTCAATCAGCGTTAATTTATCTTCAGCTGATATCGATTGTGAATTGACGTTTCTTCTCTTCTTGTCACCTACAGGTAATTACAATTGACTACAACCACCAATATATTCTGCTGCACTATATCTATATATGCAAAGCTAATTCTGCTGGGTAATGCAAATTGAAACATTATTGCATAGTATGTGATTTTGAAGTACTTTTTTAAAGTTTTGAATGATATAGACCCAGTTTAATCTTTGTGGAATGCCTGGTTGTTGTTTTTAAGGTAATTTATTGCCTGGCATTTGAGGGGGTGGGGTGTGGTTACAGATTTCAATTATTGGTTTCACTTGTAATAGTCTTCTACTTAAGTCCAATGGTGTAGGCTGTGCATTTATTGATCTAAGCGTGCATTTTTATCAAAGCGTGATACAATTGACACATAACAGCAGTGTTCAATCAGCGTTCAATCGAAGTGAAAAAGAAGGAAAACAGAAGCACACCAATCTAACAAAACAAAGAAAACTGAAGAACTAATAACAAATGTGAGTCACTTACTCCTCAGATCACTCACCTCCTGATTGTTGCATCTGATTACATAGCACAGAACTACCTTACTTGGACATTTCATAAACCATCCATTTCACCTACAAATGCCTGTATCTGTATTATTGTAATTTTGTTTTTTAAGCACAGCTGCACCAATGCAATTTTACCTGCAAACACTTAAAACATCTAACATAATTACCATTGCTTCTTAAACCTCTCACAATCCTTTCATTTCTTACACTCCAAATACATTTCTGCACCCACTTTATCTACGCTTTTGACTCATTTCATACTAAATCTACACCCCTTGAGCCTACACTGCTTTTCTCACCTGCATTTCTGCAATTCTTCTGCTCGGATTGCCTTACAGTCTCCTCTCCTACAGTACTTCCACTACTTCAACCTATTTACCTACTTAACAATATGTCAAGGTTTTCTTATACTCCCCACATCACTCAGTGTCTACCTAATAATGTATCTTTATCCTTCCCCCACTAGTCTCCTCCACCTCCTCCTCTCTCCCCTCCTCTGTCTCCCCTCCATCCCTCTGTTTCCTTCCCCCACCTTTCCTGTTACCCCACTTTCATTCACCTCTGCCCCATGGTCCTGCTACCCCACAACTCAGCCCTGCTCCCTCTCTCCCTTCCCTGTCACCTCCCCACACCCCCATCCACATCACACTGACCTCCCTCCCTGTCCACCTCCTGCAGTTTCCCCTCCTAGCTCAGGCACCCGTACCATCACTACTCTCTCATCATCCCTGCCCTCAAAGTTAATCCCACCTCATCGCTACAGCAACCCTGAAAATCTAATTCACATATCTCCCACAAACTCATACCCCCTATCCTGTGCCCTCTGGAATGCCAGATCTGTTTGTAACAAACTGGTCCCCACTCATGACCTTTTCATTTCCAACTCCCTACACCTACTAGCCATTACTGAAACTTGGATTACGCCCTCTGACACTACTTCTGCTGCTGCTCTCTCTGCTGGGGGCCTTACATTCACACACACACCCCGACCTGGGGGTCGCCATGGGGGTGGTGTTGGGGTCCTTTTACCTTCTAGTTACTCCTACCAACTCATACCACCAGAACCATCCCTTATATTCTCTACATTTGAGGTCCACACCATATGCCTCTTCCAACCAGTCCATCTTAGAGTAGCTGTCATTTACCGCCCCCCTGGCACTGCTTCCAAATTCATCGACAACTTGCTTCCTGAATCAAAAAGTTCCAGTACTGGTCAGGCAAAGCCTTTAACCAGGTCTGGAGAGTAACCCGCACCGAGATTTATGTATTATGTTGTGAATCTGTTGGAGTGCCTATAATTAATTCTCATTAAACCCTACTGTAGGGATTCATATGCATGCATGCAAGGTTCAAAGGCTCATAAAGGTGCTACCAACTGGTTTGAACAAGAATATGGAGTCAAATCCCCATAGGAGGGGGAAAAGAAAAAGAAACCAGATACATTTAAGGTGCACTCATCCAACTACTGAATCATTAATACAATTATTATTATGACACACATATATCCCCAATAATAGTATCAAGTAGGGGCTTGAATGCTCAGTGATCTTAATTACTATAGAGGTTTATTTAATTGTGTATTTATACGGGACTCAATTGTCCTTTATTGAAAATAGAGCGAAATATTAAAATTCATAAAATAAAGAATAAATAGAGGGTGACAGAAAGTAAACTAATGTGAATAAAGATTTAAAAACAAAGCTAATGTGTGTCTCCCTTCATATATTTTATTGTGTTTATTACAGTTGTGCACTTGCACACATATATTTGCGCAGCACTGTAACAGTGCTATACTTATATGAGACCTGCAGTTTTTGTATTCATTTGAGCCTGCTATGCTGTGATAGAGGGAGATATGCTGTCTCGCTAGAAAGTTGCAAACTGTTACATAAATTGTAACCAGATTATATTTAAGTAAGAATATGCAACACAAGATCTCCACTCCTGCCCCTTAGGCTGTGAATATGGTTACTTGTTTCTGATATTATGAATTAAGGAGTGAAACAAGGTTGCTGAATATGTAACCTTTGCCTGAAACTCTGAGATGTCATATGGTGCAGGAAATGCTGATATATTATTGTGTTAGAGGGGACTAATAGGGATAATTCCACTGACCTTTATTCACAGCTAACTATTGCAATTAAAGTGCTCTCTGACCTCAGTTACTATTGTTACTGATGCTCAGATACATGTACAAGGTAAATGGATTAAACTATATCCCATGTGATGTTAATACCATAGTGTTCCACACTGTTCATGTGAGATGGTATAACGTATGTATTTAAGCAGCAGTCATTACTGATGCTCTGCAAGAATTAAATTATGTCCATGCTGGGCATGTTAATAACATTTAAGTATTAGAGGTCATAATCAGATATGTTATAGATTATACATGTCCCAGAGGGTCATGCCCCAATTTGTCAGCAGACTGCAGTGTACATACAATGACGTTAAATATCCACTAAATACAGGGACAATCCAGTGCCTGGCATTGACACCTGTGGTCACACTTATTTATTATTAATATCAGCTCTCCCACAGCACACAAATTAACAGTGTATGAATATATTTTCAAACTGATCTCTAACCCCTAAGATCTCTATTATCTATTAATAGTGTCAGCTATCCCACAGTATATAAAAGGAGCTTCAGGTATATAAATGTATTAGCAGACTCCTCTCTACTATATGCAGGTTTGGCTTCTATTGCCACACTATAGGTCTCATAGGTATACTATATATCATTAGCACAACATTAAACATGAATACTGAAACGGGAGCACATAGCTAAAGCCTATGCGCATTTCACTCCTAACGAGCTTCCTCAGGGCACTATAGTAAACGGCGCCCGCCGGACTAGAAAGTTTTATAGGAGAAGGGGAACAGTGATAGGGCGTGAGAAGCGTAGCCAGCCAATGCCCGCTCATCTCAGTCATTTCAAACCAGACCAAGACAAGAGAGCCGTTAGCGGTTCATCCGTTCCTGAGCCGCTAAGTCGAACACTCGTAAATGCCGTCAGCTGAATTCCACAGCCGCGGCATTGATTACATGCTGAGAGTAACATTCCCCATAATTGGGAGTTAATGGGTATATGGTTAGCACATGTGTCTATGTGTTAATGTTAGATACTCTACCATGATGAAGCAAGATATATATGATTAATCTTATCTATTAGTCTGCAGTTAAACCATCCATCCATTATTGCCCACATTATGACACACTGTCTCAAACGGTTTAAATATACATATGTATGTAATGATAAAAGGTAACAATGTATTACTTCTGTACTGACAATAAAAAATGCGGGGAAAGATTTCCATTATCGATATATAAGTGTATATACCATATTATCAAAAATATATGTGTCTTCAAATAGATAAATAAATAATAATAAATGAGTGCAAAACATAGCCCCAATAGGATGGAATGTATTGCACTACAAATACAAGACTTAACCTAAGTGAGAAAAATAAAATAAAATGTGTGAATATGTATAATTAATGTGGATAATGATAACGTGCACGTGGATACATGTGCAAAAAAATTTTTGGTGACACACTCCATACTAAATTAAAACATACATGCTTCCCTTACTTCTGCTCTTGACTCTGTTGCTCCACCAACCACTATTCACCCTTGCAAATTAACACCTCAACCCTGGCACACCAAATGCACCAGATATCTGCAAAAATGCTCATGTACTGCTGAGCGACACTGGAGTAAATCACGCTCTAAGGCAGACTTCCTCCATTTCAAACTTATGCTCTCATCCTTCAGTGCTGCCCTTTCTCTTGCTAAACAGTCATACTTCAAGAACCTCATCTCCTCCCAGTCTTCCAACCCCCGGCGCCTCTTTGCCACTCTCAACTCACTCCTCTGCCCACCTCCACCTCGTCTCCCTTCCTCACTCTCTGCTCTTGACTTTGCCACTTACTTCACATCCAAAATTGACTCCATACATCAGGACATCACATCACACCAGACTATCAGTAACCAGCCTTCTCCCATCCCTTACCAACCCTCCCCATCCCTCGCACCAACTCTGTCATCTTTCTCCCATGCATCTGGAGAGGAAGTCATGGCCCTCATTCGTTCCTGTCCCCTCACCACCTCCCCACTTGACCCTATCCCCTCCCGCCTCCTTTGCCACCTCTCTTCTTCTGCTTGTTCCCATCTTTCCCACCTTCTCAATCTCTCCCTCTCATCAGGCACTGTCCCCTCTGCCTTCAAGCACGCTCTCATCTCTCCTATTCTTAAAAAACCTACCCTTGATCCAAACACTCTATCCAACTACCGACCCATCTCTCTCCTCCCTTTTGCCTCCAAACTCCTTGAGCGTATTGTCTACAACCGCCTTACTTCCTTTCTTTCCTCACACTCACTGCTTGACCCATTCCAGTCTGGCTTCCGTCCTCTCCACTCCACTGAAACTGCCCTTACAAAAGTATGCAATGACCTCCATGCTGCTAAATCTAAGGGACACTACTCTCTACTTATTCTACTTGATCTCTCTGCTGCTTTTGACACTGTGGACCATCCTCTCCTACTGCAAATCCTTCACTCCATTGGTCTGCGTAACACTGCCCTCTCTTGGTTGTCGTCCTACCTTTCTGACCGTTCATTCTCTGTCTCCTCTCATGACTCCACCTCCCCCTCACTTCCACTAACTGTAGGGGTACCCCAAGGTTCTGTCCTTGGTCCTCTTCTCTTCTCTCTCTATACGTCCTCACTAGGTAAGCTCATTAGTTCTTTTGGTTTCCAATATCATCTCTATGCTGATGACACTCAAATCTATCTTTCCTCTCCAGACCTCTCCCCTACTCTCCTCACTCGTATCTCCAACTGTCTCTCTGCTATCTCTTCCTGGATGTCCCAGCGCTTTCTTAAACTTAACATGTCTAAGACCGAGCTGATCATCTTCCCTCCCTCCCGCATAATCTCACCTCCTACAATCTCATTATCTATTGATGGCACTACTATCTCCTCTACCCCCCAAGCGCGCTGTCTTGGAGTAATCCTTGACTCCTCCCTCTCCTTCAAACGACACATTCAGCACCTCTCACAAACCTGCCGTTTTCATCTAAAAAATATTTCCAGGATCAGACTTTTTCTGACCCAGGATGCTACTAAGACTCTTATCCACTCACTGGTCATCTCCAGACTGGACTGCTGTAATCTCTTCCTGACTGGCATTCCTGACAAATACCTCTCTCCACTCCAATCTATCCTCAATGCTGCTGCCCGGCTCATTTTCCTCACCAAACGCACTACGTCCACCTCTCCTCTCTTACTAGTCCTTCACTGGCTCCCCTTCCCTTTCAGAATCCATTTCAAGCTTCTCACACTTGCTTACAAAGCCCTCACCCACTCCTCTCCCATCTACATCTCTGATCTTATCTCGCTTTACACTCCCACCCGTCCTCTTCGCTCTGCTAATGCACACCGACTCTCCTGCCTACGGATTACTTCCTCCCACTCCTACCTCCAAGATTTTTCACGTGCTGCACCACTTCTCTGGAATTCCCTACCTCTCCCCCTCAGACTCTCCACCTCTCTACAAAACTTCAAACGGGCTCTCAAGACCCACTTCTTCACCAAACCCAGCCAAATCTCATCCTAAACCTCTGTTCCATGCTCTCTATGTACCCCATCTGTCTCACCCCTGTCTGTCTACCCCTCTCTTTTAGAATGTAAGCTCTCACGAGCAGGGCCCTCTTCCCTCATGTGCTTACTCTTTTCTTACTTTAATAATCTTCAGCTGCACCAAATCCAGCAGTCTTCTGCCACCTGATACTTATTCCAGTGTCATCTGCTGATGTAGCTATGTTTATTTACCCTGTACTTGTCCTATATTGTCGTCAACTGTAAGTTGCTGTTTTCCTGTTTGATTATTTGTTTATGTACTCTGTAATTGGGCACTGCGGAACCCTTGTGGCGCCATATAAATAAAGGATAATAATAATAATAATAAATAATATAATATATAGCATTACGGTACAGTAGGCCACTGCTCTACCTACCTCTGTGTCGTCAAGTATACTATCCATCCATACCTGTGGTGCATTTTAGAAAAAAACATGTCTCGGCAGAGCAATCTATAAATCCATCATTTTTCAGACAGCAACAGTGGGTATTGTAATAGTCACCCAATCCATCACTTTTATAGGGTTACATGCACCCACATGCTACAGCCTGTCTCAATAATTTTACTGTCACGCTGTGTGTGTTTGTGTTTTTATTTGGGTATTTTTTGTTGTTGTAGAACTACAGGTACCAGCAAGCCCGTTATTTCCCCGCCTGCTGGTACTTGAGGTTCTCCAAGTACCAGCAAGCGGGGGAGGCTTGCTGGGCCTTGTAGTTCCACAACGAAAAAACAATATTCTTTTTTTACACACATGGCTATCAGCCCGGCACCCACCACCCAGGGGTGCTGGGGACAGCCTCGGGCTTCACCCCTGGCCCTTGGGTGCCTCGAGGGGAGGAACCTCTTGATTTAAGGGGTCCCCACTCCTCCAGGGAACCCCGGCCAGGGGTGACTAGTTGGAGGGGTAATGCCAGGGCCGCAGGGACCTACATAAAAGTGTCCCCCGGCTGTGGCATTATCTCTCTGGCTAGTGGAGCCCGGTGCTGGTTTTAAAAATATGGGGGACCCCTACATCTATTGTCCCACGTATTTTTGGAACCTGGACCGGTCTAAGAGCCCGGTGCTAGTTGTCTAAATACGGGGAACCCCTGTCCAATTTTTCCCCCAGTATTTAAATAACCAGGACCGGCTCAAAGAGCCCGAGGCTGGTTATACTAAGGAGGGGGGACCTCACACATTTTTTTTTAACCCATTCAGACCCTTCTCCTTTAAGTTAATGGAAGCCCTGGACAACAAAATTGCATTCATGCCCTCCTCCCTCACCCTTCCCAGTCCCAAACACTCATTTTTTTTTTCTTTAAAAATTTATAATATATAACGAGAACAATGAGCAGGCAGGCAGCGGGCATTGGCGGCATCGGACTGAGATAGAAATTAGTGGTGGAGGGCTGGGTCAGTTGATTGTGGGCGAGTTTGTAAGCCATTGGCGGTGGCAGCGGGTATCGGCTCAGAGGCAGTAGCGGGCATTGGCTAAGGGTCATCGGCAGGATTCGGCGGACATTATGGCTGTAGTGCCTCACTAGCCACTGACCTCACCGCACGCCACTGTGGGACAGATGTAACATGCAGAGAGAGGTAGATTTGGGAGGGGGAATGTCCTAGCATAACTGTTAATTGCAGTGTAATACTGTAATTCAGCTGTGCAGCATTTGTGGCTAAATGTCAAAGAAGCCAGTATTTACCCTGCATGCAAAACAATAAATGTATTTGAACATACCTCCCAACTATCCCAATTTTTGCAGGACAGTCACTTTTTGGGGGAATGTCCAGCTAACCCAAACAACCCCCCCCCCCTTCCCATGGGGAAGGTGGGGGGGGGGGGTGGAAGGCTCCCTGTAGCTTGTTGCTCTGCAAATATGCACATTGTGGGTAATTCAGACCTGATCGCTAGGGTGTGTTTTTTGCATCCCTGTAATCAGGTAGTTGCCGCCTACAGCGGAAGGGAAAATTTGCTGTGCAGGTGTGTGATCACATGTGCACAAGAGCTGCACAGCTTAGCACTTACTCAGCCATTGAGGTGACGTCACAAATCCTCCCACAAAACGCCGGGTCCCTCCAGTGTTTTTCCGGACACTCCCTAGAAACATTCAGTTGCCACCCACACAAACACCCTCTTCTTGTCAATCTTCTTGTGATCTCCGGACCGTCGCACTTACGCATTGTGGCGCATACGCATGTGCAGTGCAGACCAGATTGCCCGCTGGGTGAAAATAAATTGAAGCGATCTGGTCTGAATAAGCCTCAATGTCTATTCACGGGAGACAGAGGGGCTGGGGCATGGCCAGCAGCTCACAGAGCACCTATAATGACAAAAATGGGAGACATGGCTCATGATCGCGATATACCTGCGAAGGTACGCCCTCTACTGATTGACAGGCAGAGGCATTCGCATTTTCTGCGGGGCACCCGGAGAAAATGTAGGCACACGCACAGGATGGACCCTGCGTATATGCCCCCATCCTCTTCATAGTTTTTGCGGTTGGAACGCGTATTACGATCCAAACTGAATTAGGCCCTATATGTCTTATATACACGAGCAGTGTGAAAACATCAATCGATGGGGGTAATTCCAAGATGATCGCAGCAGGAATTTTGTTAGCAGTTGGGCAAAACCATGTGTACTGCAGGGGAGGCAGATATAACATGTGCAGAAAGAGTTAGATTTGGGTGAGTTATTTTGTTTCTGTGCAGGGTAAATACTGACTGCTTTATTTTTACACTGCAAATTAGATTGCAGATTGAACACACCACACCCAAATCTAACTCTCTCTGCACATGTTAAATCTGCCTTCCCTGCAGTGCACATAGGTGGTCATTCCGAGTTGTTCGCTCGGTAATTTTCTTCGCATCGCAGCGATTTTCCGCTTAATGCGCATGCGCAATGTTCACACTGCGACTGCGCCAAGTAAATTTGCTATGCAGTTAGGAATATTACTCACGGTTTTTTCATCGTTCTGGTGATCGTAATGTGATTGACAGGAAGTGGGTGTTTCTGGGCGGAAACAGGCCGCTTTAGGGGCGTGTGGGAAAAAATGCTACCGTTTCTGGGAAAAACGCGGGAGTGGCTGGAGAAACGGAGGAGTGTCTGGGCGAACGCTGGGTGTGTTTATGACGTCAAACCAGGAACGACAAGCACTGAACTGATCGCACTGGCAGAGTAAGTCTCGAGCTACTCAGAAACTGCACAGAGATGTCTTATCGCAATATTGCAAATCTTTCGTTCGCAATTTTAAGATGCTAAGATTCACTCCCAGTAGGCGGCAGCTTAGCGTGTGCAATGCTGCTAAAAGCAGCTTGCGAGCGAACAACTCGGAATGAGGGCCATGGGGGGTAATTCTGAGTTGATCGCAGCAGGATTTTTGTTAGCAGTTGGGCAAAACCATGTGCACTGCATTTACGAACAGATGATTTTTTTATATAAATTTTAAAATGTTAGTAAATGTGTGTGTTTTTTTCAACCTGGAAGCCCAACATCGATTAAGATCGATCTTAAATAGACCCCTGGGTTTTAAGGATAACCATGGTTGAGTCCAATGGTTAATTCACATTGACCGAAGTTCTAATTAAGTCACCTGTGCTCAAGCATGATATCCTTAAAATCTGGATTGCAATGACAGCATTTTGGAACTATGCCTAAGGGTTTAATTTTTACATTTATCCACTGACAATAAATCTACCTACAATATCCCTGTAACTGTTATGATTACAGTATTTCACTAAATAATTTAATTTGCTGAACCTTCTGTAAAAAGAAATATTAAGCTGCTGTAATTCCCAGATGCAGCAAATTTGTTAGCTAGTGGGCAAAACCATGTGCACTGCAGGGATGGGGGGGGGGGGGGGCAGATATAACATTTGCAGAGAGATTTAGGTGGGTTATATTGTTTGTGTGCAGGGTAAATACTGGCTGTTTTGTTTTTACACTGCAATTTAGATTTCAGTTTGAACACACCGCACCAAAATCTAACTCTCTCTGCACATATTATATACCCCCCCCTGCAGTGTACATGGTTTTAGCTAATAAATTTGCTGCTGTGATCAGATCTGAGTTAAGCCCTATGTATTTGGCACTGGCAAAGGGTTAGAGGCCTTGCTGTAGAGCTCACACCTTTCTTATCATGCATTGTAATATTTCCTATGTCCTGATGTTGTGCTCTCTGCTCCATCCAAGTAAACAGCAATGTAGCATGGCTATCAAAGAGCGTGAAGATTGCAGATTTCCTGGGATTAATGCTAAGGAATGCTATTCCAGAGGCTGCTGCTTTAATTCAAGTGTCACTGGGGTTAAATGGTGTTTTTACCTTAAAAACACAGGTAGAGTATATAGTACAGTGGTAAAGTGGGAGCATGTAGTGCTATTGATTACAGATTTGATGGAGCTTAAACATGGATAAGGTCCATGGCTCTAAGAGTTTATCTTGTGTATCCTTTATTCTTAGTCATGGTCAGATAAGATTAGAAAATACCATTTAAGTGGAAATCTCCTGTTAGCTGTTTTTCAGTTTGCTCAACTGTCTGATTAACTGGTCCTAAAAAAGGACCAAAGGAGCTAAATTGCCCTGTGATCTAGCTAAATTGCCCCAGTTAAAAAAAAAAAAAAAACTAAGCTGCTGTAATTCTTGGATGTTTCCTTACTGCATCAACAGGAAGTGACAAGAAACAATGTAATGTGGAACCGTACAGCAGAAGGGATTGCGGCTACCCCACAATAAGTGCAGCGGAATGTAAGAAGAGGAATTGTTGCTTTGACTGCAGCATTCCCGGGGTTAACTGGTGTTTCTTCAAGTCACAAGGTATGGAGCTGCTGTATAGTTACTCGCAAGTCAGTAGTTGTATGATGCTCACTCCTGTTAAGCTGGATACACACAGAATGCCCTACACAGGGGGTGAAATGAGCGCCCCCCCCCCACCCCCCGTACGCTCAGCACACATCACGCTGTGCTGAGCGCCGGGAGAGATGTGTGCTGAGCAGTTCGCTCAGCACACATCTCTCCCCAAAATCGGGCCGTGAATACGGACCTTTAAACTGGATCCACACTTAGATTATCTGTCCAATTTTTTTTTCTAGTTGAAACAAAATTATGCTAATATGTGGCAGCAAATTACAATTGACCATTTGCTCACAAACACTGGAAAACATCCAAAAATGGTCATTTAGATAAATTGGTTAAATCCATTTCATTTAGCTAATTTATCCAAACTACCTTTATTGTATCTTTGTGGGTGAATGATGTGTGGGTCAGTGTTGAGGGTGGTGGAGGAGATGGGTAATAGGCACAGCAGGGTGTGGACAGTCAAATAGTGTGCTTAGAGGTTCAGAGTCATTGTATGAGACTCTGGCAACAGTGACTTGATGAGTCTGGTGTCCATAGGGTGGGACGCATTAACCTTTTTATGCTATTGAAATAGTTCTCCTCCTGACCGACGCAGTTCCTTGCTCTGAGGTTGGTGTATTGTCCTGTTGCAGCGCCTCTCCACTGTGGTCACAGTGAGCTGTGTGGTGTTGCTGGCGCATGCCAATCTCCCCCCAACCTCCCTCCTGCATTTCAGACCTACGTACGCATGATGGGATCTTGTATGATATGCGCGTGTGCTGTAGAGATGAAAGTGGGGGTGAGGAGGCAGATCGTGAGATGGGGAAACTTTGTGGACTGTTAGCGAAGGGGAGCACTGGGCAATCTGAGTTGCAAAGAGGGCAGCAGAAGAGGTTATTGCATGTGCACTGGTGACAGGTCCATCCTTGGTGGCCAGCCTCAGTGATAAAGGGGTACATGAGCTAGTGTCCCTTGGCCAGCCATGTACCATGGCCACCTCCCTACCTCCTATATATTCTCCCTGATCTGTCACTTTGTTACGGTCTGCTGCTGGCACTGGTGTATCGTCCTGCAGTTGCCGTCTCCGCCCATTGCTGTGACTTCCCCCAGAGTTAGCCACACAGAGTGACAGATCTGGGAAAATATATAGGAGATCATTACTTTCACTTGCAGCCTACCTTATTTTTTGCAGCCTAGCATGCTCCTGACCCCTTCTCTCACTAATACTTATACAACATTCATGAACTCATCTTAAGGTTTCTTTATTATTCAGTCACACTGTCTTGGATCCAAACCATTTCCTGTGGCATTGCAGTCAAACAATTGAGCTATTTACCCTTGCATAGAAAGGTATAATCTAAGCTAGAGAATTCTATTTGGAGCTCACCTTGTACTTTGTGAAGAAATAATCAGCTTTGTGGCTGAGCAGATATATGGAGTGTGTGGCTGCACACTGCATTGATCTGCTGAGTTGCAATGCTAATAATTTTTTTTTTTTGCAAAGTACCAATAGCTTCATTGTGAAGGTGGAAAGAAGGGTGTTACGGCATGGAATGTACAAACTGCGAGACCCTGCTGGTAGCGCCTTTGTCTATTTAGTAGGAAGGGCACGTAACAGCCGGGGGGCAATGGAGGAAGCCCCTTTAGGGCTGGAGCCCGGCGGCAACTGACTCCGTTGTCTCTGGCCGTTCCGCCCCTGGACTAGAGGAATGGTCAAGAACATGGCAACATTTAATGCCAAAAAATGCAAAATCATACACGTCTCAAAAATGCAAAGGCTAACTATAATATTAAGGGCATTATAATGGCAAGAGGAAAGCTATCTAAGTATTACTATTTCAGGTAAGCAATGTAACAAAGCAATAGGAAAGGCAAGTCAGATGCTTGTTTGCATAGGTTAAAGAACCAGTAGCAGAAAAAAGTAATACAGGTTGAGTATCCCATATCCAAATATTCCGAAATACGGAATATTCCGAAATACGGACTTTTTTGAGTGAGACTGAGATAGTGAAACCTTTGTGTTTTGATGGCTCAGTGTACACAAACTTTGTTTAATACTCAAAGTTATTAAAAATATTGTATTAAATGAACTTCAGACTGTGTGTATAAGGTGTATATGAAACATAAATGAATTCTGTGAATGTACACACACTTTGTTTAATGCACAAAGTTATAAAAAATATTGGCTAAAATGACCTTCAGGCTGTGTGTATAAGGTGTATATGAAACATAAATGCCTTCTGTGCTTAGATTTAGGTCCCATCACCATAATATCTCGTTATGGTATGCAATTATTCCAAAATACAGAAAAATCCGATATCCAAAATTCCTCTGGTCCCAAGCATTTTGGATAAGGGATACTCAACCTGTAATGCCACTGTATAGGTCCTTGGTACAGCCACATTTAGAATCCTGTGTTCAGTTCCAGAAGCCATATCTCCAGAAGGCTGTAAATACATTAGGGCAACTAAAATTGTGCATGGCCTACATCACAAAACTTACCTGGAAATACTAAAAAATGTTGATGTGTATAGTTTGGAGAAGGGAAGAGGGAACATACAGTAATAGAAACATTTAAATATATAGGGAGGAATGTAATAGGGTGTGAGAATCAGAAAGTGAGAGATTTTGTGTTTTTTCCTGTTGTTTTTTTTTTTTTTTTGATTGTTTGTTTTTAAAGTGGCAATCCTTTACATGGCAAAACCAGGTTGATATTTGCCATGTAAAGGATTGCCACCGTGGGCATGTGTAGAAGGGGCACTGCTACTGTTGGCATTATGTGTGTAAGCTGCACTGATATGGTGGTTATGTGTATAAAGGGCACTGCGACTGTGGGTATTATTATTATTATTATTACATGCGGTGTAATGACAATAAGATAGTGCTACTGTGTGGCGTATTTTGATTTGGGGTGCTATTGTGTGGCCATGCCCCTTCCTTGTGATACCACACCTTCTTTTTTTAAGGAGCGCACTGTCCCTTTATTAAGTATTGGAGAGAGGGCCCAAATTAATAGTTTGCAGGGAGGCGCCAAACACCCTAGCACTGGCCCTTTGGTAGGGGACAGGATTTGCTTCTGCTTGTGCACATATGTTATGATTGCCAGCCAACAGCACTGGTTTTGCCTATAACACTAACTAAAAATATTTTGAATTGGTCCTGGACCACCAATCCAAGGCACCCCTGCAAGTGTCCTGAGGCACCCCAGGGTGCAGTTTGAGAACCACTGGTCTAGTGAGTACCCAGGATAATTATTGTAGCTGGTCTGCGGGTAACAGCTCTCAGATCCACTTCTAGAAAAAATGCAGCAATGTAATTTGAGTGACAAACTGCAGAGATGAACCCTTTCTGTGACTGCTGCACAGGGATCACACAAACTCTATTCATAGGGCTGACTTCACTTAGGGGAGATGTTCTCACCCCGCAAAGAAGTGCGAGTATATACCGCACTTACGGTACCATTGGATTTACAGATATTTTCTTGCAATACACTATGGGGGTCATTCTGAGTTGATTGCTCGCTAGCAGTTTTTAGCAGCCATGCAAACGCATTGTCGCTGCCCACTGGAGAGTGTATATTCACTTTGGAGAAGTGCGAACACTTGAGCAGCAGAGCGCCAGCAAAATCGTTTCAAAATAAGACCAGCACTGTAGTTACACTTCGTGTGCGTTGATTCTAACAACCGAGGGACGGCTTTTGATGTCACGTACCCATCCAGCGAATGCCCAGCCACGTCTGCATTTCTTCTGCCACGCCTGCATTTTTCCAAGCACTCCCTGAAAACGGTCAGTTGACACCCAGAAACGCCCTCTTTCTGTCAATCTCCTTGTGGCCTGTTCTGTGATTGGAATAATCGCTAGAACTAGTGCAAAACCACAATGGACTTTGTACCCGTACGATGCGCATGCACATTACGGAGCATGCGCATGCACAGATTAGCCATTTTTTTTCAACTGATTGCTACGCAGCGAACAACGGCAGCATGCGATCAACTCGGAATGACCCCCTATATACATAGAAACATGGATTTTTACTGCAGGAATTATGGTTAGTTTAGGGGTATCGGTTAGGGTCAACAGAGGTGTAGCTAGGGGTCCAAGCGCCCCTGGCAAAGTAAGGGACTGGCGCCCCCCCTTTCGATAAAGCATTGCAGTCCATTGGCGGTTACCATGTTGGAGCCACAGCAACTGACCCCCTCCCCCACACGCTGCCCTACATCATCGGCTGGGATTCACTGTTGGTGTGAAGCCACTGGGAACAGTCTGGTAGCATTAGCAGCAGTCTGTGTCATAGATAGGGAAGGCAGAAGGTTAACTAGCTAATAGCAGTCTGTTGGCAGCAGAGGCTGGGCGGGGGGCTGAGAATGAGCCAACGCTGATCAGTGTCCAGTCTGCTTAGACAAAAATATTTTGTGATCAGGGCTGGTTCTAGACCAAAGGAGCCAGTGGCAAACATTTCCTTTGGCACCCCCCCCCCCCCCCCCCCCCCCACACACACACACACACACACACACACACACACACACACACACCAAAAAAGAACATATCCCAGTTTAACATAACGCTATGTGGTGCAAGGTGTGGAGCTGGTTACTTGTATCAGACCTCTGACATTTGCCTTTTCACCCATATTGCATACTTTTTCTTGCAGGTTGTGTCTTAATTCAAGAAGTGTTCTAAGTACTTCAGCTTAGTATCTTTACTGACCCCTCTTTACCCCACACTACATAACTGACCCCTCTATACCCTACACTACATCACTGACCTTTCTATAACCATCACTGCATTACTGACCCCTCTATACAGTACACTGACCTCTATATACCTGCTAGTACATCCCTGATGCCTATATTCCCTAAGCTAAATCCCTGACGCCTCTATTCCCTACGCTACATCCCTGACGCCTCTATTCCCTATGCTACATCCCTGACGCCTCTATACCCTACGCTACATCCCTGATGCCTCTATTCCCTACGCTACATTCCTGATGCCTCTATAACCTATGCTACATCCCTGACGCCTCTATACCCTACGCTACATCCCTGACGCCTCTATACAGTACAATGCATTACTGATCCCTCTAGACCATACATCCTCATTACATCAGAGAGATAGTGAAACACTGGAAAAAATAAGGATAAAGTGGACTACAGAAACTGATGCTCTAAACAAAGGAGAGAGAGAGAGAGAGAGAAAAGCACAAGGGAAAGTGGGCAATCGGAACACCATAGAGAGAGGAGAGATAGAAATGCCTGAAAAAGTAAAGGGGGTTGGGTATGGCATCCGGCGCTCGGGATTCCAGCAGTCACATGATACCTAATCCTAACCCTCTGGGGGGGTGGCGGATAGGGCTAACCCTCAGGGGGTGGCAGCTAGGACTAACCCCCCCCCCCCCTCCTAGTGCCTTCCCTAACACCCGCTCCCCCGGTCCTAACCCTCCCTCCAATACTCGCCTTCGGGATGTTGGCTGTCTGTGTGCCGGCACCAGTCTCCCAAGTGGTGTCAGGATTCCAACATCGGTCAAATGACCGCCGGTATACCGTCTGCCGGGATGGTAAATGTATCCTGAGGACAGGTAGTGAGTGTGGAGGGATAGGTGGTTCAGTAAAATGTAACAGCTCAAACTGCGATCATTCACTAATAAATTGATTTATAGCTCTCCCTTTTTAACCATTGCAGTCATAAAAGCAATGTTTTTTAAACTTTTAAATAAAGCTTGTTAGCTTTCCCAGCACACTGTATATGCTGGGAGATGTAGTTCTCAATATGAAAACATTTAATTACTGTATGAACTCTAATTCCCCAACTGAAACCTCTCACAAACACACACTCCTAAATCTAGTACACACACACACACACACACACATTTCCCCAGTACTGACAACTCTCATCACTTCCACACACTGACAACTCCCTCCTGCTCCTCTCCCCACTGACACTGACAGCTCCCTCACAGTCACACACATCCTCCACCCCCCCCACACACACACTGATAGCACACATGCACAAATCCCCCCCTCCTCGACACTAACTGTCACGGACTGCTTGGGCAGCAGGGGGCAGGCTCTGACTTGAAGTGCTGAAATTCAACAGCTCTCTCGAACTTGCAAGGCATGGCTGTGCAGCTGTCTCCAGCCATCTCCTTGCCCACTGTGTAATTTGTGGCGTTCTCTGATGTTCCCCGCTCTGCCTCTACAACCGGCACATAATGTACAGCAGTGGTGACTCCTGAGTATGGGCCTGGAGAACTCCGCCTACCGGGGGGTAGGGATTAATAATTTCAAAGGGGCAGAGCTAGGAGTGAAGCAGTGGACAGCAGTTGAGGGGCGTTTCAAACTGTAACAGGGTTGGGACAATTTCAGTATCCTTCCCTCACCGTCTAATTGGTCAGTCCCACGCTGATTGCCATAGCGCCCTTTTGAGACTGCAGAACTCTATCCCTTAGCCACGGTTGGCACAGCTGGATGGTGCCCCTGGCAAGTGCCATCCTGGCCAAGGGGTAGATACGCCCCTGAGGGTCAGGGCCAGCAACAGAAATCTCGGGGCCCAGTGCACTGATATCTCTGGGGCCCCCTCAACCCCCCCTTAACTTGGCAGAGGGATCTTTAAAAAAAATGGAGCCTTTGACTCGGACCGTCAGTGAGGCCGGCAGGTGGTTTTCATACTGGGCAATCCAGCTCTTCGGTGGCGGTGGCAGGGACATTCAGAAAAGGGCCAGCACAGCAACATGCATAATAATGGCAATACAGTATTGACCACAGGGACTGGACAAAGTGATGGGGTAAAAGGAGGGGGGAGGGTTTAGTTGGCCTGTTAATTGTTTTCCTGCTTAAATTGAGCAGTTGGTGGATACACTTTAAAAAGCAATATTGGCACTGTGGCCCCATTATTTCTGTTCTTAATACTTGGAGCCCTGAACAAGTGTCCCCTTTGTCCCCCCTGTCACCGGGCCTGTTCAGGCGTTACCTATGGAGAAGCTGCGACATGACATCCTAGGACACGATACTGCACCATGCATCACCATTATATTTCAGTGTGCCTTGTCAATATTTAAATCTTGTTCTGTGTGACGTGAGTTGTAAATGGTTGAAAATCTCTGTGCTACAGTATCGTCACCATGTAGTTATAACAACACCGCAAAACCACCAAAAGACGTGTTTTGGTAGAGGGACTGCTGGAGGGGCCCATTGGGGCCCCCGTTTGCTACCCCACCCCAGTATACCTGTGCTGTAGCCAGTGGAAGGGGCACTATCTTCCCGGTGATCTCTTCGGGAAGATGGTGCCGCACATAGAAAGCAAAGACTCTGGCTGCACTCTCCTGCCCTCGCTCTAAGCAAGGTGATCGGGCCACAAAAGGACCCCTGTCGGACCCCTGCCGGACCCCGGCCTGTGGGCCACAAAAGGATGCATTGGGGGCGGCATGCGGCCCATGGGTTTGACACCCCTGCCCTAGAGTATCAAAATTTGTTTCACGGCACCCCTAGGCCAAAGTTTTTTTTATTGAGAAATTCAGAAAAAAATATAAAATTAAGTAAATTGTGTTTATAGCATGTCATCCTCAGGTTCAGTTATGTTGTGAGGGAATGGTTTTGCCAATTTAATAAAGTATAAATAATTTTAATTGGTCCTGGACCACCAAACTATGCTACCAGTGCAAGAACCCCAGTTTGGAAACTACTGCCATAAAATAAACCTTTTTTGTTTTTTTTAAACTACATGTAATACACCTTAGATCTCAGTTCCTAAAAGGTTTTAAACCCTTGCATACAGTAAACTACACATATTTAAAAATCCTACACCGGGCACAAGTGCTCACGGGCCAATTTCATGGCAGTCTCGGATAGGAGGGCATTGTGGATTCACCAAGGGAATGCTGATGCTGACTCCAAGAAGAAAGGGAGTCTCTTCCCTATGAAGGTGAAGCCTTGTTTGGCGACGGCCTAGTTAATTTGATCTCGGCAGCTCCCGCAGGTAAGTCATCCTTCTTGCCCTATGTTCCCTCTCAACGGATGAAGACGCATCATTATCTGACGCAGTCATTTCGGCCCAATAGATATGCAAGAAGTTAAGATTCCCCTTTCTTTGCAGGTAGAGGAAGGAAAAGAGGGAAGAGGTCTGTAGCCTCTTCAAGATCGCAGGAGCAGAGATCGTCCTCTGCTTCTGCCAAATCCACTGCATGACGCTGGGGCTCTCTTGCAGGAGCCCGCACCAGTGGGGGGCACATCTAAAACTCTTCAGTCAGTTCTAGATTCATTCGGACCTGGACTCGTGGGTTTTACAAATAGTGTCCCAAGGGTACAAACTGGGGGTTTCAAGACGTTCCCCCTCACCGATTGTTCAAATCAGCCTTAGTCAGCAGGGAGAAGGTTTTTATTCAAGCCTCTTCGTGGTCCAGAAGCCGGACGGCTCAGTCAGACCAATCTTAAATCTGAAATCCCTTAATTTCTACCTAAAGAAATTCAATTTCAAGATGGAATCTCTCAGGGTAGTGATCTCCAGTCCGGGGGATAAAGGAGATTTCATGGTTTTGGTAGACATAAAGGATGCCTACTTATATGTTCCCATTTAGCCACTGCATCAAGCTACCTGAGGTTTGCAATTCAGGATTGTCATTACCAATTTCAGACGTTGCCGTTTGGTCTGTCCACGGCTCCGAGGATTTTCACCAGGGTGATGGCGGAAATGATGGTCCTCCTTCGCAAGCAAGGAGTCACAATTATCCCGTACTTGGATGATCTCCTGATAAAGGCGAGATCCAGGGACCAGTTGGTGCAAAACATCTACTCTCCCTGACAGTTCATCAACAACATGGTTGGCTCCTAAACTTGCCAAAATCGCAGTAGGTCCCAATGACGCGGTTGTTGTTTTTGGGAGTGATACTGGACACAGAAGAGGTTTTCTTCTAGTGGAAAGGCTCTGGAGATCCAGAGTCTGGTCAAACAAATTCTGAAACCAGCAAGAGTGTTAATCCATCAATGCATTCAGTTGCTGGGGAAGATGGTTGCGGCCTACGAGGCCATTCAGTTTGGCAGGTTCCATGCTAGAGTGTTCCAGTGGGACCTGTTGGACAAGTGGTCCGGATCCCACCTACACATGCACCGGAGGATAATCCTGTCTTCCAAGACCAGAATCTCACTCCATTGGTGGCTGCACAGTTCTCACCACCTAGAGGGGCGATGGTTCGGGATCCAGGACGGGATCCTAGGGACCACGGATGCAACCCTCCGAGGCTGGAGAGCAGTCACACAGGGGGAAAACATCCAAGGAAGATGGTCAAGTCTTCCTTGGATGTTTTCATCTCCACATAAATGTTCTGGAGTTAAGGGCCATTTAATAACTGCAGACACAGTACGCACTGGGACGGGTGCCCAGCATCCTCTACGGACTAAGAGAAAAGGATTTACCGGTAGGTATTAAAATCCTATTTTCTCTAACGTCCTAGAGGATGCTGGGGACTCCGTAAGGACCATGGGGATAGACGGGCTCCGCAGGAGACATGGGCACTTTAAGAAAGACTTTAGTTCTGGGTGTGCACTGGCTCCTCCCTCTATGCCCCTCCTCCAGACCTCAGTTTGATACTGTACCCAGTGGAGACTGGGTGCTTTTCAGGAGCTCTCCTGAGCTTTCTGACAGAAAGTATTTTGTTAGGTTTTTAATTTTCAGGGAGCACTGCTGGCAACAGACTCCCTCATCGAGGGACTGAGGGGAGAGAAGCAGCCCTACTATCTGAGTTGCAAGGTCCTGCTTCTTAGGCTACTGGACACCATTAGCTCCAGTGGGATTGGTACGCAGGATCTCACCCTCGCCGGCCGTCCCAGAGCCGCGCCGCCGTCCCCCTCGCAGAGCCGGAAGATAGAAGCCGGGTGAGTATGAGAAGAAAAGAAGACTTCAGAGGCGGCAGAAGACTTCATGATCTTCACTGAGGTAACGCACAGCACTGCAGCTGTGCGCCTTTGCTCCCATACACCTCACATACTCCGGTCACTGTAAGGGTGCAGGGCGCAGGGGGGGCGCCCTGGGCAGCAATATAAACCTCTTTCGCAAAAATATAACATATATACAGCTGGGCACTTTATATATGTATAAGCCCCCACCAATTTTACAGTTTAAGCGGGACAGAAGCCCGCCTCCGAGGGGGCGGGGCTTCTCCCTCAGCACTCACCAGCGCCATTTTTTCTCCACAGCACCGCTGAGAGGAAGCTCCCCGGACTCTACCCTGCTTATACCACGTTAGACAAGAGGGTTGAAAAGAGGGGGGGGGGGCACATAATTCGCAAATTACATACAGCAGCACTACTGGGCAAACATTAAGTTACTGTTTTATTCCTGGGTTATATAGCGCTGGGGGGTGTGCTGGCATACTCTCTCTCTGTCTCTCCAAAGGGCCTTGTGGGGAAACTGTCTTCAGAAAAAGCATTCCCTGTGTGTGTAGTGTGTCGGTACACGTGTGTCAACATGTCTGAGGAAGAAGGCTATATTAGAGAGGAGCGGGAGCAAATGAATGTGGTGTCTCCGCCGACAGCTGATTGGATGGATATGTGGAATGTTTTAAATGCTAGTGTAAACTCATTGCACAAAAGATTAGACAAGGCAGAAGCTTTGGGACAGTCAGGATTTAAACCCATGCCTGATCCTATGTTGCAGGGACTGTCAGGGTCTCATAAGCGCCCACTATCCCAGATTGTTGACACAGATACCGACACGGATTCTGACTCCAGTGTCGATTACGATGATGCAAAGTTACAGCCAAAATTGGCAAAATCCATTCGATTTATGATTATGGCAATAAATAAGATTTTACTTACCGATAAATCTATTTCTCGTAGTCCGTAGTGGATGCTGGGACTCCGTCAGGACCATGGGGATTAGCGGCTCCGCAGGAGACAGGGCACAAAAATAAAGCTTTAGGATCAGGTGGTGTGCACTGGCTCCTCCCCCTATGACCCTCCTCCAAGCCTCAGTTAGGATACTGTGCCCAAACGAGCGTACACAATAAGGAAGGATTTTGAATCCCGGGTAAGACTCATACCAGCCACACCAATCACACCGTACAACTTGTGATCTGAACCCAGTTAACAGTATGACAAACGTAGGAGCCTCTGAACAGACGGCTCACAACAATAACAACCCGATTTTTTTGTAACAATAACTATGTACAAGTATTGCAGACAATCCGCACTTGGGATGGGCGCCCAGCATCCACTACGGACTACGAGAAATAGATTTATCGGTAAGTAAAATCTTATTTTCTCTGACGTCCTAGTGGATGCTGGGACTCCGTCAGGACCATGGGGATTATACCAAAGCTCCCAAACGGGCGGGAGAGTGCGGATGACTCTGCAGCACCGAATGAGAGAACTCCAGGTCCTCTTTAGCCAGGGTATCAAATTTGTAGAATTTTACAAACGTGTTCTCCCCCGACCACGTAGCTGCTCGGCAGAGCTGTAATGCCGAGACCCCTCGGGCAGCCGCCCAGGATGAGCCCACCTTCCTTGTGGAATGGGCCTTGACAGATTTAGGCTGTGGCAGGCCTGCCACAGAATGTGCAAGTTGAATTGTGCTACAAATCCAACGAGCAATCGTCTGCTTAGAAGCAGGAGCACCCAGCTTGTTGGGTGCATACAGTATAAACAGCGAGTCAGATTTTCTGACTCCAGCCGTCCTTGAAATATATATTTTCAATGCCCTGACAACGTCCAAGCAACTTGGAATCCTCCAAATCGCTAGTAGCCGCAGGCACCACAATAGGCTGGTTCAGGTGAAACGCTGACACCACCTTAGGCAGAAACTGAGGACGCGTCCGCAGTTCTGCCCTGTCCGAATGGAAAATCAGATATGGGCTTTTATACGATAAAGCCGCCAATTCTGACACTCTCCTGGCTGAAGCCAGGGCCAGTAGCATGGCTACTTTCCATGTAAGATATTTCAAATCCACCGATTTGAGTGGCTCAAACCAATGGGATTTGAGAAAATCCAAAACTACATTAAGGTCCCACGGAGCCACTGGGGGCACAACCGGGGGCTGTATATGTAGTACTCCTTTTACAAAAGTCTGGACTTCAGGAACTGAAGCCAATTCTTTCTGGAAGAAAATCGACAGGGCCGAAATTTGAACCTTAATGGACCCCAATTTGAGGCCCATAGACAATCCTGTTTGCAGGAAATGTAGGAATCGACCCAATTGAAATTCCTCCGTGGGGGCCTTCCTGGCCTCACACCACGCAACATATTTTCTCCAAATGCGGTGATAATGTTGTGCAGTCACCTCCTTCCTGGCTTTTACCAGTGTAGGAATGACCTCTTCCGGAATGCCTTTTTCCCTTAGAATTCGGCGTTCAACCGCCATGCCGTCAAACGCAGCCGCGGTAAGTCTTGGAATAGACACGGTCCCTGCTGAAGCAGGTCCCGTCTTAGAGGTAGAGGCCACGGATCTTCCGTGAGCATCTCCTGAAGTTCCGGGTACCAAGTTCTTCTTGGCCAATCCGGGGCCACGAGTATCGTTCTTACTCCCCTTTGCCGTATAATTCTCAGTACTTTTGGTATGAGAGGCAGAGGAGGGAACACATACACTGACTGGAACACCCACGGTGTTACCAGAGCGTCCACAGCTATTGCCTGAGGGTCTCTTGACCTGGCGCAATACCTGTCCAGTTTTTTCTTGAGGCGAGACGCCATCATATCCACCTTTGGTTTTTCCCAACGGTTCACAATCATGTGGAAGACTTCTGGATGAAGTCCCCACTCTCCCGGGTGTAGATCGTGTCTGCTGAGGAAGTCTGCTTCCCAGTTGTCCACTCCCGGAATGAACACTGCTGACAGTGCTATCACATGATCTTCCGCCCAGCGAAGAATCCTTGCAGCTTCTGCCATTGCTCTCCTGCTTCTTGTGCCGCCCTGTCTGTTTACGTGGGCGACTGCCGTGATGTTGTCCGACTGGATCAACACCGGCTGACCCTGAAGCAGGGGTTTTGCCAGGCTTAGAGCATTGTAAATCGCTCTTAGCTCCAGTATATTTATGTGAAGAGACATCTCCAGGCTTGACCATACTCCCTGGAAGTTTCTTCCCTGTGTGACCGCTCCCCAGCCTCTCAGACTGGCATCCGTGGTCACCAGGACCCAGTCCTGTATGCCGAATCTGCGGCCCTCTAACAGATGAGCACTCTGTAACCACCACAGAAGAGACACCCTTGTCCGTGGCGATAAGGTTATCCGCTGATGCATCTGCAGATGCGATCCGGACCATTTGTCCAGCAGATCCCACTGAAAAGTTCGTGCGTGGAATCTGCCGAATGGAATCGCTTCGTAAGAAGCCACCATCTTTCCCAGGACTCTTGTGCATTGATGCACAGACACTTTCCCTGGTTTTAGGAGGTTCCTGACAAGTTCGGATAACTCCCTGGCTTTCTCCTCCGGAAGAAACACCTTTTTCTGAACCGTGTCCAGAATCATTCCCAGGAACAGCAAACGTGTTGTCGGGGTCAATTGAGATTTTGGAAAATTCAGAATCCACCCGTGCTGTTGCAGCACTACTTGGGTTAGTGCTACTACGTCCCCCAGCTGTTTCCTGGACCTTGCCCTTATCAGGAGATCGTCCAAGTAAGGGATAATTAATACGCCTTTTCTTCGCAGAAGAAACATCATTTCGGCCATTACCTTGGTAAAGACCCGAGGTGCCGTGGACAATCCAAACGGCAGCGTCTGAAACTGATAATGACAGTTTTGCACCACGAACCTGAGGTACCCTTGATGTGAAGGGCAAATTGGGACATGCAGGTAAGCATCCTTGATGTCCAGGGACACCATAAAGTCCCCTTCTTCCAGATTCGCTATCACTGCTCTGAGTGACTCCATCTTGAACTTGAATTTTTGTATGTACAGGTTCAAAGATTTCAGATTTAGAATAGGTCTTACCGAGCCGTCCGGCTTCGGTACCACAAATAGTGTGGAATAATACCCCTTTCCCTGTTGTAGGAGGGGTACCTTGACTATCACCTGCTGAGAATACAGCTTGTGAATGGCTTCCAATACCGTCGCCCTGTCTGAGGGAGACGTTGGCAGAGCAGACTTTAGGAACCGGCGAGGGGGAGACTTCTCGAATTCCAACCTGTAACCCTGAGATACTATCTGCAGGATCCAGGGGTCCACCTGTGAGTGAGCCCACTGTGCGCTGAAATTCTTGAGTCGACCCCCCACCGCCCCTGAGTCCGCTTGTAAAGCCCCAACGTCATGCTGAAGGCTTTGCAGAAGCCGGGGAGGGCTTCTGCTCCTGGGAAGAAGCTGCTTGGTGCACTCTCTTACCCTTTCCTTTGCCTCGGGGCAAATATGACTGTCCTTTCGCCCGCTTGTTCCTATAGGAACGAAAGGACTGCGGCTGAAAAGACGGTGTCTTTTTCTGTTGGGAGGGGACCTGAGGTAAAAAGGTGGATTTCCCGGCTGTTGCCGTGGCCACCAAATCCGATAGACCGACCCCAAATAATTCCTCCCCCTTATACGGCAATACTTCCATATGCCGTTTGGAATCCGCATCACCTGACCATTGTCGCGTCCATAAACTTCTTCTGGCAGATATGGACATCGCACTTACTCTCGATGCCAGAGTGCAAATATCCCTCTGAGCATCTCGCATATAAAGAAAAGCATCCTTTAATTGCTCTAAAGTCAATAAAATACTGTCCCTATCTAGGGTATCAATATTTTCAGTCAGGGAATCCGACCAAAACACCCCAGCACTGCACATCCATGCAGAGGCGATGGCTGGTCGCAGTATAACACCAGTATGAGTGTATATACTTTTCAGGGTAGTTTCCAGCCTCCTATCCGCTGGATCCTTGAGGGCGGCCGTTTCAGGAGACGGTAACGCCACTTGTTTTGATAAGCGTGTGAGCGCCTTATCCACCCTAGGGGGTGTTTCCCAGCGCGCCCTAACCTCTGGCGGGAAAGGATATAATGCCAATAACTTCTTTGAAATTAGCAGTTTTCTATCGGGGTTAACCCACGCTTCATCACACACTTCATTCAATTCGTCTGATTCAGGAAAAACTACAGGTAGTTTTTTCAGACCCCACATAATACCCCTCTTTGTGGTACATGCAGTATCAGAGATATGCAAAGCCTCCTTCATTGCCGTGATCATATAACGTGTGGCCCTACTGGAAAATACGTTTGTTTCTTCACCGTCGACACTAGATTCGGTGTCCGTGTCTGGGTCTGTGTCGACCGACTGAGGTAAAGGGCGTTTTACAGCCCCTGACGGTGTCTGAGACGCCTGTACAGGTACTAACTGGTTTGCCGGCCGTCTCATGTCATCAACTGATTTTTGTAATGTGCTGACATTATCACGTAATTCCATAAACAAAGCCATCCATTCCGGTGTCGACTCCCTAGGGGGTGACATCACCATTACCGGCAATTGCTCCGCCTCCACACCAACATCGTCCTCATACATGTCGACACACACGTACCGAGACACAGCAGACACACAGGGAATGCTCTTATCGAAGACAGGACCCCACTAGCCCTTTGGGGAGACAGAGGGAGAGTTTGCCAGCACACACCCAAGCGCTATAAATATATAGGAACAACCCTATAGAAGTGTTGTCTCCCTTATAGCAGCTTAATATATATAAAAAACGCCAAAAAAAGTGCCCCCCCCTCTCTGTTTTACCCTGTTTCTGTAGTGCAGTGCAGGGGAGAGTCCTGGGAGCCTTCCTCGCAGCGGAGCTGAGCAGGAAAATGGCGCTGTGTGCTGAGGAGATAGGCCCCGCCCCCTATTTCGGCAGGCTCTTCTCCGGTGTTTGTGAGACCTGGCAGGGGTTAAATACATCCATATAGCCCCAGGGGCTATATGTGATGTATTTTTTAGCCAGAACAAGGTATTCTCATTGCTGCCCAGGGCGCCCCCCGCAGCGCCCTGCACCCTCCGTGACCGCTGGTGTGAAGTGTGTGACAACAATGGCGCACAGCTGCAGTGCTGTGCGCTACCTCATGAAGACTGAAAAGTCTTCTGCCGCCGGTTTCTGGACCTCTTCACTTTTCGGCATCTGCAAGGGGGTCGGCGGCGCGGCTCCGGGACCGGACTCCATGGCTGGGCCTGTGTTCGATCCCTCTGGAGCTAATGGTGTCCAGTAGCCTAAGAAGCCAATCCATCCTGCACGCAGGTGAGTTCACTTCTTCTCCCCTATGTCCCTCGTTGCAGTGAGCCTGTTGCCAGCAGGACTCACTGTAAAATAAAAAACCTAAAAACTTTTTCTAAGCAGCTCTTTAGGAGAGCCACCTAGATTGCACCCTGCTCGGACGGGCACAAAAACCTAACTGAGGCTTGGAGGAGGGTCATAGGGGGAGGAGCCAGTGCACATCACCTGATCCTAAAGCTTTATTTTTGTGCCCTGTCTCCTGCGGAGCCGCTAATCCCCATGGTCCTGACGGAGTCCCAGCATCCACTAGGACGTCAGAGAAAAAGATGTTTTGCACATCACAGAGGAACCCCCTGTCGCTGACAAGAGGGTACATATGTACAAGGGAAAGAAGCCTGAGGTAACCTTTCCCCCCTCACACGAGCTGAACGAGTTATGTGAAAAAGCTTGGGAATCTCCAGATAAAAGACTGCAGATTTCCAAAAGGATTCTTATGGCGTATCCTTTCCCATCAACGGATAGGTTACGATGGGAATCCTCCCCTAGGGTGGACAAAGCATTAACACGCTTATCCAAGAAGGTAGCCCTCCCGTCCCAGGATACGCCTACCCTCAAAGAGTGTGCTGACCGCAAACAGGAGATTACCCTGAAGTCCATTTATACACATTCAGGTACCTTACTCAGACCGGCAATTGCGTCGGCCTGGGTGTGTAGTGCTGTAGCGGCATGGACAAATACCTTATCTGAGGGGATGGATAGCCTAGACAAGGATACTATTTTATTGACCCTGGGGCATATAAGAGATGCTGTCCTATATATGTGTGTATGCAAACTACAGGTGGTGCTGCAGGGCCCACACCCTTTTACTTGTCTTGTAGAGCAGCTCTGAAGCTGTTACAGTGCCCAGCTGCTGCAAGAAATCAGCTTGAATGCTTCAGGGGCTTGGGCATGGCCAACATGAGCCCCACACCGAAGGAGGGTGGGGGTGTTTAATGCAAACTTGGGGTTATCCAAGCGCCGCAAAAGGCCGCCATGCCCTGCATGCCCCTTTTCTCTTTTCATATACAGATGAGGGTTCCAGCCAACTTTGGCCCACTGCTTGGATGACATCACCGTATGCAAATCCGTCTGCTGCAGACCTTCCCCCAGGAATGCTTGCAATAGTTGTTGCATATGGTTTAATGTCTGAGGGTGCTTCAGTATTAGGCAGCCTTCTGCCCTCCCATGTTCATCTGAAAAGATGTGGTCTCCCTGCAGTTGTTGTCCCCAGACGAGAGTTCCCTTGTGCTTCCTCAGTTAAATCTCCTTAACTTGACGGGGGTGTGCCCGAGCAGCCGCCCTCCCCAGCCCTATCCCAACACATACTTATCTTGCATATGAGATCTCTTGATCATGAAGATAGTTCTCACAGGTTGAGGTTCATCCTGGCCCCGCTCCCCGCTGGAGATCGCTGATGGGGACAGCAGCGGGGCTTCAGCAGAAGGGTGAGTATGTGTGGCCAGAGACCTCCCTTCCCATGTGCAGGCCTGCAGAGTCTGCCGCGCAGGATGGGGCATGTGGCACTCTTTCTCCCAGGGGCTCTTCCAGATGTAGCTCCTCAGCAGTATTTTTCCCGGGCTGCGCGGTGCTCTCCCCGACTGGCATCCGCCCTGGAACACTGCCTTCCTCAACGCAACATCAGCAGGGGGCCCTGGCCTCATCACCATCCCAGGTCTTTCTCATGTATGTATCATGTATGTGTGTGTGATATATGTATGAATCATATATGTTTGTGATATATATATATATTCCATAGACAAAAAACCTTACGGTTTCACATGTCCCATTAAGGCTTCTTAGACATGATCGAAATTTCAGAAACCTGTTGTAACTCTTCCACTCAAACTCCAAAAAGCAATGAAATTCCGATCATTAAGGCTGACGCCTTAATGGACGTGTTCCTTGCGCAATACAGATATGGTATGCCATCACAGCCTGTGGGTAAGTGCAGATTCAGCACTCTCACAGAGTGAGATTGCTGTCACTCACACAATGGTGGAGCTGCTAATTCACAGATTTGTGTGCTCATTGGAATACACACATGCAGTCTATGCAACTGAAGGTCTGAGCAGTTTTGTGGTGCTCCCATCCCACACAGTGCCCACAACCATCCCATTCAGTCAACACAACAAAGCCACCTTGTTACAACATCCTTCTAACTCCATACATCCATCTCACTTAGTATACACATTTAGCTCCCTCAAACATCTTGGTTAATTGCTAAACTATAAAACCCCATCTACAGTCTATGCATCTACACTTACTTCCCCTATACACCCCCATGCTGCCCGGTCTTCCCCAATCCCTACTGCTGTGTTCTCCCATCTGTGCTAGTCTGTACTAACTTATCTGTACCATCTGTCTTTCCCCACCTGTGCATTGTCTGTACCACCGTTTCCTTCTCTCTGTGCTGCTCAGTGTTTCCTTCTTCAACGTCACTCTGCCTCCTCCAGTACATGGCACACTGTCTTCTCTCCCATCTGCACCAGTTTTCTACCCATCCATGCCAGTGTTTTAAACCCATCTGCACCATTTCCCCCATCTGCACCGCTCTGTCTCCCTTCCCATACTTGCTGCTTAATCTACCCCCTATCCACACCACTCTTACCCTATTCATGTAGCTGACATCCTGAAGGTAAATTTAGTGGATCCTGCGCTCTTGGCAGGGGGATAACCGCCACAGCCCACCCCCCAGTGGTCCGGAAACGCCTCCGTTGTGCAGACCATGCCCTGCCAATGGCATTCTAACGCTGTTTGCACGCCCCCCTCCTTCCCCGCAACCACCTCTGCCTATCAATCAGGCAGGGTGATAGCATCTCACTGGGCTCCTGGGGTACGCACGCGCAGTGCGGCCATTGCACGTGCGCACCTCACAAACTAATTCAGACTGCAATCGCTGCTGCTGCTGCGGTCTGAATTACCCCCTGTGTTTCTCTGTCCCCCCCATTAGTGCTGCTTAGTGTTCCCTCTATCCACACACTTCTGTTCCCCCATCCACACCGCTCTCCTCCCTCCAATCAACAACACTCTTACCTCATCTGAGCAGCTTTGTCTTCCGCTCAGACCTTCAGTTGCATAGACTGCATGTGTGTATTCCAATGAGCACACAAATCTGTGAATTAGCAGCTCCACCATTGTGTGAGTGACAGCAATCTCACTCTGTGAGAGTGCTGAATCTGCACTTACCCACAGGCTGTGATGGCATACCATATCTGTATTGCGCAAGGAACACGTCCATTAAGGCGTCAGCCTTAATGATCGGAATTTCATTGCTTTTTGGAGTTTGAGTGGAAGAGTTACAACAGGCTTCTGAAATTTCGATCATGTCTAAGAAGCCTTAATGGGACATGTGACACCGTAAGGTTTTTTGTCTATGGAATTTCATCGCTTTTTTTAAATTTATTTTTTTTATTCAGAAATGTAAAATTTCACTGTAAGAATAAACATTTGATTTTTTAAATGTTTAATGAAAATGTTCGTATAACATCACTGTTCTGTGCAAAATTATTTTATTAACCAAACCAAATTGTTTAAGGTCCGTACACACTTAACGATTTAATGAGCGACGTCGCTCATTTTATCGTTAAGTGTGTATGCAGCCAGCGACAAACGATGCGCGGCCCCGCGGGTCGGCAACAATCTTCGCTGTCGGTAGGGCATGCAGGAAGGATGTGGACTATCGTCCACGACCTTCATGCAGGGCTGGCGGGGGCGTGACGTCACTGAGCGATATGAGCGGTCATATCGCTCAGTGTGTACAGTCGGCCGCCGGCCGGCCCGGGAGGGGAAACATTAGACGATGTAGCTCACAGAGCGACATCGTTTAATGTGTACGGGCCTTTAGACTTTGGTCAAAATATTTTGCTGCCTTTGCAGCTGATGCAGGGAGGGGGGTAGGCGGCAGCAGCCTGTAACTGAGGCTGGAGGTAGGCGTGAAATGCATTGCTTGTACGTGTGAGTGCGTGGTGTCAGGTGCTGCGCGTGTATATGTGTGTGTGTGTCAGGTGCTGCGCGTGTATATGTGTGTCAGCTCCTGTGTGTATGTGTGTGTCAGGTGCTGCGTGTATATATGAGTGTGTCTGATGGTGCGTGTGTATGCGTCAGCTGCCGCACGTGTGTGTGTGTGTGTGTCAGGTGTTGCGGGTGTATATGTGTGTGAGTATCAGGTGCTCCACGTGTGTACAAGTGTATGTCTGGTGCTGTGCATGAATACGTATGTCTGTGTCAGGTGATGCGCGTGTACATGAGTGTGCGTCAGGTGCTGCGCGTGTACGTGAGTGTGCATTAGGTGCTGCGCGTGTACATGAGTGTGCGTCAGGTGCTGCGTGTGTACATGAGTGTGCGTCAGGTGCTGCGCATGTACATGTGTGTGCGTCAGGTGCTGCGCGTGTACATGTGTGTGCCTCAGGTGCTGCACGTGTCTATGTGTGTGTGAGTAAGGCACTGCGTGTGTATGTGTGTGTCTGATGGTGTGCGTGTATATGTATGTGTCAGGTGCTGCGTGTATATGCATGTGTCAGGTGCTGCGTGTATATGCATGTGTCAGGTGCTGCGTGTATATGCATGTGTCAGGTGCTGCGTGTATATGCATGTGTCAGGTGCTGCGTGTATATGCATGTGTCAGGTGCTGCATGTTTATTTTATTGTGTCTGATGCTACGTGTGTGTGTGTCAGGTGCCGCACGTGTATGTGTGTGTGTCAGGTGTTGCGCGTGTATGTGTGGGTCAGGTGCTGCATGTTTATTTTATTGTGTCTGATGCTACGTGTGTGTGTGTCAGGTGCCGCACGTGTATGTGTGTGTGTCAGGTGTTGCGCGTGTATGTGTGTGTCAGGTGCCGTTCCCCTTCTTCCCATCCCAGCTCTCTCTGTAGAATACAGCTCTGCACCCAGAGAGAGGGAAAGACTAGGGGGCTGATCACTGCACTGCTCACTTTTTGGTCATGAGTTCGGCCTCCTGTTTCTTCCAGTGCTGTGTTCCTGCAGCCTAGCCCTCCCTGTTGTGCCAGAGAATCAGCCCTTCCTTCCCCTGACAGAGAGAGAGAGCCCGAGGCAGAGACACTCTTCCCGTAGCTGGCCTACCCCCAGTACTTCAGCACTGGCCATGCGGCAGTCAACAAAGGAGACCAGCAGGGGGTTCTGGCAGCATCAGCTGAGGCCGCAGCTGGATCGGGGAGGCCTGCAGTGTCTGAGGTGGGCAACACTTCCTCCGCCGCTGTCACCTTCCCCTGCCGGAGAGAAAGCCAGAGACATACCCTTCCCGCAGCTGGGATACCCCTAGTACCTCAGCGCTGGACAGGCAGAAGTCTATGGAGGGGACCGGCAGGGGTTTCGGGCCGCAGCAGTAGCAGCGGCCGCAGTCAGATCAGGGAGGCCTGCAGGGTCAGAACTGGGCAGCACTTCCACCAACACTGTCACCTCTGTGCTGGGCATGTACACCAGTCCGTACGGACGGAGGTGTCCACAACAGGCAGCAGTATAATGAGTCAGACAAACTCATTACACGCTGCCCACTGCTGCGCCGCATGCCCTCAATGGAGGAAGCCTAGATGCGGTCCCCAGCGGCAGCGAGGGAGAAGGGTGATCACATCACCCTTCAACCCGGCACCTCACAATCAGCTGGGGATCTGCAGTAGCTTCATCTCTCTCTTCCTCTCCCTCTCTGACAGCACAACAGCCCCTCTGGGTCCCATGTAGCTCTGCCCCCCTGCTCACAGTTCACTCGGCCTCTCCTGATTAAAAAGAAAATAAGAGCCTGACCTGCTGCTCAGATGCGAGGAGGGGACGGGCGGTAGGTCCTCTGTGAGTACACTACACAGTCAAAATTAACTCTGACTCCTCACAACAGTGTGGACTGCAGGCGACGTCAGATGCCAATTTGGGTGTGCTTGCCGCACTACCTGCCCATCAAGCCCAACGTGGCATTTTGTATTAGGAACCCTATAACAGCATTCCGACATCCCTCCCTATACACTGCCGCTCTCATACATCCGTACACCGCCACTCTCATACATCCGCACACTGCCGCTCTCACACAACTGTACACTGTTGCTCTCATACATCCATACACTGCCGCTCTCATACATCCGTACAACCCCGCTCTCATACATCCGTACAACCCCGCTCTCATACATCCGTACAACCCCGCACTCTTACAGCCGCACTCTTACAGCCGTACTCTTACAGCCGTACTCTTACAGCCGCACACTGCCGCACTCTTACAGCAGCACACCGCCGCACGCATACAGCCGCACACCATCGCACTCATACAGCCGCACACCGACGCAGTTATACAGCCGTACATTGCCGCTCTCATACATCCGCACACTGCCGCTCTCATACATCCGCACACTGCCGCTCACATCTATACATACATAGCCTCCATACATCTACACATCCAATCCCCACGCAAGGGAACACTGAAATCACTATCACTTTTCCCCGGGGTGTGACCACAGCCAGCCACTACTCCGGCCACCTTCTTGTGACACCAAAATGCATCTTACCTATCATCAGGGTGGTGCTGCTGCTGGGGGCAGGTTGCTGCCTCAGTCTCCTAGTTGGTGCTGCGATTGGAGGGGGTACTGCTTCCCTGTGCTGCCACTGTCTCCCGGATCATCGTGCCGCTGGCTGAATTGCAGCTTGACGCTACTGCTGCCGGGAGTAACAGCTTCCTGACTGTTGTTGCTGGTGGCTGCCTACTGCTCATTGCCGCCGGAACACTGACCGGCTCGGTAGTGATGCTGGCGGAGGAGTAGTGGCGGTGGGGTGGTGCCTGCTCCCTTCCCTCGAGCATGCCGCAGTGTAAAAAAAAAAATAATAGAGAGCATACCAGGGTGAGTCTGTATGGATCACAGTGATTACACGGGGCACAGCATAAGGACACCTTGCTGTGAGGGGCTCTGCCCACACAGATTGCTGCACCCTCTCTGATGTCAGCCGCTGCCCTCTCGTTCTCTGGGCGGCCAGTTCCAGTGTGAGGTAGGAGAGGAAGAGAACACACAGGTGTTAGGCGCCGTGGTCCGCGATGTCCTCGCGGCCCGGCGCCTAGCAACTAGGGACGCCGAGCGTGCAAGCCGCCGGCTCCCTAGCAACGCTAGGACGCCGGGCGCGCTGAGCCGCCTGGACCCTAGCAACGGGGACGCCACGGATGGACTGCACTCCCCTTGCAGGGTCAATCAAGTGAACTACACACACACACTTGTCTTCTGGTCGTGCAGCAAGGCAGCTGCACGGCATTGTGCTAATCAGGCTCTGAACTTCTGATTGAAGGACTCCCTGCTAAATACCTTCCCAGTGCTTCACACAGACGCCGGTAATAGCTTCCTGCATGCTGCTTTGGTTTGCTGACGTCTGTTCCAGTTCTGCTGTGTCCGGTCATTCCTGTCCTCAGAGTTCCTGAATCTTAGTGTTGTCATCTCTTCCCAAGGAGTCTTCCAGTCCTCATTTACCCGCAACAGTCGCTAGAGGATCTCGTGTGGTTTTCGTGAGTGGCGGCTCTGCCGCGTGCTGCGGCCTAGGCCGCTTTATTTTGTATTCTGTGTTGGTGCATTTGCGGAGGTTTACGCTCCCACACTCCTCTCCGGAACTCGCCGGTGCCGGGTAGAAGAGTGGACAAGTGGGTATTTTGGTTGTCCTTTTCCCTGGCGGTTTTCCGCACATACTCTAGTTTAAAGTTAGTTTTGAGCCCCTGGCTTTGTTGTTTAGTAGAGGGCCCCTTGTTATCACCCTGTCTCGGATTTCTCTTTGTCTCCCATTAAGACCTGAGGGGGCATCGGAGTTGGGCAGACGTTATCCGCCCTTCAAACGCGGCTGCCATGGGCCCAAGCAACCATAGTCTCGCAAGAGATTTCTGACAGCACGGGCGAGACAACGGAGATAGGGCGCCAGGGGCTATTCCCGTTCCCACTCCCTTTCCAAGCATTACGTTCCAGTACTCAGGTCCTTGCTATAAGATATCCCCAGACCAGAGTATTGGAATCATAACAGGAGAGCAGCCCTGATATATAACAGAGGTGGAAGTTCTATAGGCAGCAGAGACGGAGACCAGCCAGCCAGTCTCCCAGTGCCCTGATCACTACACGCCGCCAGCACAGCATTACAGGAGGGTCCTATAGTGCTGCCCTGAGCTAACAGGTGTGTGTACCAGTGTGCTGCGCCCTGGTGTCTCTGAGAGGGGTGAGGTCACCGCGCCGCTTTAGTATATGGCTTTTCCTTAGTACTGTAAGTTACAGCCCTGCACTAGTAGTGGCAACTCTGCCTTATGTGAACCTGTGAGGTTATTTTCCTATTTACAGAATAACCGGGGAGAAGGCGGCCATATTGCGGCTCTCAAGAGAAGGCACTCTAGTACACCCCCTGCTGGCGGCCACTGCGCAGGCGCAACAAATTGAAATGCCCGATCTCTATAATGGGGCATATTTCTCTTAATTAAAAAAAACCTGTAACTTTCTGAAAAACCACAACCCCAAAAGGCACTTCACAGGGACATGCTCTATCTAATAAAACAAACCCCAAGTCATATATATATATATATATATATATATATATATATATATATATAATAAGATTTTACTCACCGGTAAATCTATTTCTCGTAGTCCGTAGTGGATGCTGGGACTCCGTAAGGACCATGGGGAATAGCGGCTCCGCAGGAGACTTGGCACAACTAAAGAGAGCTTTAGGACTACCTGGTGTGCACTGGCTCCTCCCCCTATGACCCTCCTCCAGACCTCAGTTAGGATACTGTGCCCGGAAGAGCTGACACTAAGGAAGGATTTTGAATCCCGGGTAAGACTCATACCAGCCACACCAATCACACCGTACAACTCGTGATATTATACCCAGTTAACAGTATGACAACAACGGAGCCTCTGCACAGATGGCTCTCAACAATAACCCTTTTGTTAACAATAACTATGTACAAGTACTTGGGATGGGCGCCCAGCATCCACTACGGACTACGAGAAATAGATTTACCGGTGAGTAAAATCTTATTTTCTCTGACGTCCTAAGTGGATGCTGGGACTCCGTAAGGACCATGGGGATTATATCAAAGCTCCCAAACGGGAGGGAGAGTGCGGATGACTCTGCAGCACCGAATGAGCGAACTCTAGGTCCTCCTCAGCCAGGGTGTCAAACTTGTAAAATCTTGCAAATGTGTTTGACCCCGACCAAGTAGCAGCTCGGCAAAGTTGTAAAGCAGAGACCCCTCGGGCAGCCGCCCAAGAAGAGCCCACCTTCCTCGTGGAATGGGCTTTTACTGATCTAGAATGCGGCAGTCCCGCCGCAGAATGACAGTCCTGTACCACAAATCTGAGGTACTCCTGGTGAGGAGAGTAAATGGGGACATGCAGGTAAGCATCCTTGATGTCCAGTGATACCATGTAATCCCCTTCCTCCAGGCTTGAGATAACCGCCCTGAGCGATTCCATCTTGAACTTGAACCGTTTTATATACGTGTTCAAAGATTTAAAATTTAAAATGGGTCTCACCGAACCGTCCGGTTTCGGTACCACAAACATTGTGGAATAGTAACCCCTTCCTTGTTGAAGGAGGGGTACCTTGACTATCACCTGCTGCAAATACAGCTTGTGAATTTGCCTCCATCACAGCCTCCCTGTCCAAGGGAGATGTTGGCAAGGCAGATTTTAGGAAACGGCGAGGGGGAGACGTCTCGAATTCCAGCTTGAATCCCTGAGACACTACTTGTAGAATCCAGGGATCCACCTGTGAGCAAGCCCACTGATTGCTGAAGCACTTGAGACGGGCCCCCACCGCACCTGGCTCCACCAGTGGAGCCCCAGCGTCATGCTGTGGACTTAGCGGAAGCGGGGGAGGACTTTTGTTCCTGGGAACTGGCTGTATATATATATATATATATATGCACACACACTCATGTATATACATGTATACACAAATACACGTATGTACATGTTTATGTATGTATAATACACTGAGTACATTATATTTATGAATTAATTGCTTCCCGATTCTGCAGCAGCATCATCAGCACCATCAGTGTTACTCACAGTCACTTCACACTGACTGCTGCACAACACATCACTTAATTTCCGGGCCGCCCGCCACCTGGTGAAGAGACATGGGAGATGAAGGACCAGCAGTGCCACGTTGAGCGGAAGTATTGTGAATTAGTTACCCACACACTCCTTGTGACACCTGCTCCCCGTCTGCCCTCCCACCCGCCGCCTGCCATCCGGAACCCGCACTGACAAGTAAGTCTCAGCAGAATGTGTCTGCCGGCGGCTCCCAGTCCCCCCTAGAGGAACACTGCCAGTGGTGTGGCAGCCGCGGCACACTAGGACTGAGAGACCGCAGCGGGAGGAAAGCACGGGTGGGCGGGAGGAGAGCATAGGCGGACATCACCACGTCACATTGCAAGGTGACACCAGTCCCCCCAGTGAGGCCGCCGACGAATGCACTCAGCATAGTATTAGCAGCAGGCAGAGGGGGGGCGGGCGCAGCGGTGGTGGGAGGTACGGAAATGAGCTACAGGCTAGGCTCCACCGATCACACACTCAGCGATCACTGTGCCACAGCAAGCGTGGCGTGCAGCGGTGCTGGACATTAGGGAGTGCCTGTGCGCACCAGGCACCCCCTGTACGCACGCCTATGCGCTACCACCCCCCATATGCCACACTACATCACTATGCTATAGCCCTCCCATATGCTGCACTTCATAGTTACACTATACCCCCCATACAACATACTACATCACCACACTACACTACTCACAATAAAATGAAAACATCCCAGTTCCTTATTCTTAATGAGCTCACGTGAGTTCTCTCCCCAACGGAGCTCCAGACCAAGTAACAATGAAGACACCAGCAGCGTGTAGGGGGCAAGCCTGGTCCACTTGTCAGGAGAGAGCAGTCACTGGAGGGTAAGAAGGGGGCGGGGCCTAGTCCTACAGACAGGAGAGAGCACAGACAGGAGAGAGCAAGGTACAGGGGTAGAAGGGGACGGCTGATGTGAAGAAGGGGGCGGGGCCTATTCTTGCATCCTTTCAAAATTCGACTTTTTAAAATTCGACATTTGACAAATTCGACTTTTCTGCAATGGTACAAATGCGGCAATTCAACAAAAGTATATTCAATTGAAGTTTGTAAATTCGACAACAGTGCTTTTAAACAGTAAATTCGTCATTTTCAATCCGCCACACTTTGCAGGCGGAATCTAATAAAAAATAATATTTTTTTGGGGTAATAGCATATCTATTTATATTAGAAGGGATTAGGTACTTGGTTTGTCTTTTTTGGAGGCACAAGTATTATTTATATATTTTTTAAAAGATTATTATTATTATTATTTTTTTTTAAATGGAATGTGAAAAACCCGGAAAAGAAAAATTGCGTGGGGTCCCCCCTCCAAAGCATAACCAGCCTCGGGCTCTTCGAGCCGGTCCTGGTTCTAAAAATCCGGGGGAAAAACGGACAGGGGATCCCCCGTATTTTTAAAACCAGCTCCGGGCTCTGCGCCTGGTGCTGGTGCAAAAAATACGGGGGACAAAAAGAGTAGGGTCCCCCATTATTTTTACACCAGCATCGGGCTCCACTAGCTGGACAGATAATGCCACAGCCGGGGGTCACTTTTATACAGTGCCCTGCGGCCGTGGCATTAAATATCCAACTAGTCACCCCTGGCCGGGGTACCCTGGGGGAGTGGGGACCCCTTCAATCAAGGGGTCCCCCCCCCAGCCACCCAAGGGCCAGGGGTGAAGCCCGAGGCTGTCCCCCCCATCCAAGGGCTGCGGATGGGAGGCTGATAGCCTTGAGAAAATTGAAAGAATATTGTTTTTTCCAGTAGTACTACAAGTCCCAGCAAGCCTCCCCCGCAATCTGGTACTTTGAGAACCACAAGTACCAGCATGCGGGAGAAAAACGGGCCCGCTGGTACCTGTAGTTCTACTGGGGAAAAAATACCCAAATAAAAACAGGACACAGACACCGTGAAAGTATAACTTTATTTCACACCTGCCGACACACACATACTTACCTATGTTGACACGAAGCAGTCGGTCCTCTTCTCCAAGTAGAATCCACGGGTACCTGAAAATAAAAGATAATTATACTCACCTGATCCAGGTTCCAGATTAACTCCACGTACTTGGCAAAACAACAAACCGAACACCCGGACCAGACGGACTGAAAGGGGTCCCATGTTTACACATGGGACCCCTTTCCACGAATGCAGACATCCGAATCTCGCGGGAATCCGACAGCGGGATGATGACGTTCGGGCGCGCTCGGGTTAGCCGAGCAAGGCGGGAAGGTTCGAACCTGCCTCGGACCCATGTAAAATGGGTGAAGTTCGGGGGGTCCGGATTCCGACGAACCGAACCCACTCATCACTAGTATGTACGTGTGTGTCAGGTGCCGTGCGCGTACGTACGTGTGTGTCAGGTGTCGTGCGTGTACGTGTGTGTGTGTGTGTGTGTGTGTGTGTCAGGTGGCGCGTACCTACATGTGTGTATGTCAGGTGCTTTGCATGTGTGTACGTACACGCGTGTATGTGTCAGGTGCCGCGCGTGTACGTGTGTGTGTGTGTGCCAGTGTGCCAGGAGCCACGCGTGTACATGCGTGAGGGTATCAGGAGCCGCGCGTATACGTACATACGTGTAGGTTTCAGGTGCCGCGCGTATACATACGTGTGTGTGTCAGGAGCCGAGCGCGTACGTACATGTGTGTGTGTCAGGAGCAACGCGCGTGTGTGTCAGGAGCCACACGTGTGCATACGTGTGTGTGTCAGGTGCCACACATGTACGTACGTACGTACGTACGTACGTACGTACGTACGTGTGTGTGTGTCAGGTGCCGCGCGTGTACGTGTGTGTGTCAAGTGCCGTGTGTGTACGTACGTATGTGTGTGCCTGGAGCCGCGCGTGTACATACATGTGTGTGTGTGTGTGTCTCAGGTGCTGTACGTGTATGTGTGTGTCTCAGGTGCTGCACATGTATATGTGTGTATTTCAGGTGCTGCATTTGTATGCGTCAGCTGCCACGTGGGTGTCAGGTGTTGAGCGTGTATGTGTTTGTGTCAGCTGTCGCATCTGTATGTGTGTGACTGTCAGGTGCTGCGCGTGTATGTGTGTGTCAGGTGCTGTTCATGTATGTGTGAGTGGCAGGTGCTGCGTGTGTATACGAGTGTGTGTGAGGTGCTGCGAGTGTATGTGTGTGTTAGGTGCTCTGAGTGTATATGATTGTGTGTCAGGTGCTGTGCGTGTGTGCGTTAAATGCCACATGTATATATGTGTGTGTGTGTGTGTGTGTCAGGTGCTGCATGTTTGTATGTGTGTGTGTGTGTGTCAGGTGCTGCATGTCTGTATGTGTGTGTGTGTCAGGCGCTGCATGTCTGTGTGTGTGTGTGTGTGTGTCAGGTGCTGCATGTCTGTATATGTGTGTGGGTGTGTCAGGTGATGCATGTCTGTGTGTGTGGGTGTGTCAGGTGATGCATGTGTGTGTGGGTGTGTCAGGTGCTGCATGTCTGTGTGTGTGTGTGGGTGTGTGTGTCTGTCAGGTGCTGCATGTGTGTGTCAGGTGCTGCATGTCTGCGTGTGTGTGTGTCAGGCGCTGTATGTCTGCGTGTGTGTGTCAGGCGCTGCATATCTGTGTCAGGTGCTGTGTGTGTGTGTGTGTGTGTGTGTGTGTGTGCGTGTCTGTCAGGCGCTGCGTGTCTGTGCATGTGTCAGGCGCTGCGTGTCTGCGTGTGTCAGGCGCTGCGTGTCTGCGTGTGTGTCAGGCGCTGCGTGTCTGCGTATGTGTCAGGCGCTGCGTGTCTGCGTGTGTGTCAGGCGCTGCGTGTCTGCGTGTGTGTCAGGCGCTGCGTGTGTGTCAGGCGCTGCGTGTGTGTCAGGCGCTGCGTGTCTGCGTGTGTGTCAGGCGCTGCGTGTGTGTCAGGCGCTGCATGTCTGCGTGTGTGTCAGGCGCTGCGTGTCTGCGTGTGTGTCAGGCGCTGCGTGTGTGTCAGGCGCTGCGTGTGTGTCAGGCGCTGCGTGTCTGCGTGTGTGTCAGGCGCTGCGTGTCTGCGTGTGTGTCAGGCGCTGCATGTCTGCGTGTGTGTCAGGCGCTGCGTGTCTGCGTGTGTGTCAGGCGCTGCGTGTCTGCGTGTTTGTGTGTCAGGTGCTGCGTGTGTGTGTCAGGTGCTGCGTGTGTGTGTGTCAGGTGCTGCGTGTCTGCGTGTGTGTCAGGTGCTGCGTGTGAGTATGTCAATTGCTGCGTGTGTCAGGAGCATGTGAGTGTCAGGTGCGTGTGTGTGTCAGGCGCTGCGTGTGTCAGGCGCTGCGTGTGTCAGGCGCTGCGTGTGCGTGTGTGTCAGGCGCTGCCTGTGCGTCAGGCGCTGCGTGTCTGTGTGTGTCAGGCGCTGCGTGTGTGCCAGGCGCTGCCTGTGCGTGTGTGCCAGGCGCTGCCTGTGCGTGTGTGCCAGGCGCTGCCTGTGCGTGTGTGTCAGGCGCCGCGTGCCTGTCAGGCGCCGCGTGTGCATCAGGCGCCGCGTGTCTATGTGCGTCAGGCGCCGCGTGTGAGTGTGTGCGTGTGTGTCAGGTCCGTGTGAGTGTCAGGTGCTGCGTCTGTGTGTGCGTGTGTCAGGTGCTGCGTGTGTGTCAGGTGCTGCGTGTGAGTGTATGCGCGTGTGTCAGGTCCGTGTTAGTGTCAGGTGCTGTGTGTGTGTGTGTCAGGTGCTGTGTGTGTGCGTGTGTGTCAGGTGCTGTGTGTGTGTGTGTGTGTGTGTGTCAGGTGCTGTGTGTGTGCGTGTGTGTCAGGCGCTGCATATGCGTATGCGTGTCAGGCGTTGCATGTCTGTGTGTGTCAGGCGCTGCGTGTCTGGGGGGGTGGCCGGACACACAGCAGAGAGGGGGGGGGGTGGCTGGACACACAGCAGAGAGGGGAGGGTGACCGGACACACGGCAGGGAGGGGAGGGGGTAGGGGGTGGCCGAACACAGCAGGAAGAGGGGGGAGTTGCCGAACACACAGCAGGGGAGGGGAGGGGATGGTGGCCAGACAAACAGCAGGGGAGGGGAGGGGGGGGAGGGTAGGCCGGACACACAGCAGGTGAGGGGGGTGGGGGGTGGCTGGACACACAGCAGGGAGGGGGGGGTAGGCAGGACACACAGCAGGGGAGGGGAGGGTAGCCGGACAAACAGCACGGAGGGGGGGGGTAGGCAGGACACACAGCAGGGGAGGGGGGGTGGCTGGACACACAGCAGGTGAGGGGGGGGGGCTGAACACACAGCAGGTGAGGGGGGGGCTGGACACACAGCAGGTGAGGGGGGGGGGGGCTGGACACACAGCAGGTGAGGGGGGGGGCTGGACACACAGCAGGTGAGGGGGGGGGCTGGACACACAGCAGGTGAGGGGGGGGGGGCTGGACACACAGCAGGTGAGGGGGGGGGGGCTGGACACACAGCAGGTGAGGGGGGGGGCTGGACACACAGCAGGTGAGGGGGGGGGCTGGACACACAGCAGGTGAGGGGGGGGCTGGACACACAGCAGGTGAGGGGGGGGGGGCTGGACACACAGCAGGTGAGGGGGGGGGCTGGACACACAGCAGATGAGGGGGGGGGGGGCTGGACACGCAGCAGGTGAGGGGGGGGGCTGGACACGCAGCAGGTGAGGGGGGGGGTAGGCCGGACACACAGCAGGGGAGGGGAGGGTGGCCGGACACACAGCAGGGGAGGGGAGGGTGGCCGGACAAACAGCAGGGGAGGGGAGGGTGGCCGGACAAACAGCAGGGAGGGGGGGGGGCTGGACACACAGCAGGGGAGGAGGGGGGGGCTGGACACACAGCAGGTGAGGGGGGGGCTGGACACACAGCAGGTGAGGGGGGGTAGGCCGGACACACAGCAGGGAGGGGGGGGGGTAGGCCGCCGGACACACAGCAGGGGAGGGGAGGGTGGCCGGACAAACAGTAGGGAGGAGGGGGTAGGCCGGACACACAGCAGGTGAGGGGAGGGGGTGGCTGGACACACAGCAGGTGAGGGGGGGGGTCTGGACACACAGCAGGGAGGGGGGGGGTAGGCCGGACAAACAGCAGGGAGGGGGGGGGGGTAGGCCGGACACACAGCAGGGAGGGGGGGGGGGGCTGGACACACAGCAGGGGGGGGGTAGGCCAGACGCACAGCAGGTGAGGGGGGTGGTGGCTGGACACACAGCAGGGAGGGGGGGGGGTAGGCCGGACACACAGCAGGTGAGGGGGGGGGGGCTGGACACACAGCAGGTGAGGGGGGGGCTGGACACACAGCAGGTGAGGGGGGGGTAGGCCGGACACACAGCAGGTGAGGGGGCTGGACACACAGCAGGGAGGGAAGGGGGTAGGGGGGTGGCCTTATTATAATAACCGTGTGGGGGAGGAGTCTGCGGCGGTGGGTGAATGAGATGTGGGGGCAGGCTGCTAAGGGTGCAGGGGAGGAGGGGAAGGGAGGGGAAGGGAGCCGGATGGATCTGAATGTGAGCCGCACGTAAGGGACCATACTGATCCTCCCCACCTCAGCCCGCTGGTGCTGCTGCTGCTGCCTGACTTCTTCCGTGCAGCACAGCTGTCTTCTCCGGCTGCCGCTCCCGCACCCGCTTCAGGTTTGGGGGTACCACACCGCTCAGTAGGCAAGCGCTGTCAGTCAGGAGTCAGCGCTGCACCGGATGTCTCTTCTGGATGTCCTCTGACTTTCTCCTGCGGCGCAACTCCAGCTATTCCTCCCGCTGCGGCTCCCACTTCGGGTAAGGGGACCATATTGCTCAGTAGTGAGCACTTTCGGTAAGCCTGCGGCTGCTATGCCGCTACCCCTCTCCTCCACAGTCCTAATGGGTCGCTGCAGTCTGTAAGGGACCGCAGGTGCACACACCCAGGAACCGCTGGCTCTCCTCCCGCCGCCAGCAGCTACTTTTATAACCTCAGCCTGCACGAGACCCCTTCCCTCACTCACTCTCGCTCTCCTGGCGGCCACTGCGCAGCCGCAACAAATTGAAAAGCCCTATCTCTATAATGGGGCATATTTCTCTTAATTAAAAAAACCCTATAACTTTCTGAAAAACCACAACCCCAAAAGGCACTACACTGGGGCATACTCTATCTAGTAAAACAAACCCCAAGTCTTAATTCGTCCTCTATCCGGAGTTATGCCTTCCCAAAAAATATCTAATTCACTCTATAGGAAAACGGTGTCAAAAAGCCACAAAGGAAGTCACAGAAAAAAACTGACAGTTGGAACTTTAGGTTACTCCCAATTCCTCATTTTTTATTATTTTGCCCTGAAATTTGGCATGCAGCACCGGGTGACGATTCTACACGCCCATGCCAAATTTCAGCTCAGTACGTCCAATCAGTTTTGAGGTGTAGCCCCTCAAACACCATGCCCCCATCTCAGAAGTTCCCTATGGGAGAATTCCGTTTGTTCGATTCAGCCTTAATATAAGGGCACGACCGTGCCCTTATAATATGTATGTATCTATCTATCTATCTATCTATCTATCTATCTATCTATCTATCTATCTATCTATCGTATGTGTGTGTATATATACATCTATACATACATGCGCTAACACCTGGACATACACTGATGTACCCACACCTAATATCCATACATACACGCCCTGACACCTGGACATACACCAACATTCCCACACCTGCATCTATACATACACATGCTGACACCTGGACATACACCAACATACAAGCACCTGCATCTATATATACACGCGCTGACAAATGGACATACACCGACGTACCCACACTTGCATCTATACATACATGCACTGACATCTGGACATACAAGCACCTGCATCTATACATACACGCGCTGACACCTGAACCTACACTGACCTTCCCACACCTGCATCTATACATACACATTCTGACACCTGGACATACACAGACGTACCCACACCTGCATCTATACATACACGCGTTGACACCTGGACGTACACTGACGTACACACACCTACATCTATATATGCATGGATGCAAATGTGGGTACGTCTGTATACGTCCAGGTGTTAGCATGTGTATGTATAGATGTTAGGTGTGGGTACATCAGTGTATGTCCAGGTGTCAGCACATGTATGTATAGATTCACATGTGGGTAAGCCGGTGTACGTCCACGTGTCAGCATGTGTAGGTATAGATGCAGGTGTGGGTACGTTGGTGTACGTTTAGGGGTCAGCGTGTTAATGTATAGATGTTGGTGTGTGTATGTCAGTGTACGTACAGATATAGGTGTGTGTGTGTGTGTATGTATGTATGTATGTATGTATGTATATGTATAGAGGAAGGTGTGATACATACATATCTACAGCCACACCACACTGTATATGCCCAATATCACCTGATCTTAGGCCTGGTTTGTTCTTGGATGTGAGACCACCTGGGAATACCAGGTGCTGTAGGTAGTTTTATACTACCAACACCGTTCTCTTGATGCATTCTATTTTGAAACTTATTCATTGATGTAGAAGTTAGAAACAGCAAAAATCATCTACAGCCGCATCACACTGGATATGTCCAATCCAGTGGCGTAACTAGAAATTTTTCTCCCCCAAGCCAAAAAATTCTTCGGCGCCCCCCCCCCCCCCTTCATGCTCCATAATTGGGAGCAAGAAAGGGATAAATATGCGCGCGCCTAAGGCGCGCGCGTCAAAAAAGGGGCGTGGTTTTGTTGGAGTGGGCGTGGTTTCGCATAAAGGGGCGTGGCATTGCAGGAAAAGACTACCTTATACCCCAGTTTTGCAACCTGCACGCCCATACGTTGGCCACCACAGGAAAGAAAAATAATCCTGATTCATGCCCCTTACATTATTTGTCATTTTTCCTCCTTATAGTAATGCCCAGTATACATTATGCCACATACTGCAATGGCCCTTAGACATTATGCCGCACACAATAATGCACGACACAATATGCACACACTGTAATGCCCCCGACACATTATGCCACACACCGTAATGTCTGTGACACATTATGCCACACACCGTAATGCCTGTGACACATTATGACAGGAATCGCAATGCCCGTTATACATTATGCTACACACTGCAATGCCCCTGATACATTATAGCACATACAATGTCTGTGACACATTATGACACACACCGCAATGTCCGTGATACATTATGCCACACACTGCAATGCCCGATACATTATAGCACATACAATGCCTGTGACACATTATGCCACACACTGCAATGACCTTGAGACATTATACCACAATGCCCGTGATATAGTATACCATACACCGTAATGCCTGTGACACATACCGCAATGCCCTGCCCGTTATACCCTATGCCACACATCGCAATGCCCGTTATGTATTATGCCACACTGCAATGACCCTGAGACATTATACCACATACCACAATGCCCGTGATATAGTATACCACACACCGTAATGCCTGACACATTATGACACACACCGCAATGTCCGTGATACATTATGCCACACACTGCAATGACCCTGAGACATTATACCACATATCACAATGCCCGCGATATAGTATACCATACACCGTAATGCCTGCGACACATTATGACACACACCGCAATGTCCGTGATACATTATGCCACACACCGTAATGCCCATTACACATTAAGTCCTACAGTAAGGCTTCTAATTACTTTTCAATTACCTGCTCGTTGTCAGGGGTTTCATGCACTGGGTGTCATGCTCGTTGCCAGGGGTTTCATGCTCTTGGTTCCATGCACGGTGCCAGGGGTTTTCATGCTCAGGGTGTCATGCTCGTTGCCAGGGGTTTCATGCACTGGGTGTCATGCTCGTTGCCAGGTGTTTCATGCACTGGGTGTCATGCTCGTTGCCAGATGTTTCATGCACTGGGTGTCATGCTCGTTGCTAGGAGGTAGTCCTTGTTGCTAGGGCTGTGCTCCAAGTGCCACATATGTCCCCAGTGCCAGATATTCCCCCACGGTGCCAGGTACTTACATGCCCCAGTGCCAAATATAGTCGTCCCCCCCATGTGCCAGGTACACATATGCCCCCAGTGCCAGATATTCCCCCCCAGTGCCATATATGCCCCCAGTGCCAGATATTCCCCCCAGTGCCATATATGCCCCCCGTGCCATATATGCCCCCAGTGCCAGATACCCCCCCCCAGTGCCATATATGCCCCCAGTGCCAGATATTCCCCCCCAGTGCCATATATGCCCCAGTGCCAGATATCCCCCCCAGTGCCAGATATGCCCCCAGTGCCAGATATTCCCCCCAGTGCCAGAAATGCCCCAGTGCCAGATATTCCTCCCTCCCCCCCCCGTGCCATATATGCCCCCAGTGCCAGATATTTACCCCCCCCCCCGCCGTCGCTTTTTAGAGGGACACGGAGGGCACAGCTCGTCTCTCCTGTGTCCCTCCTGCTGCATCATCTCCGGCGGCCGCGGGTCTAATAGGGGGAAGTGCCGGTTCATGAGCCAATTAGAGCTCACGGACGGCACTTCCCCCTATTAGACCCGCGGCCGCCGGAGATGATGCAGCAGGAGGGACACAGGGAGGCGCGCTGTGTGCCCTCCGTGTCCCTCCAAAAAGCGGCGGAGGGAAGGAGACTGCAGACTGACATGCGGACGCTCGTCCGCATGTCAGTCTGCTGTAAATCAGTGGCGCCCCCGCAGCCCCTCGCCCCCAAGCCACCGCGAGGACTGCGGGGGCAGTAGTTACGCCACTGGTCCAATCTCATCTGATGATGGAAGCTAAGCAGTGTTGTGCCTGGTTTGTTTTTGGATTTCAAGTCCTGCCTTCTGGTTTGGCCACGGCACCTCGGATATTCACCAAGGTCATGGCCGTGATGACGACCCTTCACCATCAGAGAATCAGGATCCTGCCAAATCTGGACGACTTGCTGATCCTGGTGAACTCCCAAGAGGTTCTCCACAGTTATCTGGAACTGGCGGTCCAATTCCTAAAAGTCCACGGGTGGCTCATCAACTGAAAAAAGTCCTCGCTGGTCCCTGCTCGGAACATTGTGCACCTAGGGGCACTGCTGGACACACACAGCCAACAATTGTTTCTGTCTCCAGAGAAAGTCCTGAAAATTCAGGACAGTATCGTCCTCTCTCGCCCAAGAGTGTTGATACACACGGCGATGCAAGTACTAGACCTCTTGGTGTCGGCTTTCGATATGGTAGAGTACGCTCAATTTCATTACCGCCCTCTGCAGAGGTTAATCCTCTCCAAGTGGGACGGCCTGCCTCATCGGATGATGTCTCAAATGATCTCCTTGACTCCGGAGGTTCGTCTGACACTGAGCTGGTGGCTACAGGACCAACAGTTGAGCAGGGGCCATCCCTTCTGGATCTCCAACTGTGTCCTCCTGACAATGGATGCCAGTCTTTTGGGCTGGGCCATGGTGTTGGAGCAACACTTTCTCCAGGGTCGGTGGACCAGGGAGGAATCTCTCCTCCTGATATACATTCTGGAATTGCAGGCAGTGTTCAATTAATTGACACTGGCCCTGCCTCTAGTACAGAACAGGCCTGTTCAAGTACAATCTGACAACGCCACCACGGTAGTGTACACAAATCATCAAGGCGGCACTCGAAACTGCATGGCAAAGCTGGAAGTATCAAAAATCCTCCGTTGGGTAGAAAGTCATCTGACAGCAATATCGGCAGTGTTCATTCCCGGAGTCCTCAACTAGGAAGCGGATTTCCTCAGTCGTCAGGACGTTCACGCTGGAGAGTGGAGAGGCCGCAGCAGAAATGTCTGCACTGGTGTCAGTAGGTGACTGAGGCAGGAATGACTGGGAGATAGTGGGTGACTGAAGCATGTATGAGTGGGAGATAGTGGGTGACTGAGGCCGGGGTGACTGGGAGATAGTGGGTGACAGGGAGATAGTGGGTTACTGAGGGAGGGGTGATAGGAAGGGGTTGGGTAAGTATGGGAAGAAAGTGGGTGACAGGTATAATAAATGACTAAGGCAGGGGTGATAGGGAGATAGTGGATGACTGTGGCAGGGGTGACAGGGACAGTAAGAGACTGAGGCAGGGGTGACAGGGATAGTGGCTGACTGAGGCAGGGGTGACTGGGAGATAGTGGGTGACTGAGGCAGGGTTGACAGGGATAGTGGGTGACTGAAGCAGGGGTGATAGGGTGACAGTGGGTGACTAAAGCAGGGGTGACTGGTATAGTGGGTGACTGAGGCAGGGATCGCAGATATAGTGGTTGACTGAGGCAGCGGTGACTGGGAGATAGTGGGTAACTGAGGCAGGGGTGACAGGGAAAGTGTGTGACTCAGGCAGGGGTGATAGGGAGATAGTGGGCTGCATATCTCTGCCTCACTGCAGCAGCACATTCCTGCTTCAATGACAGCAGCACATCCCTACCTCACTTATAGCAGCACATCCCTGCCTCGCTGACAGCAGCACATCCCTGCCTCGCTGACAGCAGCACATCCCTGCCTCGCTGACAGCAGCACATCCCTGCTTCGCTGACAGCAGCACATCCCTGCTTCGCTGACAGCAGCACATCCCTGCTTCGCTGACAGCAGCACATCCCTGCCTCGCTGACAGCAGCACATCCCTGTCTCGCTGACAGCAGCACAGCACTGCTTCGCTGACAGCAGCACATCACTGCTTCACTACCAGCAGCACATCCCTGCCTCACTGGCAGCAGCACATCCCTGCCTTACTGACAGCTGTATATAGGGCCTAATTCAGACCTGATCCCTGCTGTGCATATTCACACAACAGGAGATCAGGTCTGAAGTGCGTGTGTGCTGGTGCCGCAGTGCACCGGCACATGCCAGAGATGCGATCAGCATCTCTGCCCAGTGAGCGCCTCTGCCTGATTGACAGGCAGAGGCGGTCACTGGGCAGGAGGAGTCGGGCCAGCGGCGTTGTGCCGCCATTTTGGGGGCACAGTCAGGACAACGCAGACATGACCGGACCGTATGGGGGCGGGCCGTGACGGCTGCGTGACCCGGACAGCAACGGGCCTTATTTACTAAAATCTCAGATAAATTTTATGGCATTTATGTGCAGTCTAGTTTGCACAGTTGATAGAGTGTTGATCTTGCACTATCAATGTAAGCCTCACATAGGTTTGATACACATGTAAGTTTGTTTTTATTTTACTACATTGTGGTTTGTGGCTCTATACCATGTAATGCATGTCTTTTAACAGTAGTCAAGTCTTCCAATGTGCTTGTTAGTGAAACCCAATAGATAGCTTTATTTTATTTTGTTTCTTCAAATATTGAATGCATATGTCTTATAACTTTTTTTTTTTTCAATATACAGGTTGAGTATCTGTATATACATTTTTATTATAAGATTTTCAATGACACAAGTACATCCAAGTTGCAGATTATAGATTGTGAAGGACAAATCAACCATATAAACAATTTAAGCAATTTAAATTGCATGCAGGTAGTAGAATATCAAACTCCTTGGATGAGAGTTGGTCGTAATAAACTAGGATAGATAAGAATAAAGTAGAAAATAAGATTTTAAACCTACCGGTAAATCTTTTTCTCGTAGTCCGTAGAGGATGCTGGGGACTCCGTAAGGACCATGGGGATAGACGGGCTCCACAGGAGACATGGGCACTTTAAGAAAGACTTTAGTTCTGGGTGTGCACTGGCTCCTCCCTCTATGCCACAGTTAGAGAAACTGTGCCCAGAGGAGACGGACAGTATGAGGAAAGGATTTTGTTAATCCAGGGCAAGATTCATACCAGCCACACCAATCACACCGTATAACTTGTGATAAACTACCCAGTTATCAGTATGAAAAAACAACATAGCATCAGTGCAGGACCGATGCAACTATAACATAACCCTTATTGAAGCAATAACTATATACAAGTATTGCAGAAGTAGTCCGCACTTGGGACGGGCGCCCAGCATCCTCTACGGACTACGAGAAAAAGATTTACCAGTAGGTTTAAAATCTTATTTTCTCTAACGTCCTAGAGGATGCTGGGGACTCCGTAAGGACCATGGGGATTATACCAATGCTCCAAAACGGGCGGGAGAGTGCGGATGACTCTGCAGCACCGATTGAGCAAACATGAGTTCCTCCTCAGCCAGGGTATCAAACTTATAGTATTTTGCAAAGGTGTGTGAACCCGACCAAGTAGCAGCTTGACACAGCTGTAGTGCCGAGACCCCTCGGGCAGCCGCCCAAGAAGAGCCCACTTTCCTCGTGGAATGGGCCTTGACCGATTTCAGTAACTGCAATCCAGCCATAGAATGCGCTTGCTGAATCGTGTTACAAATCCGGCGAGCAATAGCCTGCTTTGAAGCAGGGGCACCAATCTTGTTGGTTGCATACAGGACAAACAGCGCTTCAGTTTTCCTGACTCCAGCCGTCCTGGCCACGTAAATTTTCAAAGCCCTAACCACATCAAGTAACTCGGAATCCTCCAAGTCACGCGTAGCCACAGGCACCACAATAGGTTGGTTCATATGAAAAGATGAGACCACTTTTGGTAGGAATTGAGGACGGGTCTGCAATTCCGCTCTATCCACATGGAATACCAAATATGGGCTTTTATGTGACAAAGCCGCTAATTCCGACACTCGCCTAGCCGAAGCCAAGGCAAATAACATGACCACCTTCCATGTGAGATATTTTAACTCCACTGTTTTAAGTGGTTCAAACCAGTGTAATTTTAGAAAACTTAACACCACGTTAAGGTCCCAAGGTGCCACCGGAGGCACAAAAGGAGGCTGAATATGCAGCACTCCTTTTACAAAAGTCTGAACTTCTGGAAGAGAAGCCAATTCTTTTTGAAAGAAAATGGATAAGGCCGAAATCTGGACCTTAATAGAGCCTAATTTTAGGCCCAAATTCACTCCAGTTTGTAGGAAGTGAAGGAAACGGCCCGGATGGAATTCTTCCGTAGGAGCATTCCTGGCCTCACACCAAGAAACATAATTTCGCCATATACGGTGTAATGTTTTAACGTTACATCCTTCCTAGCCTTTATCAGCGTAGGGATGACCTCAACCGGAATGCTAGGATCCGGCATTCAACCGCCATGCCGTCAAACGCAGCCGCGGTAAGTCTTGGAACAGACAGGGCCCCTGATGCAACAGGTCCTGTCTTAGAGGGAGAGGCCACAGATCTTCTGTGAGCATTTCCTGCAGATCCGGATACCAGGTCCTCCATGGCCAATCTGGAACAATGAGGATTGTTCTCACTCCTCTTTGTCTTATTATCCTCAACACCTTGGGTATGAGAGGAAGAGGAGGAAATACATAGACCGACCGGAACACCCACGGTGTCACTAGGGCGTCTACAGCTACTGCCTGAGGGTCTCTTGACCTTGCGCAATACCTCTGTAGCTTTTTGTTGAGCCGGGACGGCATCATGTCTATCTGTGGCAGTTCCCACCGACTTGTAATCTGTGCAAAGACTTCCTGATGAAGTCCCCACTCTCCCGGATGTAGGTCGTGTCTGCTGAGGATGTCTGCTTCCCAGTTGTCCACTCCCGGAATGAACACTGCTGACAGTGCGCTTGCGTGATTCTCCACCCAGCGAAGAATTCTGGTGGCTTGTGCCATCGCCACTCTGCTTCTTGTGCCGCCTTGGCGGTTTACATGAGCCACTGCGGTGACGTTGTCTGACTGGATCAGAACCGGTTGGTCGCAAAGTAAGGTCTCCGCTTGACGTAGGGCATTGTATATGGCCCTTAGTTCCAGGATGTTGATGTGAAGACAAGTCTCTTGACTTGACCAAAGACCTTGGAAATTTCTTCCCTGTGCGACTGCTCCCCAACCTTGGAGGCTTGCGTCTGTGGTCACCAGGATCCAGCCCTGAATGCTGAATCTGCGTCCCTCGAGAAGGTGAGCACTCTGCAGCCACCACAAGAGTGATACCCTGACCCTGGGGGACAGGGTGATCAACCAATGCATCTGTAAATGTGACCCGGACCACTTGTCCAGTAGGTCCCATTGGAAAGTCCTCGCATGGAACCTGCCGAATGGAATGGCCTCGTATGATGCCACCATCTTTCCCAGGACTCGAGTGCAGTGATGCACTGACACCTGTTTTGGTTTCAATAGGTTCCTGACAAGAGTCATGAGTTCCTGGGCCTTTTCTATCAGGAGATAAACCCTCTTCTGGTCTGTGTCCAGAATCATGCCCAAGAAAGACAGACGAGTAGTAGGAATCAACTGCGACTTCGGGATATTGAGAATCCAGCCGTGTTGCTGTAACACTTTCAGTGAAAGTGATACGCTGTTCAGCAACTGCTCTCTTGATCTCGCTTTTATGAGATCGCCCAAGTACGGGATAATTGTGACACCTTGCTTGCACAGGAGCACCATCATTTCCGCCATTACCTTGGTGAAAATTCTCAGGGCCATGGAGAGACCAAACAGCAACGTCTGAAATTGGCAATGACAGTCCTGTACCGCAAATCTGAGTTACGCCTGATGAGGTGGATAAATGGGGACATGAAGGTATGCATCCTGTACACAAATGCGGACAACAGGTGTCAAGCCGTGTGTTGCCTTTGTCAAGCTGTAATAAGTAGGGATAAGGACGTTAACCACCTCGGAACATCCTCCCTTATATGTCACCTGCAGCGCATTCATCATAAGTCAGTGACAAGTTCAAAAACTTTGGATGACAGCGGAAGCAGTCCACTAACCACTAAATCCCTTCCTCTTGTAACCAAGCTCCTGCAAACCACACCACCAACTCCCTCAGTGTCAATTTCCTCCTTAGACAGGAGAGCCAATAGTCCTTCAGGCCATGTCACTGGCAAGTCTGACGAGTCCTCTCCTGCCTGGGATTCCTCCGATGCATCCTTGAGTGTAACGCCTACTGCTGCTGGCGCTGCTGTTGTTGCTGCTGGGAGTCGATCGTCATCCCAGAGGGGAAGTCGGAAGACCACTTGTACTTCTTCCAGTAAGCAATTGACTGTCCAACAGTCCTTTGCGAGGAAGATGAAATATCACAGCAGTCATCCTGCTGCAAAGCGGATAACTCAGGTCTGGGTGGTGAGAAACGTGGTTCCGGTATCCATCGTTAATTTAGAGGCAACTAGAGACTTGATTGAGGTACTGTGTCCCCGGTACCAAATACCCTCTAGGTTCCATTTCTCTAGGCAGGCGATACCGAAAATGTACACAGACCTCAGAAAAAGAGTCACCAGTGTCCTAAAAAATGCAGTTGTACCCAATGTCCACTTGTCTGTGGTTAAGTGGAGCAGGGCAGACTCAGGACTATATGACTGTGACAGCCCACTGGGTAGATGTATTGCCTCCCGCAGCAAGAACAGCAGCGGCGGCACCAGTAGCAGCATCTCGCAATTGCCAACTCGTTCCTAGGCAGGCTACGCTTTGTATCACCGCTTTCCATAAGAGGCACACAGCTGACAACCTCTTACGGAAACTGAGGAACATCATCGCAGAATGGCTTACCCCAATTGAACTCTCCTGGGGATTTGTGACATCGGACAACGCCACCAATATTGTGCGTGCATTACATCTGGGCAAATTCCAGCACGTCCCATGTTTTGCACATACATTGAACTTGGTGGTGCAGAATTATTTAAAAAACGACAGGGGCGTGCAAGAGATGCTGTCGGTGGCCCGAAGAATTGCGTGCCACTTTCTGCCTTCAGCCACCGCATGCCGAAGACTGGAGCACCACCAAACATTCCTGAACCTGCCCTGCCATCATCTGAAGCAAGAGGTGGTAACGAGGTGGAATTCAACCCTCTATATGCTTCAGAGGATGGAGGAGCAGCAAAAGGCCATTCAAGCCTATACATCTGCCCACGATATAGGCAAAGGAGGGGGAATGCACCTGACTCAAGCGCAGTGGAGAATGATTTCAACGTTGTGCAAGGTTCTGCAACCCTTTGAAATTTCCACACGTGAAGTCAGTTCAGACACTGCCAGCCTGAGTCAGGTCATTCCCCTCATCAGGCTTTTGCAGAAGAAGCTGGAGACATTGAAGGAGGAGCTAAAACAGAGCGATTCAACTAGGCATGTGGGACTTGTGGATGGAGCCCTTAATTTGCTTAACCAGGATTCAATCTGTTGAAATCAGAGCACTACATTTTGGCCGCCGTGCTCGATCCTAGATTTAAAACCTACATTGTATCTCTCTTTCCGGCAGACACAAGTCTGCAGAGGTTCAAAGACCTGCTGGTGAGAAAATTGTCAAGTCAAGCGGAACGTGACCCGTCAACAGCTCCTCCTTCACATTCTCCCGCAACTGGGGGTGCGAGGAAAAGGCTAAGAATTCCGAGCCCACCCGCTGGCGGTGATGCAGGGCAGTCTGGAGTGAGTGCTGACATCTGGTCCGGACTGAAGGACCTGGCAACGATTACTGACATGTCGTCTACTGTCACTGCATATGATTCTGTCACCTTTGAAAGAATGGTGGAGAAAAAGAGGCAATTTGGAGGCACAAACTGGCTTTATTCTACCTAAGTTGCCCTCCCTCCAGTGTGTACTCCGAAAGAGTGTTTAGTGCGGCCGCTCACCTTGTCAGCAATCGGCGTACAAGGTTACTTCCAGAAAATGTGGAGAAGATGATGATCATCAAAATTAATTATAATCAATTCCTCCGTGGAGACATTCACCAGCAATTGCCTCCAGAAAGTACACAGGGATCTGAGATGGTGGATTCCAGTGGGGACGAATTAATAATCTGTGAGGAGGGGGATGTACACAGTGAAAGGGGTGAGGAATCGGAGGATGATGAGGTGGACATCTTGCCTCTGTAGAGCCAGTTTGTGCAAGGAGAGATTGATTGATTCTTTTTTGGTGGGGGCCCAAACCAACCAGTCATTTCAGTCAGTCGTGTGGCAGACCCTGTCGCTGAAATGATGGGTTCGTCAATGTTTTTCTTTTCAATCTAAGCCCCTGCAGTTTTCTGTAAGCATCTGCTTCGCTATGATGATCAACAAGTCACAAGGGAAAACACTCAGGGCTGGAGGCGTAGATCTTAGGACCAGCTGCTACAAGCATGGCAGAGGTGTCACTATCACTGGTGACACCCAGAGAGGCGGCGAGGGAGATTGTAATGCAGTGCGCGCAGATAAGCAGCGTAATGGTAAAAAGGAGGCATGGTCTCATAGGTAGGGGCGTGGCCTGAATCACCATTTTGTTGCTGCGGGTATCCCGGGGGTTGGGGGCTGTACCCGGGGACTAGTGTGTGAGTGGTGCTGGCTCCTGCACAGTGACAGAAACTGGGTGTTGCACGTAATGTCACAGTGAAACACCCATATTCTGTCACTGAAGAAGAGCCGGCACTTTGGTGTCACCCCACTTGGCGGGTGACACTCGGGTGTGTGCCGCAACCCCGTTGTGATGCCACTGACCCATGGGAAGCTTTACGTGGCTTACCCATGTGTTAGTAGCCCCAAGCATCTTTTGTGTTAGTCCCTGAAGAAAAACTTCAAATATTGTTTACAATTTTGTAATCAATGGCCTAATTCAGTAAGGATTGCAAATTCTGCTAAGTAACAGAATTTGCAATCCTTTGGTTCGCATGCTGGGGCCACCCATCACAGGGCATGGCCACCCAGCATGCCGCCTCCCTTCTTGACCACGCTGAAATTGCAGTCTCAGTGCAGTTCAGCGTGATCATAAAAAATGGATTAGCCTCCTGTTGGTGCAGACTGTACGTGTGCGCAGGAAGCCGCCACCATTTTTGTGATCGCAACGGCTGCATGTGATGTCATGCTGCCGCTCTGACCACGCCTCCTGTTTCTCCGTTGAAGCCCTGCCCCCGCACCGCTCCATCTCCGACTTTGAAATGGAGTGTTGCTGACCCCCCCGCACCGATTGACAGTCACAGAAAATGCAGGCGCATGCGTATGCTCTTAGCAATTTTTGCAGTTGGATTGCTTATTGTGATTGTCTGTTTAATGTGAAAACAAATGTGTGTGTTTTTTTCAACCTGGAAGCCCAACATCGATTAAGATCGATCTTAAATAGACCCAACATCGATTAAGATGCATCCATATAGCCCAGGAGCTATATGTGATGTATTTTTTGCCATGTAAGGTATTTCTGTCGTGTTTTATTGCGTCTCAGGGCGCCCCCCCCCAGCGCCCTGCACCCTCAGTGACCGGAGTATGAAGTGTGCTGAGAGCAATGGCGCACAGCTGCAGTGCTGTGCGCTACCTTATTGAAGACAGGAACGTCTTCTGCCGACGATTTTTCCGGACCTCTTCGCTCTTCTGGCTCTGTAAGGGGGCCGGCGGCGCGGCTCCGGGACCCATCCAGGCTGGACCTGTGATCGTCCCTCTGGAGCTAATGTCCAGTAGCCAAGAAGCCCAATCCACTCTGCACGCAGGAGAGTTCGCTTCTTCTCCCCTTAGTCCCTCGATGCAGTGAGCCTGTTGCCAGCAGGTCTCACTGAAAATAACAAACCTAAACTAAAACTTTCACTAAGAAGCTCAGGAGAGCCCCTAGTGTGCACCCTTCTCGTCGGGCACAGAAATCTAACTGAGGCTTGGAGGAGAGTCATAGGGTGAGGAGCCAGTGCACACCAGCTAGTCCTAAAGCTTTCTTTAGATGTGCCCAGTCTCCTGCGGAGCCGCTATTCCCCATGGTCCTTACGGAGTCCCCAGCATCCACTTAGGACGTTAGAGAAAATAAGGATAAAGTGGACTACAGAAACTGATGCTCTAAACAAAGGAGAGAGAAAGAGAGAGAAAAGCACAAGGGAAAGTGGGCAATCGGAACACCACAGAGAGAGGAGAGATAGAAATGCCTGAAAAAGTAAAGGGGGTTGGGTATGGCATCCGGCGCTCGGGATTCCAGCAGTCACATGATACCTAATCCTAACCCTCTGGGGGGGGTGGCGGATAGGGCTAACCCTCAGGGGGTGGCAGCTAGGACTACCCCCCCCCCCACCTCCTAGTGCCTTCCCTAACACCCCCTCCCCCGGTCCTAACCCTCCCTCCAATACTCGCCTTCGGGATGTTGGCTGTCTGTGTGCCGGCACCAGTCTCCCAAGTGGTGTCAGGATTCCAACATCGGTCAAATGACCGCCGGTATACCGTCTGCCGGGATGGTAAATGTATCCTGAGGACAGGTAGTGAGTGTGGAGGGATAGGTGGTTCAGTAAAATGTAACAGCTCAAACTGCGATCATTCACTGATAAATTGATTTATAGCTCTCCCTTTTTAACCATTGCAGTCATAAAAGCAATGTTTTTTAAACTTTTAAATAAAGCTTGTTAGCATCCCCAGCACACTGTATATGCTGGGAGATGTAGTTCTCAATATGAAAACATTTAATTACTGTATGAACTCTAATTCCCCAACTGAAACCTCTCACAAACACACACTCCTAAATCTAGTACACACACACACACATTTCCCCAGTACTGACTAGAGATGAGCGGGTTCGGTTTCTTTGAATCCGAACCCGCACGAACTTCACTTTTTTTTTCACGGGTCCGAGCGACTCGGATCTTCCCGCCTTGCTCGGTTAACCCGAGCGCGCCCGAACGTCATCATGACGCTGTCGGATTCTCGCGAGACTCGGATTCTATATAAGGAGCCGCGCGTCGCCGCCATTTTCACACGTGCATTGAGATTGATAGGGAGAGGACGTGGCTGGCGTCCTCTCCATTAGAATAGATTAGAAGAGAGAGAGAGAGAGATTGTGCAGACAGAGTTTACCACAGTGACCAGTGCAGTTGTTGTTAAGTTAACTTTTATTTAATATATCCGTTCTCTGCTATATCCGTTCTCTGCCTGAAAAAAACGATACACAGCAGTCACACAGTGTGACTCAGTCTGTGTGCACTCAGCTCAGCCCAGTGTGCTGCACATCAATGTATAAAAGCTTATAATAATTGTGGGGGAGACTGGGGAGCACTGCAGGTTGTTATAGCAGGAGCCAGGAGTACATAATATTATATTAATTTAAAATTAAACAGTGCACACTTTTGCTGCAGGAGTGCCACTGCCAGTGTGACTAGTGGTGACCAGTGCCTGACCACCAGTATAGTAGTATATTGTTGTATACTATCTCTTTATCAACCAGTCTATATTAGCAGCAGACACAGTACAGTGCGGTAGTTCACTGCTGTGGCTACCTCTGTGTCGGCAGTCGGCACTCGGCAGGCAGTCCGTCCATCCATAATTGTATAATTATATACCACCTAACCGTGGTATTTTTTTTTCTTTCTTTATACCGTCGTCATAGTCATACTAGTTGTTACGAGTATACTACTATCTCTTTATCAACCAGTGTACAGTGCGGTAGTTCACGGCTGTGGCTACCTCTGTGTCGGCAGTCGGCAGGCAGTCCGTCCATCCATAATTGTATTATAATATATACCACCTAACCGTGGTTTTTTTTTCATTCTTTATACCGTCATAGTGTCATACTAGTTGTTACGAGTATACTACTATCTCTTTATCAACCAGTGTACAGTGCGGTAGTTCACGGCTGTGGCTACCTCTGTGTCGGCAGTCGGCAGGCAGTCCGTCCATCCATAATTGTATTATAATATATACCACCTAACCGTGGTTTTTTTTTCATTCTTTATACCGTCATAGTCAGTCATACTAGTTGTTACGAGTATACTACTATCTCTTTATCAACCAGTGTACAGTGCGGTAGTTCACGGCTGTGGCTACCTCTGTGTCGGCAGTCGGCAGGCAGTCCGTCCATCCATAATTGTATTATAATATATACCACCTAACCGTGGTTTTTTTTTCATTCTTTATACCGTCATAGTGTCATACTAGTTGTTACGAGTATACTACTATCTCTTTATCAACCAGTGTACAGTGCGGTAGTTCACGGCTGTGGCTACCTCTGTGTCGGAACTCGGCAGGCAGTCCGTCCATCCATAATTGTATTATTATAATATATACCACCTAACCGTGGTTTTTTTTTCATTCTTTATACCGTCATAGTGTCATACTAGTTGTTACGAGTATACTACTATCTCTTTATCAACCAGTGTACAGTGCGGTAGTTCACGGCTGTGGCTACCTCTGTGTCGGCAGTCGGCAGGCAGTCCGTCCATCCATAATTGTATTATAATATATACCACCTAACCGTGGTTTTTTTTTCATTCTTTATACCGTCATAGTGTCATACTAGTTGTTACGAGTATACTACTATCTCTTTATCAACCAGTGTACAGTGCGGTAGTTCACGGCTGTGGCTACCTCTGTGTCGGCAGTCGGCAGGCAGTCCGTCCATCCATAATTCTATTATAATATATACCACCTAACCGTGGTTTTTTTTTCATTCTTTATACCGTCATAGTCAGTCATACTAGTTGTTACGAGTATACTACTATCTCTTTATCAACCAGTGTACAGTGCGGTAGTTCACGGCTGTGGCTACCTCTGTGTCGGAACTCGGCAGGCAGTCCGTCCATCCATAATTGTATTACAATATATACCACCTAACCGTGGTTTTTTTTTCATTCTTTATACCGTCATAGTGTCATACTAGTTGTTACGAGTATACTACTATCTCTTTATCAACCAGTGTACAGTGCGGTAGTTCACGGCTGTGGCTACCTCTGTGTCGGCAGTCGGCAGGCAGTCCGTCCATCCATAATTGTATTATAATATATACCACCTAACCGTGGTTTTTTTTTCATTCTTTATACCGTCATAGTGTCATACTAGTTGTTACGAGTATACTACTATCTCTTTATCAACCAGTGTACAGTGCGGTAGTTCACGGCTGTGGCTACCTCTGTGTCGGCAGTCGGCAGGCAGTCCGTCCATCCATAATTGTATTATAATATATACCACCTAACCGTGGTTTTTTTTTCATTCTTTATACCGTCATAGTCAGTCATACTAGTTGTTACGAGTATACTACTATCTCTTTATCAACCAGTGTACAGTGCGGTAGTTCACGGCTGTGGCTACCTCTGTGTCGGAACTCGGCAGGCAGTCCGTCCATCCATAATTGTATTACAATATATACCACCTAACCGTGGTTTTTTTTTCATTCTTTATACCGTCATAGTGTCATACTAGTTGTTACGAGTATACTACTATCTCTTTATCAACCAGTGTACAGTGCGGTAGTTCACGGCTGTGGCTACCTCTGTGTCGGCACTCGGCAGGCAGTCCGTCCAACCATAATTGTATTATAATATATACCACCTAACCGTGGTTTTTTTTTCATTCTTTATACCGTCGTCATACTAGTTGTTACGAGTATACTACTATCTCTTTATCAACCAGTGTACAGTGCGGTAGTTCACGGCTGTGGCTACCTCTGTGTCGGCACTCGGCAGGCAGTCCGTCCATCCATAATTGTATTATATACCACCTAACCGTGGTTTTTTTATACCACCTAACCGTGGCAGTCCGTCCATAATTGTATACTAGTATCCAATCCATCCATCTCCATTGTTTACCTGAGGTGCCTTTTAGTTCTGCCTATAAAATATGGAGAACAAAAAAGTTGAGGTTCCAAAATTAGGGAAAGATCAAGATCCACTTCCACCTCGTGCTGAAGCTGCTGCCACTAGTCATGGCCGAGACGATGAAATGCCAGCAACGTCGTCTGCCAAGGCCGATGCCCAATGTCATAGTACAGAGCATGTCAAATCCAAAACACCAAATATCAGAAAAAAAAGGACTCCAAAACCTAAAATAAAATTGTCGGAGGAGAAGCGTAAACTTGCCAATATGCCATTTACCACACGGAGTGGCAAGGAACGGCTGAGGCCCTGGCCTATGTTCATGGCTAGTGGTTCAGCTTCACATGAGGATGGAAGCACTCAGCCTCTCGCTAGAAAACTGAAAAGACTCAAGCTGGCAAAAGCACCGCAAAGAACTGTGCGTTCTTTGAAATCCCAAATCCACAAGGAGAGTCCAATTGTGTCGTTTGCGATGCCTGACCTTCCCAACACTGGACGTGAAGAGCATGCGCCTTCCACCATTTGCACGCCCCCTGCAAGTGCTGGAAGGAGCACCCGCAGTCCAGTTCCTGATAGTCAGATTGAAGATGTCAGTGTTGAAGTACACCAGGATGAGGAGGATATGGGTGTTGCTGGCGCTGGGGAGGAAATTGACCAGGAGGATTCTGATGGTGAGGTGGTTTGTTTAAGTCAGGCACCCGGGGAGACACCTGTTGTCCGTGGGAGGAATATGGCCGTTGACATGCCAGGTGAAAATACCAAAAAAATCAGCTCTTCGGTGTGGAGGTATTTCACCAGAAATGCGGACAACAGGTGTCAAGCCGTGTGTTCCCTTTGTCAAGCTGTAATAAGTAGGGGTAAGGACGTTAACCACCTCGGAACATCCTCCCTTATACGTCACCTGCAGCGCATTCATAATAAGTCAGTGACAAGTTCAAAAACTTTGGGTGACAGCGGAAGCAGTCCACTGACCAGTAAATCCCTTCCTCTTGTAACCAAGCTCACGCAAACCACCCCACCAACTCCCTCAGTGTCAATTTCCTCCTTCCCCAGGAATGCCAATAGTCCTGCAGGCCATGTCACTGGCAAGTCTGACGAGTCCTCTCCTGCCTGGGATTCCTCCGATGCATCCTTGCGTGTAACGCCTACTGCTGCTGGCGCTGCTGTTGTTGCCGCTGGGAGTCGATGGTCATCCCAGAGGGGAAGTCGTAAGCCCACTTGTACTACTTCCAGTAAGCAATTGACTGTTCAACAGTCCTTTGCGAGGAAGATGAAATATCACAGCAGTCATCCTACTGCAAAGCGGATAACTGAGTCCTTGACAACTATGTTGGTGTTAGACGTGCGTCCGGTATCCGCCGTTAGTTCACAGGGAACTAGACAATTTATTGAGGCAGTGTGCCCCCGTTACCAAATACCATCTAGGTTCCACTTCTCTAGGCAGGTGATACCGAGAATGTACACGGACGTCAGAAAAAGACTCACCAGTGTCCTAAAAAATGCAGTTGTACCCAATGTCCACTTAACCACGGACATGTGGACAAGTGGAGCAGGGCAGGGTCAGGACTATATGACTGTGACAGCCCACTGGGTAGATGTATGGACTCCCGCCGCAAGAACAGCAGCGGCGGCACCAGTAGCAGCATCTCGCAAACGCCAACTCTTTCCTAGGCAGGCTACGCTTTGTATCACCGCTTTCCAGAATACGCACACAGCTGAAAACCTCTTACGGCAACTGAGGAAGATCATCGCGGAATGGCTTACCCCAATTGGACTCTCCTGTGGATTTGTGGCATCGGACAACGCCAGCAATATTGTGTGTGCATTAAATATGGGCAAATTCCAGCACGTCCCATGTTTTGCACATACCTTGAATTTGGTGGTGCAGAATTTTTTAAAAAACGACAGGGGCGTGCAAGAGATGCTGTCGGTGGCCAGAAAAATTGCGGGACACTTTCGGCGTACAGGCACCACGTACAGAAGACTGGAGCACCACCAAAAACTACTGAACCCGCCCTGCCATCATCTGAAGCAAGAAGTGGTAACGAGGTGGAATTCAACCCTCTATATGCTTCAGAGGTTGGAGGAGCAGCAAAAGGCCATTCAAGCCTATACAATTGAGCACGATATAGGAGATGGAATGCACCTGTCTCAAGTGCAGTGGAGAATGATTTCAACGTTGTGCAAGGTTCTGATGCCCTTTGAACTTGCCACACGTGAAGTCAGTTCAGACACTGCCAGCCTGAGTCAGGTCATTCCCCTCATCAGGCTTTTGCAGAAGAAGCTGGAGGCATTGAAGAAGGAGCTAACACGGAGCGATTCCGCTAGGCATGTGGGACTTGTGGATGCAGCCCTTAATTCGCTTAACAAGGATTCACGGGTGGTCAATCTGTTGAAATCAGAGCACTACATTTTGGCCACCGTGCTCGATCCTAGATTTAAAGCCTACCTTGGATCTCTCTTTCCGGCAGACACAGGTCTGCTGGGGTTGAAAGACCTGCTGGTGACAAAATTGTCAAGTCAAGCGGAACGCGACCTGTCAACATCTCCTCCTTCACATTCTCCCGCAACTGGGGGTGCGAGGAAAAGGCTCAGAATTCCGAGCCCACCCGCTGGCGGTGATGCAGGGCAGTCTGGAGCGACTGCTGATGCTGACATCTGGTCCGGACTGAAGGACCTGACAACGATTACGGACATGTCGTCTACTGTCACTGCATATGATTCTCTCAACATTGATAGAATGGTGGAGGATTATATGAGTGACCGCATCCAAGTAGGCACGTCACACAGTCCGTACTTATACTGGCAGGAAAAAGAGGCAATTTGGAGGCCCTTGCACAAACTGGCTTTATTCTACCTAAGTTGCCCTCCCACAAGTGTGTACTCCGAAAGAGTGTTTAGTGCCGCCGCTCACCTTGTCAGCAATCGGCGTACGAGGTTACATCCAGAAAATGTGGAGAAGATGATGTTCATTAAAATGAATTATAATCAATTCCTCCGCGGAGACATTGACCAGCAGCAATTGCCTCCACAAAGTACACAGGGAGCTGAGATGGTGGATTCCAGTGGGGACGAATTGATAATCTGTGAGGAGGGGGATGTACACGGTGATACAGGTTGAGTATCCCATATCCAAATATTCCGAAATACGGAATATTCCGAAATACGGACTTTTTTGAGTGAGAGTGAGATAGTGAAACCTTTGTTTTTTGATGACTCTATGTACACAAACTTTGTTTAATACACAAAGTTATTAAAAATATTGTATTAAATGACCTTCAGGCTGTGTGTATAAGGTGTATATGAAACATAAATGAATTGTGTGAATGTACACACACTTTGGTTAATGCACAAAGTTATACAAAATATTGGCTAAAATGACCTTCAGGCTGTGTGTATAAGGTGTATATGTAACATAAATGCATTCTGTGCTTATATTTAGGTCCCATCACCATGATATCTCATTATGGTATGCAATTATTCCAAAATACAGAAAAATCCGATATCCAAAATACCTCTGGTCCCAAGCATTTTGGATAAGGGATACTCAACCTGTATATCGGAGGGTGAAGATGAGGTGGACATCTTGCCTCTGTAGAGCCAGTTTGTGCAAGGAGAGATTAATTGCTTCTTTTTTGGGGGGGGGTCCAAACCAACCCGTCATATCAGTCACAGTCGTGTGGCAGACCCTGTCACTGAAATGATGGGTTGGTTAAAGTGTGCATGTCCTGTTTTGTTTATACAACATAAGGGTGGGTGGGAGGGCCCAAGGATAATTCCATCTTGCACCTCTTTTTTCTTTTCTTTTTCTTTGCATCATGTGCTGATTGGGGAGGGTTTTTTGGAAGGGACATCCTGCGTGACACTGCAGTGCCACTCCTAGATGGGCCCGGTGTTTGTGTCGGCCACTAGGGTCGCTAATCTTACTCACACAGCTACCTCATTGCGCCTCTTTTTTTCTTTGCGTCATGTGCTGTTTGGGGAGGGTTTTTTGGAAGGGACATCCTGCGTGACACTGCAGTGCCACTCCTAGATGTGCCCGGTGTTTGTGTCGGCCACTAGGGTCGCTAATCTTACTCACACAGTCAGCTACCTCATTGCGCCTCTTTTTTTCTTTGCGTCATGTGCTGTTTGGGGAGGGTTTTTTGGAAGGGCCATCCTGCGTGACACTGCAGTGCCACTCCTAGATGGGCCCGGTGTTTGTGTCGGCCACTAGGGTCGCTAATCTTACTCACACAGCTACCTCATTGCGCCTCTTTTTTTCTTTGCGTCATGTGCTGTTTGGGGAGGGTTTTTTGGAAGGGACATCCTGCGTGACACTGCAGTGCCACTCCTAGATGGGCCCGGTGTTTGTGTCGGCCACTAGGGTCGCTTATCTTACTCACACAGCGACCTCGGTGCAAATTTTAGGACTAAAAATAATATTGTGAGGTGTGAGGTATTCAGAATAGACTGAAAATGAGTGTAAATTATGGTTTTTGAGGTTAATAATACTTTGGGATCAAAATGACCCCCAAATTCTATGATTTAAGCTGTTTTTTAGTGTTTTTGGAAAAAAACACCCGAATCCAAAACACACCCGAATCCGACAAAAATAATTCGGTGAGGTTTTGCCAAAACGCGTTCGAACCCAAAACACGGCCGCGGAACCGAACCCAAAACCAAAACACAAAACCCGAAAAATTTCAGGCGCTCATCTCTAGTACTGACAACTCTCATCACTTCCACACACTGACAACTCCCTCCTGCTCCTCTCCCCACTGACACTGACAGCTCCCTCACAGTCACACACATCCTCCACCCCCCCACACACACACTGATAGCACACATGCACAAATCCCCCCCTCCTCGACACTAACTGTCACGGACTGCTTGGGCAGCAGGGGGCAGGCTCTGACTTGAAGTGCTGAAATTCAACAGCTCTCTCGAACTTGCAAGGCATGGCTGTGCAGCTGTCTCCAGCCATCTCCTTGCCCACTGTGTAATTTGTGGCGTTCTCTGATGTTCCCCGCTCTGCCTCTACAACCGGCACATAATGTACAGCAGTGGTGACTCCTGAGTATGGGCCTGGAGAACTCCGCCTACCGGGGGGTAGGGATTAATAATTTCAAAGGGGCAGAGCTAGGAGTGAAGCAGTGGACAGCAGTTGAGGGGCGTTTCAAACTGTAACAGGGTTGGGACAATTTCAGTATCCTTCCCTCACCGTCTAATTGGTCAGTCCCACGCTGATTGCCATAGCGCCCTTTTGAGACTGCAGAACTCTATCCCTTAGCCACGGTTGGCACAGCTGGATGGTGCCCCTGGCAAGTGCCATCCTGGCCAAGGGGTAGATACGCCCCTGAGGGTCAGGGCCAGCAACAGAAATCTCGGGGCCCAGTACACTGATATCTCTGGGGCCCCCTCAACCCCCCCTTAACTTGGCAGAGGGATCTTTAAAAAAAAATGGAGCCTTTGACTCGGACCGTCAGTGAGGCCGGCAGGTGGTTTTCATACTGGGCTATCCCGCTCTTCGGTGGCGGTGGCAGGGACATTCAGAAAAGGGCCAGCACAGCAACATGCATAATAATGGCAATACAGTATGGACCACAGGGACTGGACAAAGTGATGGGGTAAAAGGAGGGGGGAGGGTTTAGTTGGCCTGTTAATTGTTTTCCTGCTTAAATTGAGCAGTTGGTGGATACACTTTAAAAAGCAATATTGGCACTGTGGCCCCATTATTTCTGTTCTTAATACTTGGAGCCCTGAACAAGTGTCCCCTTTGTCCCCCCTGTCACCGGGCCTGTTCAGGCGTTACCTATGGAGAAGCTGCGACATGACATCCTAGGACACGATACTGCACCATGCATCACCATTATATTTCAGTGTGCCTTGTCAATATTTAAATCTTGTTCTGTGTGACGTGAGTTGTAAATGGTTGAAAATCTCTGTGCTACAGTATCGTCACCATGTAGTTATAACAACACCGCAAAACCACCAAAAGACGTGTTTTGGTAGAGGGACTGCTGGAGGGGCCCATTGGGGCCCCCAGTTTGCTACCCCACCCCAGTATACCTGTGCTGTAGCCAGTGGAAGGGGCACTATCTTCCCGGTGATCTCTTCGGGAAGATGGTGCCGCACATAGAAAGCAAAGACTCTGGCTGCACTCTCCTGCCCTCGCTCTAAGCAAGGTGATCGGGCCACAAAAGGACCCCTGTCGGACCCCGGCCTGTGGGCCACAAAAGGATGCATTGGGGGCGGCATGCGGCCCATGGGTTTGACACCCCTGCCCTAGAGTATCACAATTTGTTTCACGGCACCCCTAGGCCAAAGTTTTTTTTATTGAGAAATTCAGAAAAAAATATAAAATTAAGTAAATTGTGTTTATAGCATGTCATCCTCAGGTTCAGTTATGTTGTGAGGGAATGGTTTTGCCAATTTAATAAAGTATAAATAATTTTAATTGGTCCTGGACCACCAAACTATGCTACCAGTGCAAGAACCCCAGTTTGGAAACTACTGCCATAAAATAAACCTTTTTTGTTTTTTTTAAACTACATGTAATACACCTTAGATCTCAGTTCCTAAAAGGTTTTAAACCTTTGCATACAGTAAACTACACATATTTAAAAATCCTACACCGGGCACAAGTGCTCACGGGCCAATTTCATGGCAGTCTCGGATAGGAGGGCATTGTGGATTCACCAAGGGAATGCTGATGCTGACTCCAAGAAGAAAGGGAGTCTCTTCCCTATGAAGGTGAAGCCTTGTTTGGCGACGGCCTAGTTAATTTGATCTCGGCAGCTCCCGCAGGTAAGTCATCCTTCTTGCCCTATGTTCCCTCTCAACGGATGAAGACGCATCATTATCTGACGCAGTCATTTCGGCCCAATAGATATGCAAGAAGTTAAGATTCCCCTTTCTTTGCAGGTAGAGGAAGGAAAAGAGGGAAGAGGTCTATAGCCTCTTCTAGATCGCAGGAGCAGAGATCGTCCTCTGCTTTTGCCAAATCCACTGCATGACGCTGGGGCTCTCTTGCAGGAGCCCGCACCAGTGGGGGGCACGTCTAAAACTCTTCAGTCAGTTCTGGATTCATTCGGACCTGGACTCGTGGGCTTTACAAATAGTGTCCCAAAGGTACAAACTGGGGTTTCAAGACGTTCCCCCTCACCGATTGTTCAAATCAGCCTTAGTCAGCAGGGAGAAGGTTTTTATTGAAGCCTCTTCGTGGTCCCGAAGCCGGACGGCTCAGTCAGACCAATCTTAAATCTGAAATCCCTTAATTTCTACCTAAAGAAATTCAATTTCAAGATGGAATCTCTCAGGGTAGTGATCTCCAGTCCGGGGGATAAAGGAGATTTCATGGTTTTGGTAGACATAAAGGATGCCTACTTATATGTTCCCATTTAGCCACTGCATCAAGCTACCTGAGGTTTGCAATTCAGGATTGTCATTACCAATTTCAGACGTTGCCGTTTGGTCTGTCCACGGCTCCGAGGATTTTCACCAGGGTGATGGCGGAAATGATGGTTCTCCTTCGCAAGCAAGGAGTCACAATTATCCCGTACTTGGATGATCTCCTGATAAAGGCGAGATCCAGGGACCAGTTGGTGCAAAACATCTACTCTCCCTGACAGTTCTTCAACAACATGGTTGGCTCCTAAACTTGCCAAAATCGCAGTTGGTCCCAATGACGCGGTTGTTGTTTTTGGGAGTGATACTGGACACAGAAGAGGTTTTCTTCTAGTGGAAAGGCTCTGGAGATCCAGAGTCTGGTCAAACAAATTCTGAAACCAGCAAGAGTGTTAATCCATCAATGCATTCAGTTGCTGGGGAAGATGGTTGCGGCCTACGAGGCCATTCAGTTTGGCAGGTTCCATGCCAGAGTGTTCCAGTGGGACCTGTTGGACAAGTGGTCCGGATCCCACCTACACATGCACCGGAGGATAATCCTGTCTTCCAAGACCAGAATCTCACTCCATTGGTGGCTGCACAGTTCTCACCACCTAGAGGGGCGATGGTTCGGGATCCAGGACTGGATCCTAGGGACCACGGATGCAACCCTCTGAGGCTGGAGAGCAGTCACACAGGGGGAAAACATCCAAGGAAGATGGTCAAGTCTTCCTTGGATGTTTTCATCTCCACATAAATGTCTCAGGTTTCCCTTTGTCTCTCATTAAGACCGGGGGGCATCGAAGTTGGGCAGACATAATCCGCCCTTCAAACGCGGCTGCCAAGGACTCAAGAAACCATAGTCTCGCAGGGGATTTCTGACAACACGGGTGAGACAACAGAGTTAGGGCGCCAGGGGCTATTTTCCTGTCCTGCTCCCTTCCCCAGCATTCCGTTCCAGTGCTCCAGTCCTTGCCATAAGATCTTCTCTGACCAGAGTGCTGGAATCATAACATTATTTACCGGCCATACCAAAACTTAAAATTAAACGGGGTTTAATTTTTTCTCATTCAGTATTGTGAGAGTTTATCGGCCTCATGAATCCAACAGGTTTAGGGCCAAATCCTGGTCAGCTCTTAGTCAGCCAGATTCAAGAACTTACTCAGATGGTTCAGGATCTTTCTCTTCGGGTGAAGTCGCAGGAAGATCTTTTGCGAGCTTCCCCAAGGGTAGTCCCTGAACCAAAGATGCATTTGCCTGACCGTTTTTCTGGTGATAGAAAAGAGTTTTTTAATTTTAAAGAATCCTGTAAACTTTATTTTCGTTTAAGACCGACTTCCTCGGGTACTGAATCTCAGCGGGTCGGGTTTATTATTTCTTTGCTCCAGGGGGATCCTCAGACCTGGGCATTTGGTTTAAGAGCAGAGGATCCGGCATTGTTGTCAGTTGACGCTTTTTTTGAGTCTTTAGGGCTCTTGTATGATGACCCTGATAGAGAGGCGTCCGCTGAAAGTCAGTTGCGCGCTCTCAGACAGGGTAGAAATCCTGCAGAGGTTTATTGAACAGAGTTTCGCCGTTGGTCGAACGACTGTGGCTGGAATGACCCAGCCCTGCGCAGTCAGTTTCGCCTCGGCTTATCAGAGTCTATAAAAGACAGTCTCCTTCAGTACCCCGCTCCTGAGACTCTCGATAAACTCATGGAGCTTTCTATTAAGATTGATCGTCGTCTCAGAGAGCGGAGGGCTGAAAAAGGAGCACCTTGAAGATGTAGAGGAGACCATGCAGATGGGTCTCTCCCGGCTGTCTCCTGAAGAAAGAGCCAGAAGGCAAAATTCTGGTCTTTGTCTGTACTGTGGGGGTAAGGGACATTTTGCTCGTAATTGTCCGAACAAGTCGGGAAACGCTTTGACCAGGTGAATTGTGAGGGGGTTCACCTAGGTCTGCAGCTTATCTCCTCGAATAACTCCCTTTTAGTCCCAGTTAAAGTTTCCTTTGGCAGCCTCAGTTCTTCGGTGTCGGCTTTTGTTGACAGTGGAGCTGCAGGAAACTTTATGGATTTAACTTGGGCTAAGGCCTTAGGCATTCCTCAGTTACCTTTGGGTAGGTGTGTCACCATGCATGGCTTAGATGGGAGTCCGCTGTCTAATGGGATTATTTCTCTCCGTACACCCCCTGTACTACTTACAGTAGGAGCTCTACATTCCGAGAAAATCGAGTTCTTTCTTACACATTGCCCAGCAGTTCCAGTTGTTCTGGGTCACCCTTGGCTGGCCTTTCATAATCCCACCATTGATTGGCGGTCGGGGGAGATTTCACATTGGGGTACTTTTTGTGATAAGGAATGTATCACGTTTCCAGTCAGAGTAGCAGCTATCATTCCAGAACTCATTCCGGTGGAATACCAGGAGTTTGCTGATGTTTTCTCCAAAGGCAATGCGGACATTCTGCCTCCCCATCGGCCTTATGATTGTGCTATTGAGTTAATTCCTGGTGCCGCATTGCCAAAGGGAAGATTATATGCATTATCCGGGCCAGAAACTGCGGCTATGAATGATTATGTAAAGGAGAGCCTTGAGAAAGGATTTATTAGACCATCAAAATCTCATTTAAGTGCAGGCTTCTTCTTTGTGGAGAAAAAGGATGGCTCGCTTAGACCTTGCATTGATTTTAGAGCCCTGAATAAGATCTCAGTTAAAAACACCTATCCTTTGCCGTTGATTTCTGTACTCTTTGATCAGTTACGTTCTGCTGTGATTTTTTCTAAAATTGACCTTAGAGGAGCGTACAACCTCATCCGAATTAAATCTGGAGATGAGTGGAAAACGGCCTTCAGTACTCAGTCGGGTCACTACGAATACCTGGTGATGCCGTTCGGCCTGTCCAATGCTCCGGCAGTTTTTCAAGACCTCATTAACGATGTGCTCCGTGACTTCCTAGGGAAATTCGTGGTCGTTTACTTAGACGACATCCTGATTTTTTCTAAATCAATGGAACAACATGTTACCCAGGTGCGTCTGGTTCTTCAAAAGTTATGTGAGAATCATTTATATGCCAAGCTGGAGAAGTGTGAGTTTCATGTCACGGAAGTATCTTTTTTAGGGTACATAATTTCCCCTCAGGGATTTTCCATGGAACCAAAGAAACTCCAGGCCATCCTTAGTTGGGCGCAACCCACCAATTTAAAAGCAATTAAGCGTTTTTTAGGGTTTGCGAATTATTATAGGAGGTTCATTCATTCTTTTTCTGACCTGGTTGCTCCCATTGTAGCTCTGACAAAGAAAGGAGCGGATCCTACCAACTGGTCGCGTGAAGCTGAGTTGTCCTTCCGGGCCTTGAAACAAGCCTTTGTCTCGGCTCCAGTCCTCAGACATCCTAATCCGGAATTGCCCTTTGTGGTGGAGGTTGATGCCTCGGAGGTTGGAGTGGGGGCTATCCTTTCTCAAAAGGATCCGGAGTCTCTGGAGTTACATCCTTGTGCCTTTATGTCCAGGAAATTCTCCTCCGCTGAATCCAACTATGACGTTGGTAATCGGGAGTTACTGGCGGTAAAATGGGCTTTCGAGGAGTGGAGGCATTGGCTGGAGGGAGCAAAACATACTATTTCGGTATTGACTGACCATAAGAACCTGCAATACATTGAATCGGCTAAGCGGCTTAATGCCCGGCAGGCACGTTGGGCATTATTTTTTACGCGTTTCAAATTTATAATCACTTTCAGGCCTGGTTCCAAGAATACTAAGGCTGATGCCCTGTCACATAGCTTTCTTCCGGTTCACAATAACAATCCTGTTACCCCCATACTTCCATCTTCGGTCATCTGGGCGGGCCTCACACAAGATTTATTTACCCAGTTAAAACAGCTTCAACACCAAGCTCCTAGAATTACTCCTGCTGGTCGTCTTTACGTCCCTGAGTTTTTGAGAGTTACTGTTTTAACGGAATTCCATGATAACAAAGTTTCAGGGCATCCAGGAGTCTCTAAGACATTGGAGTTAGTCTCTCGCTCAGTATGGTGGCCTGGTCTTTCTAAAGACGTCAAGGAATTTGTTTATTCATGTCAGGTTTGTGCACAGCATAAGGTTCCCCGTTCCTTGCCCATCGGGCAACTTATGCCCTTAAATGTTCCTCTCAGGCCGTGGTCTCATATTTCCATGGATTTTGTGGTTGACCTTCCCCTTTCAGCCGGATTCCGAGTCATATGGGTGGTAGTGTACCGTTTTAGTAAAATGGCTCATTTTATTGCTCTTCCCCGATTGCCTTCTGCCCAAGGGTTGGCAGTTTTGTTTCTCCGCCATGTATTCAGGCTTCATGGGTTGCCTACTGATATTGTTTCTGATCGGGGTCCACAATTCATCGCACAATTCTGGAAATGTTTTTGTGCCTCATTGAAGATGAAATTGTCGTTAACATCCGGTTACCACCCACAATCCAACGGGCAAACCGAACGAGTTAACCAATCATTGAAACAATATTTGCGCTTGTATTCAGCCAAACTCCAGAATGATTGGTCCGAGTTTCTTCCGTTGGCTGAATTTGCTTACAATAATTCTTGTCATTCCTCCACTAAAGAGTCTCCATTCTTTTCAGTTTTTGGTTTTCACCCCAGAGCTAATTCTTTTTTTCATCATTCCTCAGTCTCCTCGCTTACCTTAACCTCCCATCTCAGAGCCATTTGGAAAAAGGTGCACCTTGCTCTCAGAAAAGCGGCCTTTCGAGAGAAGAAATTTTCTGACAGGCTCCGACGTCCTTGCACTTTTAAGGTGGGAGATAGGGTGTGGTTGTCGACTCGCAACATCAGGCTTCGACAATCCTCAGCTAGACTGGGACCCAAATTTATTGGGCCATTTCTTATTATTAAAAGAGTCAACCCAGTTGCCTTTCGGTTACGTTTACCAAGATCTCTCAGGATTGGAAATACGTTTCATTGTTCCCTGTTGAAACAATACGTTTCTTCCAGTAGATTTCCTCGGAAGATCTCTCAGGGTAGATCTCCAGTGGATGTACAGGGACAACAGGAGTTCTTGGTAGAGAAGGTTCTCGATTCCAAATTGTCCCGGGATCGGCTGTATTTTCTGGTTCACTGGAAAGGCTATGGTCCGGAGGAAAGGTCTTGGGTCCTGGATAAGGATGCTCAAGAGGGCATTTTTTCGGGAATTTCCTCAGAAACCTGGCTTTAGGGGTTCCTTGACCCCTCCTCAAGGGGGGGGTACTGTTAGGCGCCGGGGTCCGCTTGATGGTCTGCGCGGCCCGGCGCCTAGCAACTAGAGATGCCGTGCATGTACAGCCGCCGGCTCCCTAGCAACGCTAGACGCCGGGCGCGCTGAGCCGCACGGACCCTAGCAACGGGGACGCCACTGGCGGACCGCGTTCCCCGTTGCTAGGCTTTAGGAAATTAAGATATTCACCTGCTCTCTGGCCGTGCAGCAAGGCAGCTGCACGGCATTTATTCTAATCAGCCATTAGCAGCTGATTGGAGGACTCCTTGTTAAATACACTCCAAGGGCTTCTCACAGATGCCGGTAATAGCTTCCTGCATGCTGTCTTTGTTTGCTGAGAGTCTGTTTCCAGTCCTGCTGTATCCGGTCATTCCAGTCCGCAGAAGTCCGGTATTCGGGAGTTGTCATCTCATCCCAAGAGGTCGTTTGGTTCCCTGGAGTCCTGACTGATCACCGTTTTATATCCAGTGGTGTTCGTGAGTTGCGGCTCTGCCGTGTGTTGCGGCTCAGCCGCTTTACCTTTTATATTTTGTGTTTGGAGCATTTGCGGAGGGTTCCGCTTCCACAAGTCCTCTCTGGTACTCGGCGGTGCCGGGTAGGAGAATTGGACAAGTGGATATTTTGGTTGTCCTTTTTCCTGGCGGTTTCTCCGCACATATTATAGTTTTGAGTTTGCTTAGCCCCTGGCCTGGTTGTTTAGTTAGAGGGCCTCTTGTTATCACCCTGTCTCGGGTTTCCCTTTGTCTCTCATTAAGACCGGGGGGCATCGAAGTTGGGCAGACATAATCCGCCCTTCAAACGCGGCTGCCAAGGGCTCAAGAAACCATAGTCTCGCAGGGGATTTCTGACAACACGGGTGAGACAACAGAGTTAGGGCGCCAGGGGCTATTTTCCTGTCCTGCTCCCTTCCCCAGCATTCCGTTCCAGTGCTCCGGTCCTTGCCATAAGATCTTCTCTGACCAGAGTGCTGGAATCATAACACATACTGGACACAGAAGAGGTTTTCTTCCAGTGGAAAGGCTATGGAGATCCAGAGTCTGGTCAAACAAATTCTGAAACCAGCAAGAGTGTTAATCCATCAATGCATTCAGTTGCTGGGGAAGATGGTTGTGGCCTACGAGGCCATTCAGTTTGGCAGGTTCCATGCCAGAGTGTTCCAGTGGGACCTGTTGGACAATTGGTCCGGATCCCACCTACACATGCACCGGAGGATAATCCTGTCTTCCAAGACCAGAATCTCACTCCATTGGTGGCTGCACAGTTCTCACCTCCTAGAGAGGCGATGGTTCGGGATCCAGGACTGGATCCTAGGGACCACAGATGCAACCCTCCGAGGCTGGGGAGCAGTCACACAGGGGGAAAACGTCCAAGGAAGATGGTCAAGTCAGGAAAGTTGTCTCCACATAAATGTTCTGGAGTTAAGGGCCATTTAATAACTGCAGACACAGTACACACTGGGACGGGTGCCCAGCATCCTCAACAGACTAAGAGAAAAGGATTTACCGGTAGGTATTAAAATCCTAGTTTCTCTAACGTCCTAGAGGATGCTGGGGACTCCGTAAGGACCATGGGGATAGACGGGCTCCACAGAGTTCATGATCTTCACTGAGGTAGCGCACAGCACTGCAGCTGTGCGCCATTGCTCCCATACACCTCACATACTCCGGTCACTGTAAGGGTGCAGGGCGCAGGGGGGCACCCTGGGCAGCAATATAAACCTCTTTTTGGCAAAAATATAACATATATACAGCTGGGCACTGTATATATGTATGAGCCCCCACCAATTTTACAGTTTAAGCGGGACAGAAGCCCGCCGCCGAGGGGGCGGGGCTTCTCCCTCAGCACTCACCAGCGCCATTTTTTCTCCACAGCACCGCTGAGAGGAAGCTCCCCGGACTCTCCCCGCTTATACCACGGTAGAGAAGAGGGTTGAAAAGAGAGGGGGGGCACATAATTCGGCGCAAATTACATACAGCAGCGCTACTGGACAAACATTAAGTTACTGTGTTATTCCTGGGTTATATAGCGCTGGGGAGTGTGCTGGCATACTCTCTCTCTGTCTCTCCAAAGGGCCTTGTGGGGAAACTGTCTTCAGAAAAAGTATTCCCTGTGTGTGTGGTGTGTCGGTACACGTGTGTCGACATGTCTGAGGAAGAAGGCTATATTAGAGAGGAGCGGGAGCAAATGAATGTGGTGTCTCCGCTGACACCTGATTGGATGGATATGTGGAATGTTTTAAATGCTAGTGTAAACTCATTGTACAAAAGATTAGACAAGGCTGAAGCTTTGGGACAGTCAGGGACTCAACCCATGCCTGATCCTATGTTGCAGGGACTGTCAGGGTCTCATAAGCGCCCACTATCCCAGATTGTTGACACAGATACCGACACGGATTCTGACTCCAGTGTCGATTACGATGATGCAAAGTTACAGCCAAAATTGGCAAAATCCATTCGATATATGATTATGGCAATAAAAGATGTTTTGCACATCACAGAGGAACCCCCTGTCCCTGACAAGAGGGTACATATGTACAAGGGAAAGAAGCCTGAGGTAACCTTTGAGGGGGTCACACGAGCTGAACGAGTTATGTGAAAAAGCTTGGGAATCTCCAGATAAAAGACTGCAGATTTCCAAAAGGATTCTTATGGCGTATCCTTTTCCATCAACGGATAGGTTACGATGGAAATCCTCCCGTAGGATGGACAAAGCATTAACACGCACAGCTACAGTTGGAAAATCAAATTTTTTACCTTATGTTCCCTCACAGCATAAGAAAGCTCCGCATTATCAAATGCAGTCCTTTCGGTCACAAAGCAACAAGAAAGTGCGAGGTGCGTCCTTTCTTGCCAGAGGTAGGGGCAGAGGAATAAAGCTGCACAACACAGCTAGTTCCCAGGAACAGAAGTCCTCCCCGGCCTCTACAAAATCTACCTCATGATGCTGGGGCTCCACTGGCAGAGTCCGGCCCATGTGATGTCATGCAGCTGCTCTGACCACGCCTCCTGTTTCTCCGTTGCCGACCCCATTTTGAAACCGTGCCCCCGCACCGCTCCATCTCCGACTTGGAAATGGAGTGTTGTTGACCCCCCTCCCCCCCCCCTTCACCGATTCACAGGCAGAGGTGATCGCATTATCTGCGGGGTGCCGCAGAAAATGCAGGCGGATGCGTATGCTCTTAGCAGTTTTTGCAGTTGGATTGCGATCCAACCTGAATCAGGCCCCATTACCTATCACAATGCACTGCGGGTAGTACAAAATGGGGTTAATATAGGAGAAAAAACCCCAGAGCTGTGCTCCTTAACTGTCCCTGGTGGCTAGTGGAGCGGCTGCCCAGTAATCAGTGTCCACGCCAGTGCGCACACGGCCCGCCCCCATCAGCGGCCTCGTGATCCCGGAGGGCGGTGTGTGTGTGACTGAAATTAGGAAGAAACCGGAGCCTCCGCTGCAGTGACCCAGCAACCGGGGCACGGGAGTATACTGTGCCACTGGGAGTGATGGAGCTGCAGTAAAGAGGTCTATTAGACCTAGCCTGCTGCAGCCCTTGTAGATTCTTATAAAAAAAGTTCTTCTTTTCTTGCCAAAATTAATAGCTAAGAATAGGCTGCCTGAGGCAGCCCCCTGTTAAGTGGCCTGCTACTGAAGGCACCAACTACAAACTGAGCTCCCTGTTCATGGAAGCGAGGTTATAGAGGAGGGGGCGCTGAGCATCTTGGGAACAGTCAAAAGCTTTGAGCCTGTTGGTGCCTCAGATCAAGATCCTACTCTGGTGTACATATACAATGTGAATCCTTGTGGAGTCCAGTGTACCCCACAGAAGAAATGAATGCGTCACACCCATTGGCAGCAACATTAGAATAGCTGCTGATGGGCACAATTGAGAAAGGAAGTGGGGAAAACATTTGAATCCAGCACATATATGTAATTTGAATATGTAATTTGTACCTTCCTACTTTAAAATGTAATGGATGAACCTTACCCTGTGAGAACTATCTTCATGATCAAGAGATCTCATATGCAAGATAAGTATGTGTTGGGATAGGGCTGTGGAGGGCGGCTGCTCGGGCACACCCCTGTCAAGTTAAAGAGATTCAACTGAGGAAGCACAAGGGAACTCTCATCTGGGAACAACAACTGCAGGGAGAACACATTTTCAGACGAATGTGGGAGGGCAGAAGGCTGCCTAATACTGAAGCACCCCCAAACAACAAACCAAATGCAACAACTACTGCAAGCATTCCTGGGGGAAGGCCTGCAGCAGATGGATTTGCATATAGTGATGTCATCCAAGCAGTGGGCATAGTTGGCTGCAACCCTCGTCTGCATATGAAAAGAGAAAAGGGTCACGCAGGGCATGGCGGCCTTTGTGGGGTTGCGCTTGGATGACCCCTAAATCGCTTTATACACCCCCACCCCCCATCAGTGTGGGCTCATGTTGGCCATGCCCCAGCCCCTGAAGCATTCAAGCTGATTTCTTGCAGCAGCTGGACCCAGAAACAGCTCCAGAGTTGCTCTACAAGACAAGTAAAAGGGTGTGAGCCCTGCAGCACCACCTGTAGTTTGCATACACACATATATAGGACAGCATCTCTTATATGCCCCAGGGTCAATAAAATAGTATCCTAATCTAGGGTATCCATCCCCTCAGATAAGGTATCCGTCCATGCCGCTACAGCACTACACACCCAGGCCGACGCAATTGCCGGTCTGAGTAAGGTACCTGAATGTGTATAAATGGACTTCAGGGTAATCTCCTGTTTGCGGTCAGCAGACTCTTTGAGGGTAGCCGTATACTGGGACGGGAGGGCTACCTTCTTGGATAAGCGTGTTAATGCTTTGTCCACCCTAGGGGAGGATTCCCATCGTAACCTATCCATTGATGGGAAAGGATACGCCATAAGAATCCTTTTGGAAATCTGCAGTCTTTTATCTGGAGATTCCCAAGATTTTTCACATAACTCGTTCAGCTCGTGTGACCCCCTCAAAGGTTACCTCAGGCTTTTTCACCTTGTACATATGTACCCTCTTGTCAGGGACAGGGGGTTCCTCTCTGATGTGCAAAACATCTTTTATTGCCATAATCATATATCGAATGGATTTTGCCAATTTTGGCTGTAACTTTGCATCATCGTAATCGACACTGGAGTCAGAATCCGTGTCTGTATCTGTGTCAACAATCTGGGATAGTGGGCGCTTATGAGACCCTGACAGTCCCTGCAACATAGGTTCAGGCATGGGTTGAGACCCTGACTGTCCCAAAGCTTCAGCCTTGTCTAATCTTTTGTGCAATGAGTTTACACTAGCATTTAAAACATTCCACATATCCATCCAATCAGCTGTCGGCGGAGACACCACATTCATTTGCTCCTGCTCCTCTCTAATATAGCCTTCTTCCTCAGACATGTCGACACACGTGTACCGACACACCACACACACAGGGAATGCTTTTTCTGAAGACAGTTTCCCCACAAGGCCCTTTGGAGAGACAGAGAGAGAGTATGCCAGCACACACCCCAGCGCTATATAACCCAGGAATACACAGTAACTTAATGTTTGCCCAGTAGTACTGCTGTATGTAATTTGCGCCAAATTATGTGCCCCCCCCCCCCTCTTTTCAACTCTCTTGTCTACCGTGGTATAAGCAGGGGAGAGTCCGGGGAGCTTCCTCTCAGCGGTGCTGTGAAGAAAAAATGGCGCTGGTGAGTGCTGAGGGAGAAGCCCCGCACCCTCGGCGGCAGGCTTCTGTCCCGCTTAAACTGTAAAATTGGCGGGGGCTCATACATATATACAGTGCCCCGCTGTATATGTGTTATATTTTTGCCAAAAAGAGGTTTATATTGCTGCCCAGGGTGCCCTCCCCCCCCCCCTGCGCCCTGCACCCTTACAGTGACCGGAGTGTGTGAGGTGTATGGGAGCAATGGCGCACAGCTGCAGTGCTGTGCGTTACTTCAGTGAAGATCATGAAGTCTTCTGCCGCCTCTGAAGTCTTCTTTTCTTCTCATACTCACCCGGCTTCTATCTTCCGGCTCTGCAAGGGGGGCGGAGGCGCGGCTCTGGGACGGACGGCGAGGGTGAGATCCTGCGTACCAATCCCTCTGGAGCTAATGGTGTCCAGTAGCCTAAGAAGCAGGACCTTGCAACTCAGAGAGTAGGGCTGCTTCTCTCCCCTCAGTCCCTCGATGAGGGAGTCTGTTGCCAGCAGTGCTCCCTGAAAATTAAAAACCTAACAAAATACTTTCTGTCAGAAAGCTCAGGAGAGCTCCTGAAAAGCACCCAGTCTCCACTGGGCACAGTATCAAACTGAGGTCTGGAGGAGGGGCATAGAGGGAGGAGCCAGTGCACACCCAGAACTAAAGTCTTTCTTAAAGTACCCATGTCTCCTGCGGAGCCTATCTATCCCCATGGTCCTTACGGAGTCCCCAGCATCCTCTAGGACGTTAGAGAAAATAGGATTTTAATACCTACCGGTAAATCCTTTTCTCTTAGTCCGTAGAGGATGCTGGGCACCCGTCCCAGTGCGTACTGTGTCTGCAGTTATTAAATGGCCCTTAACTCCAGAACATTTATGTGGAGAAAACTTTCCTGACTTGACCATCTTCCTTGGATGTTTTCCCCCTGTGTGACTGCTCCCCAGCCTCGGAGGGTTGCATCCATGGTCCCTAGGATCCAGTCCTGGATCCCGAACCATCGCCCCTCTAGGAGGTGAGAACTGTGCAGCCACCAATGGAGTAAGATTCTGGTCTTGGAAGACAGGATTATCCTCCGGTGCATGTGTAGGTGGGATCCGGACCACTTGTCCAACAGGTCCCACTGGAACACTCTGGCATGGAACCTGCAAAACTGAATGGCCTCGTAGGCCGCAACCATCTTCCCCAGCAACAGAATGCATTGATGGATTAACACTCTTGCTGGTTTCAGAATTTGTTTGACCAGACTCTGGAACTCCATAGCCTTTCCACTGGAAGAAAGCCTCTTCTGTGTCCAGTATGACTCCCAGAAACAACAACCGCGTCATTGGGACCAACTGCGATTTTGGCAAGTTTAGGAGCCAACCATGTTGTTGAAGAACTGTCAGGGAGAGTAGATGTTTTGCACCAACTGGTCCCTGGATCTCGCCTTTATCAGGAGATCATCCAAGTACGGCATAATTGTGACTCCTTGCTTGCGAAGGAGAACCATCATTTCCACCATCACCCTGGTGAAAATCCTCGGAGCCGTGGACAGACCAAACGGCAACGTCTGAAATTGGTAATGACAATCCTGAATTGCAAACCTCAGGTAGCTTGATGCAGTGGCTAAATGGGAACATATAAGTAGGCATCCTTTATGTCTACCAAAACCATGAAATCTCCTTTATCCCCCGGACTGGAGATCACTACCCTGAGAGATTCCATCTTGAAATTGAATTTCTTTAGGTAGAAATTAAGGGGTCAGCGTGTTAATGTATAGATGTTGGTGTGTGTATGTCAGTGTACGTACAGATATAGGTGTGTGTGTGTGTATGTATGTATGTATGTATGTATATGTATAGAGGAAGGTGTGATACATACATATAACACATACATGATAGATACATACATATATCACACACACGATAGATAGATAGATAGAACACATACATACAAGATGGATACATACATACATACATGATAGATACATATATATACACACACATACGATAGATAGATAGATAGATACATACATATATATATATATATATATATATCACAAACATATATGATTCATACATATATCACACACACATACATGATACATACATGAGAAAGACCTGGGATGGTGATGAGGCCAGGGCCCCCTGCTGATGTTGCGTTGAGGAAGGCAGTGTTCCAGGGCGGATGCCAGTCGGGGAGAGCGCCGCGCAGCCCGGGAAAAATACTGCTGAGGAGCTACATCTGGAAGAGCCCCTGGGAGGGAGAGTGCCACATGCCCCATCCTGCACGGCAGACTCTGCAGGCCTGCACATGGGAAGGGAGGTCTCTGGCCACACGTACTCACCCTTCTGCTGAAGCCCCGCTGCTGTCCCCATCAGCGCTCTCCAGCGGGGAGCGGGGCCAGGATGAACCTCAACCTGTGAGAACTATCTTCATGATCAAGAGATCTCATATGCAAGATAGGTATGTGTTGGGATAGGGCTGGGGAGGGTGGCTGCTCGGGCACACCCCCGTCAAGTTAAGGAGATTTAACTGAGGAAGCACAAGGGAACTCTCGTCTGGGGACAACAACTGCAGGGAGACCACACCTTTTCAGATGAACATGGGAGGGCGGAAGGCTGCCTAATACTGAAGCACCCTCAGACATTAAACCATATGCAACAACTATTGCAAGCATTCCTGGGGGAAGGTCTGCAGCAGACGGATTTGCATACGGTGATGTCATCCAAGCAGTGGGCCAAAGTTGGCTGGAACCCTCATCTGTATATGAAAAGAGAAAAGGGGCATGCAGGGCATGGCGGCCTTTTGCGGCGCTTGGATAACCCCAAGTTTGCATTAAACACCCCCACCCTCCTTCGGTGTGGGGCTCATGTTGGCCATGCCCAAGCCCCTGAAGCATTCAAGCTGATTTCTTGCAGCAGCTGGGCACTGTAACAGCTTCAGAGCTGCTCTACAAGACAAGTAAAAGGGTGTGGGCCCTGCAGCACCACCTGTAGTTTGCATACACACATATATAGGACAGCATCTCTTATATGCCCCAGGGTCAATAAAATAGTATCCTTGTCTAGGCTATCCATCCCCTCAGATAAGGTATTTGTCCATGCCGCTACAGCACTACACACCCAGGCCGACGCAATTGCCGGTCTGAGTAAGGTACCTGAATGTGTATTAATGGACTTCAGGGTAATCTCCTGTTTGCGGTCAGCACACTCTTTGAGGGTAGCCGTATCCTGGGACGGGAGGGCTACCTTCTTGGATAAGCGTGTTAATGCTTTGTCCACCCTAGGGGAGGATTCCCATCGTAACCTATCCGTTGATGGGAAAGGATACGCCATAAGAATCCTTTTGGAAATCTGCAGTCTTTTATCTGGAGATTCCCAAGCTTTTTCACATAACTCGTTCAGCTCGTGTGAGGGGGGAAAGGTTACCTCAGGCTTCTTTCCCTTGTACATATGTACCCTCTTGTCAGCGACAGGGGGTTCCTCTGTGATGTGCAAAACATCTTTTATTGCCATAATCATAAATCTAATGGATTTTGCCAATTTTGGCTGTAACTTTGCTTCATCGTAATCGACACTGGAGTCAGAATCCGTGTCGGTATCTGTGTCAACAATCTGGGATAGTGGGCGCTTATGAGACCCTGACAGTCCCTGCAACATAGGATCAGGCATGGGTTGAAACCCTGACTGTCCCAAAGCTTCTGCCTTGTCTAATCTTTTGTGCAATGAGTTTACACTAGCATTTAAAACATTCCACATATCCATCCAATCAGCTGTCGGCGGAGACACCACATTCATTTGCTCCCGCTCCTCTCTAATATAGCCTTCTTCCTCAGACATGTCGACACACGTGTACCGACACACTTCACACACAGGGAATGCTTTTTCTGAAGACAGTTTCCCCACAAGGCCCTTTGGAGAGACAGAGAGAGAGTATGCCAGCACACCCCCCAGCGCTATATAACCCAGGAATAAAACAGTAACTTAATGTTTGCCCAGTAGTGCTGCTGTATGTAATTTGCGAATTATGTGCCCCCCCCCCCTCTTTTCAACCCTCTTGTCTAACGTGGTATAAGCAGGGTAGAGTCCGGGGAGCTTCCTCTCAGCGGTGCTGTGGAGAAAAAATGGCGCTGGTGAGTGCTGAGGGAGAAGCCCCGCCCCCTCGGAGGCGGGCTTCTGTCCCGCTTAAACTGTAAAATTGGTGGGGGCTTATACATATATAAAGTGCCCAGCTGTATATATGTTATATTTTTGCGAAAGAGGTTTATATTGCTGCCCAGGGCGCCCCCCCTGCGCCCTGCACCCTTACAGTGACCGGAGTATGTGAGGTGTATGGGAGCAAAGGCGCACAGCTGCAGTGCTGTGCGTTACCTCAGTGAAGATCATGAAGTCTTCTGCCGCCTCTGAAGTCTTCTTTTCTTCTCATACTCACCCGGCTTCTATCTTCCGGCTCTGCGAGGGGGACGGCGGCGCGGCTCTGGGACGGACGGCGAGGGTGAGATCCTGCGTACCAATCCCACTGGAGCTAATGGAGTCCAGTAGCCTAAGAAGCAGGACCTTGCAACTCAGAGAGTAGGGCTGCTTCTCTCCCCTCAGTCCCTCGATGAGGGAGTCTGTTGCCAGCAGTGCTCCCTGAAAATGAAAAACCTAACAAAATACTTTCTGTCAGAAAGCTCAGGAGAGCTCCTGAAAAGCACCCAGTCTCCACTGGGTACAGTATCAAACTGAGGTCTGGAGGAGGGGCATAGAGGGAGGAGCCAGTGCACACCCAGAACTAAAGTCTTTCTTAAAGTGCCCATGTCTCCTGCGGAGCCCGTCTATCCCCATGGTCCTTACGGAGTCCCCAGCATCCTCTAGGACGTTAGAGAAAATAGGATTTTAATACCTACCGGTAAATCCTTTTCTCTTAGTCCGTAGAGGATGCTGGGCACCCGTCCCAGTGCGTACTGTGTCTGCAGTTATTAAATGGCCCTTAACTCCAGAACATTTATGTGGAGATGAAAACATCCAAGGAAGACTTGACCATCTTCCTTGGATGTTTTCCCCCTGTGTGACTGCTCTCCAGCCTCAGAGGGTTGCATCCATGGTCCCTAGGATCCCGTCCTGGATCCCGAACCATCGCCCCTCTAGGTGGTGAGAACTGTGCAGCCACCAATGGAGTGAGATTCTGGTCTTGGAAGACAGGATTATCCTCCGGTGCATGTGTAGGTGGGATCCGGACCACTTGTCCAACAGGTCCCACTGGAACACTCTGGCATGGAACCTGCCAAACTGAATGGCCTCGTAGGCCGCAACCATCTTCCCCAGCAACTGAATGCAATGATGGATTAACACTCTTGCTGGTTTCAGAATTTGTTTGACCAGACTCTGGATCTCCAGAGCCTTTCCACTAGAAGAAAACCTCTTCTGTGTCCAGTATCACTCCCAAAAACAACAACCGCGTCATTGGGACCAACTGCGATTTTGGCAAGTTTAGGAGCCAACCATGTTGTTGAAGAACTGTCAGGGAGAGTAGATGTTTTGCACCAACTGGTCCCTGGATCTCGCCTTTATCAGGAGATCATCCAAGTACGGGATAATTGTGACTCCTTGCTTGCGAAGGAGAACCATCATTTCCGCCATCACCCTGGTGAAAATCCTCGGAGCCGTGGACAGACCAAACGGCAACGTCTGAAATTGGTAATGACAATCCTGAATTGCAAACCTCAGGTAGCTTGATGCAGTGGCTAAATGGGAACATATAAGTAGGCATCCTTTATGTCTACCAAAACCATGAAATCTCCTTTATCCCCCGGACTGGAGATCACTACCCTGAGAGATTCCATCTTGAAATTGAATTTCTTTATGTAGAAATTAAGGGATTTCAGATTTAAGATTGGTCTGACTGAGCCGTCCGGCTTCGGGACCACGAATAGGCTTGAATAAAAACCTTCTCCCTGCTGACTAAGGCTGATTTGAACAATCGGTGAGGGGGAACGTCTTGAAACCCCAGTTTGTACCCTTGGGACACTATTTGTAAAACCCACGAGTCCAGGTCCGAATGAATCCAGAACTGACTGAAGAGTTTTAGACGTGCCCCCCACTGGTGCGGGCTCCTGCAAGAGAGCCCCAGCGTCATGCAGTGGATTTGGCAAAAGCAGAGGACGATCTCTGCTCCTGCGATCTTGAAGAGGCTACAGACCTCTTCCCTCTTTTCCTTCCTCTACCTGCAAAGAAAGGGGAATCTTAACTTCTTGCATATCTATTGGGCCGAAATGACTGCGTCAGATAATGATGCGTCTTCATCCGTTGAGAGGGAACATAGGGCAAGAAGGATGACTTACCTGCGGGAGCTGCCGAGATCAAATTAACTAGGCCGTCGCCAAACAAGGCTTCACCTTCATAGGGAAGAGACTCCCTTTCTTCTTGGAGTCAGCATCAGCATTCCCTTGGTGAATCCACAATGCCCTCCTATCCGAGACTGCCATGAAATTGGCCCGTGAGCACTTGTGCCCGGTGTAGGATTTTTAAATATGTGTAGTTTACTGTATGCAAAGGTTTAAAACCTTTTAGGAACTGAGATCTAAGGTGTATTACATGTAGTTTAAAAAAAACAAAAAAGGTTTATTTTATGGCAGTAGTTTCCAAACTGGGGTTCTTGCACTGGTAGCATAGTTTGGTGGTCCAGGACCAATTAAAATTATTTATACTTTATTAAATTGGCAAAACCATTCCCTCACAACATAACTGAACCTGAGGATGACATGCTATAAACACAATTTACTTAATTTTATATTTTTTTCTGAATTTCTCAATAAAAAAAACTTTGGCCTAGGGGTGCCGTGAAACAAATTTTGATACTCTAGAGCAGGGGTGTCAAACCCATGGGCCGCATGCCGCCCCCAATGCATCCTTTTGTGGCCCACAGGCCGGGGTCCGACAGGGGTCCTTTTGTGGCCCGATCACCTTGCTTAGAGCGAGGGCAGGAGAGTGCAGCCAGAGTCTTTGCTTTCTATGTGCGGCACCATCTTCCCGAAGAGATCACCGGGAAGATAGTGCCCCTTCCACTGGCTACAGCACAGGTATACTGGGGTGGGGTAGCAAACTGGGGGCCCCAATGGGCCCCTCCAGCAGTCCCTCTACCAAAACACGTCTTTTGGTGGTTTTGCGGTGTTGTTATAACTACATGGTGACGATACTGTAGCACAGAGATTTTCAACCATTTACAACTCACGTCACACAGAACAAGATTTAAATATTGACAAGGCACACTGAAATATAATGGTGATGCATGGTGCAGTATCGTGTCCTAGGATGTCATGTCGCAGCTTCTCCATAGGTAACGCCTGAACAGGCCCGGTGACAGGGGGGACAAAGGGGACACTTGTTCAGGGCTCCAAGTATTAAGAACAGAAATAATGGGGCCACAGTGCCAATATTGCTTTTTAAAGTGTATCCACCAACTGCTCAATTTAAGCAGGAAAACAATTAACAGGCCAACTAAACCCTCCCCCCTCCTTTTACCCCATCACTTTGTCCAGTCCCTGTGGTCCATACTGTATTGCCATTATTATGCATGTTGCTGTGCTGGCCCTTTTCTGAATGTCCCTGCCACCGCCACCGAAGAGCTGGATAGCCCAGTATGAAAACCACCTGCCGGCCTCACTGACGGTCCGAGTCAAAGGCTCCATTTTTTTTTAAAGATCCCTCTGCCAAGTTAAGGGGGGGTTGAGGGGGCCCCAGAGATATCAGTGTACTGGGCCCCGAGATTTCTGTTGCTGGCCCTGACCCTCAGGGGCGTATCTACCCCTTGGCCAGGATGGCACTTGCCAGGGGCACCATCCAGCTGTGCCAACCGTGGCTAAGGGATAGAGTACTGCAGTCTCGGCGTGGGACTGACCAATTAGACGGTGAGGGAAGGATACTGAAATTGTCCCAACCCTGTTACAGTTTGAAACGCCCCTCAACTGCTGTCCACTGCTTCACTCCTAGCTCTGCCCCTTTGAAATTATTAATCCCTACCCCCCGGTAGGCGGAGTTCTCCAGGCCCATACTCAGGAGTCACCACTGCTGTACATTATGTGCCGGTTGTAGAGGCAGAGCGGGGAACATCAGAGAACGCCACAAATTACACAGTGGGCAAGGAGATGGCTGGAGACAGCTGCACAGCCATGCCTTGCAAGTTCGAGAGAGCTGTTGAATTTCAGCACTTCAAGTCAGAGCCTGCCCCCTGCTGCCCAAGCAGTCCGTGACAGTTAGTGTCGAGGAGGGAGGGATTTGTGCATGTGTGCTATCAGTGTGTGTGTGGGGGGGTGGAGGATGTGTGTGACTGTGAGGGAGCTGTCAGTGTCAGTGGGGAGAGGAGCAGGAGGGAGTTGTCAGTGTGTGGAAGTGATGAGAGTTGTCAGTATTGGGGAAATGTGTGTGTGTGTGTACTAGATTTTGGAGTGTGTGTTTGTGAGAGGTTTCAGTTGGGGAATTAGAGTTCATACAGTAATTAAATGTTTTCATATTGAGAACTACATCTCCCAGCATATACAGTGTGCTGGGGATGCTAACAAGCTTTATTTAAAAGTCTAAAAACATTGCTTTTATGACTGCAATGGTTAAAAAGGGAGAGCTATAAATCAATTTATCAGTGAATGATCGCAGTTTGAGCTGTTACATTTTACTGAACCACCTATCCCTCCACACTCACTACCTGTCCTCAGGATACATTTACCATCCCGGCAGACGGTATACCGGCGGTCATTTGACCGATGTTGGAATTCTGACACCACTTGGGAGACTGGTGCCGGCACACAGACAGCCAACATCCCGAAGGCGAGTATTGGAGGGAGGGTTAGGACCGGGGGAGGGGGTGTTAGGGAAGGCACTAGGAGGGGGGGGGGTTAGTCCTAGCTGCCACCCCCTGAGGGTTAGCCCTATCCGCCACCCCCCCAGAGGGTTAGGATTAGGTATCATGTGACTGCTGGAATCCCGAGCGCCGGATGCCATACCCAACCCCCTTTACTTTTTCAGGCATTTCTATCTCTCCTCTCTCTATGGTGTTCCGATTGCCCACTTTCCCTTGTGCTTTTCTCTCTCTCTCTCTCTCCTTTGTTTAGAGCATCAGGAATGTAGCGTAGGGAATAGAGGCATCAGGGATGTAGCGTAGGGTATAGAGGCGTCAGGGATGTAGCATAGGGAATAGAGGCGTCAGGGATGTAGCGTAGGGAATAGAGGCGTCAGGGATGTAGCGTAGGGAATAGAGGCGTCAGGGATTTAGCTTAGGGAATATAGGCATCAGGGATGTACTAGCAGGTATATAGAGGTCAGTGTACTGTATAGAGGGGTCAGTAATGCAGTGATGGTTATAGAAAGGTCAGTGATGTAGTGTAGGGTATAGAGGGGTCAGTTATGTAGTGTGGGGTAAAGAGGGGTCAGTAAAGATACTAAGCTGAAGTACTTAGAACACTTCTTGAATTAAGACACAACCTGCAAGAAAAAGTATGCAATATGGGTGAAAAGGCAAATGTCAGAGGTCTGATACAAGTGACCAGCTCCACACCTTGCACCACATAGCGTTATGTTAAACTGGGATATGTTCTTTTTTGGTGTATGTGTGTGTGTGTGTGTGTGTGTGTGTGTGTGTATGTGTGTGTGTGTGTGTGTGGGGGGGGGGGGGGGGGGTGCCAAAGGAAATTTTTGCCATTGGCTCCTTTGGTCTAGAACCAGCCCTGATCACAAAATATTTTTGTCTGAGCAGACTGGACACTGATCAGCGTTGGCTCATTCTCAGCCCCCCGCCCAGCCTCTGTTGCCAACAGACTGCTATTAGCTAGTTAACCTTCTGCCTTCCCTATCTATGACACAGACTGCTGCTAATGCTACCAGAATGTTCCCAGTGGCTTCACACCAACAGTGAATCCCAGCCGATGATGTAGGGCAGCGTGTGGGGGAGGGGGTCAGTTGCTGTGGCTCCAACATGGTAACCGCCAATGGACTGCAATGCTTTATCGAAAGGGGGGGCGCCAGTCCCTTACTTTGCCAGGGGCGCTTGGACCCCTAGCTACACCTCTGTTGACCCTAACCGATACCCCTAAACTAACCATAATTCCTGCAGTAAAAATCCATGTTTCTATGTATATAGGGGGTCATTTCGAGTTGATCGCTTGCTGCCGTTGTTCGCTGCGTAGCAATCAGTTGAAAAAAAATGGCTAATCTGTGCATGCGCATGCTCCGTAATGTGCATGCGCATCGTACGGGTACAAAGTCCATTGTGGTTTTGCCGCCATTTTCACACGTGCATTGAGATTGATAGGGAGAGGACGTGGCTGGCGTCCTCTCCTTTTAGACTAGAGTACTAGAGAGAGACACAAATTTTGGGGAGCATATTATTAGGAGGAGTACTACTTGCTGCTGATAGTGTGACCAGTGACCACCAGTTTAATTAATCCGTTCTCTGCCTGAAGAAAAACGATACACAGTGTGACACAGTCACATACCATATCTGTGCTCAGCCCAGTGTGCTGCATTATATGTAATACTGTATATCATTATCTGACTGTGCTGAGTGCTCACTGCTCACACAGCTTAATTGTGGGGGAGACTGGGGAGCAGTTATAGCAGGAGTACATATTTTAAGTACAGTGCACACTTTTGCTGCCAGAGTGCCACTGCCAGTGTGACTGACCAGTGACCACTGACCACCAGTATTGTGATTGTCTGCTGACCACCAGTATATTGTGATTGTCTGCCTGAAAAAGTTAAACACTCGTCGTGTGGTGTTTTTATAAACGCATTCTGCAGACAGTGTCCAGCAGGTCCGTCATTACATAATATATACCTGTCCGGCTGCAGTACTAGTGTGATATATATATATATATATATTTTAATTTTATCTCATTATCATCCAGTCTATATTAGCAGCAGACACAGTACGGTAGTCCACGGCTGTAGCTACTAGTGTGATATATAATATATATATATTTTAATTTTATCTCATTATCATCCAGTCTATATTAGCAGCAGACACAGTACGGTAGTCCACGGCTGTAGTTACCTCTGTGTCGGCAGTCGCTCGTCCATCCATAATTGTATACCACCTACCCGTGGGTTTTTTTTTTCTATCTTCTTGATACTAGTAGCTTACTTTAGGAGTCTGCAGTGCTGACAGACAGTGTCCAGCAGGTCCGTCATTACATAATATATACCTGTCCGGCTGCAGTACTAGTGTGATATATATATATATTTTAATTTTATCTCATTATCATCCAGTCTATAGTAGCAGCAGACACAGTACGGTAGTCCACGGCTGTAGTTACCTCTGTGTCGGCAGTCGCTCGTCCATCCATAATTGTATACCACCTACCCGTGGTTTTTTTTTTTTCTATCTTCTTGATACTAGTAGCTTACTTTAGGAGTCTGCAGTGCTGAGTCTGACAGACAGTGTCCAGCAGGTCCGTCATTACATAATATATACCTGTCCGGCTGCAGTACTAGTGTGATATATAATATATATATATTTTAATTTTATCTCATTATCATCCAGTCTATATTAGCAGCAGACACAGTACGGTAGTCCACGGGTGTAGCTACCTCTGTGTCGGCAGTCGCTCGTCCATCCATAATTGTATACCACCTACCCGTGGTTTTTTTTTTTCTATCTTCTTGATACTAGTAGCTTACTTTAGGAGTCTGCAGTGCTGACAGACAGTGTCCAGCAGGTCCGTCATTACATAATATATACCTGTCCGGCTGCAGTACTAGTGTGATATATATATATATATATTTTAATTTTATCTCATTATCATCCAGTCTATATTAGCAGCAGACACAGTACGGTAGTCCACGGCTGTAGCTACCTCTGTGTCGGCAGTCGCTCGTCCATCCATAATTGTATACCACCTACCCGTGTTTTTTTTTTTTCTATCTTCTTGATACTAGTAGCTTACTTTAGGAGTCTGCAGTGCTGACAGACAGTGTCCAGCAGGTCCGTCATTACATAATATATACCTGTCCGGCTGCAGTACTAGTGTGATATATATATATATTTTAATTTTATCTCATTATCATCCAGTCTATATTAGCAGCAGACACAGTACGGTAGTCCACGGCTGTAGTTACCTCTGTGTCGGCAGTCGCTCGTCCATCCATAATTGTATACCACCTACCCGTGTTTTTTTTTTTTTTCTATCTTCTTGATACTAGTAGCTTACTTTAGGAGTCTGCAGTGCTGACAGACAGTGTCCAGCAGGTCCGTCATTACATAATATATACCTGTCCGGCTGCAGTACTAGTGTGATATATATATATATATATTTTAATTTTATCTCATTATCATCCAGTCTATATTAGCAGCAGACACAGTACGGTAGTCCACGGCTGTAGCTACCTCTGTGTCGGCAGTCGCTCGTCATCCATAAGTATACTAGTATCCATCCATCTCCATTGTTTACCTGAGGTGCCTTTTAGTTGTGCCTATTAAAATATGGAGAACAAAAATGTTGAGGTTCCAAAAATAGGGAAAGATCAAGATCGACTTCCACCTCGTGCTGAAGCTGCTGCCACTAGTCATGGCTGAGACGATGAAATGCCAGCAACGTTGTCTGCCAAGGCCGATGCCCAATGTCATAGTACAGAGCATGTAAAATCCAAAACACCAAATATCAGTAAAAAAAGGACTCAAAAATCTAAAATAAAATTGTCGGAGGAGAAGCGTAAACTTGCCAATATGCCATTTACCACACGGAGTGGCAAGGAACGGCTGAGGCCCTGGCCTATGTTCATGGCTAGTGGTTCAGCTTCACATGAGGATGGAAGCACTCAGCCTCTCGCTAGAAAAATGAAAAGACTCAAGCTGGCAAAAGCACAGCAAAGAACTGTGCGTTCTTCGAAATCCCAAATCCACAAGGAGAGTCCAATTGTGTCGGTTGCGATGCCTGACCTTCCCAACACTGGACGTGAAGAGCATGCGCCTTCCACCATTTGCACGCCCCCTGCAAGTGCTGGAAGGAGCACCCTGACAATACTAAATTCCTTTGTCGTATAAACAACCCTTTATGGAGCTAAGAACACTGTACGCTGTTTACTTAAGAAGTACCGTGATGGTACGCTATCTGCGTAGCGATCGCTCAGCCGTAGGCGAGACGCTCAAGCGTCACGTTCGCTCGCGGCCCAGTGATCACAGGACACGTTATTGGTTATGTCTAGGGGAATGATTCGCTGTAGCGTAGCTTACGCTCGAGACCACGAGGAGGTCACCAGCGATGCAGACGCTTACAACACTATACCTTTATGTTAAAACCTTATACCAATGAAATACACAGAATACCTTAATGTGAGTACAGGGTGTAAGTGCAACCTTGTGTAACCTGACTATCTACAAAGCTGCTTGAGCGTCACCGACGCTCAAGTGAACACTTAACACTATAGAAAATACACAGATACTGGTTTAGGTTCCAAGGCCTATTAACTGTATTATATCTAATATACTTGTAAAAAGGGGGTAACAGTACAAATGATACACTACAATATAACAGAGACTTCCTAACCACAGATCTAAACAATAAATACAAAAAGACAATACTACACTGACCTAAATGCAATACAGTACAATACTATAATACTATGAGAGATATAAGAGAAAAGAGGAGAGAGAGAGAGAGAGAGAGAGACGGAGAGACGGAGAGAGATGAGAGAAATTGGCTCACAATAACATTAAAAGACAATATGGTTGCAGCGAAGCTTACACATGTGAGGAACAATCGCTGCGCAGTTAATAAATGCTGAGAATCTTTGTTTAGAAAGTACTTGAGCTTACCTATGCTGCCTGTCCCTATATACACAACACCCAGCTACACAATCGTCCCTACAATGCCGCATGGGGCAGAAGCTAGACTCCATTTTGGGAAAAACTCCAATTGATTCCAAAATGTCCAAGCCTCAAAACAATGCATATGTTCTGATTTTACAATTCCAAACAATCTAAATCACCTTTCACAATTTCAAGCAAACACAGTATCTCTATAACCAGAGCATATGAGTTATCACAAGACCAGACCACCAGGTACTCACAAGTATCAGCCTGCCATTGCTACCAGCACATATTCAAAAGTACTGCATGGTGGTATTTATGATTAACAAGATCCCAGCTACCATCACAGATTCCACAGGGCACCAACACAAACACCCAACAATCATCCCAGCCAAGTTACAATATCCTATTTAAACCAGAAAGCAATATGTCTATATTTCCTTCTATAGCCATGTGATTCTATACTTAGCCTTTGGGAAGGAATTCTGTCCTGGGGATGTAGCCGCCATGCTGCTTGATGCTAGCTTAGTTCTGAGTGAGAGAGTCAGCCCTGTGATCTCCAGTGGGTATATCATACCTGCATTCCAGCTGTGGGGGTGTGTCAACCACAGGAAGTGTGTGTCCCTCCCAGCATGTGAGCCAGCTGCATCAGTGGCCTTGGTTATGTAACACAATGGGTGATGACCAACACATTCCTGTCTAGTGAGAAGCTATTGTTTGGCGAATACAAAACAGAATCCTGTCTCTGGGCTTTGTTCTATATTCATGATGTCCACTTTCAGTTGAGACAATGACATCTCAGCCCTCATTCTCCTGTATACAAATCCAGCCCCATTTGTAAACACAGGTGTTGGCCTTCCTCATTGAGTCTCAAAAGCTCAGTGTAATTAAAGACTATTGTACTCCGTCTGCGGGAAAGATACTGATTTGGAGTACAATTGATCTTCAATTACTATTCCTGTGTTTACCTTATGCATGTGTAGATATGAGGCCCTCTTAACATGCAAACCATTGTTTGGGGGATCTCTGAGGTCAAAGAGACATTTGAGACCTACTGATGCCTGTCTCCAACTGTTCAGATGCATGACTAAGTAAGGACAAATAATAATAAATAAATGGACATAACTTCTTATGTCCATAACTATTCGCACGAGCAATTAATCTGCTCCAAACCAACACCGGAATATTGCTATTTAAATACTCTTCCGATAGGTACCAAACACCACTGTCTGACTCCTGTTAGACCCTTCGCACAATACAAAGAGGGATTCCTCCGTTCAGGGACATTCTATATTAACCAAACTTTCAGAATCTATCAAAGGGACCATAATCTATAAACTACATTAATTGTGAAAATATGTAACGAATGAGTCGCACGCTACGACTACGTAAACTCTACCGTAAATACGCATACCGCGCCTGTGAGTGCACGCTATTGCGGGTATGCGCCTCCACGGGAGAGCGCACGCACGCGCAGCGCGGACCAGTGTGCGGTGCAAATATGGCAACGTGCATAGAGACATTTTTCTGACTTCGACAGTCCACCCTTTGGCAGTCAATAATAACTGCCACAAAACATTTAAGGAGAAAAATGTAAGTCAGGGGTTAATTGATTTCCATGGTGGGGTAAGGAAGAAGAGAGGAGTAGGTGTGAAAAGGGTATGACCTAGTGAGAAAGTAGAAGCATGTGTGTATGAGTCCATGTTTGGGGGGTCATGTATCATCGTGCCGTACGTGTGGTAAATCAAGCTTCGAGGTATTGCGAAGTATACATTTGAATTCCTTCTTATCCCGTACTAAGGGTCTGTGGATGGGCTGTCAAACTCTACCGAGCTCATTTCGGCTATGGTTGTAACAAAATGGGGATGCACATTTTAATTGATGATACATGAATGGGGGAGGTATGTGGTTGCTGATATCTGTGCCTGTATTCCCTATCGTCTATGTGTGTTATTACCTGAGGGTTGTAGAGATGAAGATAAAGAACACTTATGGAGAATGCAATGATATTCTATGTCAGGGAAATGTACATCTGTCGTTGAGGTTGTGTTCGGTATCTGTTGAGAGTCGTCTTCTTTGCGCTGTATTGCTCCTTAGGCATGAGCAAATAGCTTTGTCTGAGCCATCAGATTTACAAAAAATGTTGGGCTAGCGTGAGTTTAAAAGTACTAGGGAAACTGGGGATCCATGGCAAAGTTCATCAAGTGTCCATATCATAGGTTGTCAAAACTTCATCTTTGGTCTTGTCTGTTGTCTTGTCTGTATACCGTCTCGTCAACTTCCTCGTCCAAGGGGTCTTTGTATCTTGGAGAAAAGCAGAAAAACAGGTGAAAGAAACGGACCGTATAATCGCATTTTTCATCACATTCTGGTTTCTATCATTGGGTCATAAATCAAATCCAGGTTAATTACAGTTTCCTCACTCCTCAAGCTCATCACTTTTGTACTTTGTTTGCACCTCATTAAAGCCTGCCCGCATCTAAATATCAATCCAATTGATATAACGACACCCAAGATACATAGTAGAAACTTTCCAACATCCATTATGACTCCTTGAGCCCATTCTCCCAAACCGGAGAACCAATTTCGCGGGTTCAACCATGACACCCAACCAGTCAGCTCATTACCTACAGCAGCAAGGGTGAGATTGTGTTTTCGACGAAATTCCCACTTTAATTGCAGAATATCGTCCATCTTTTGGTCTATGACCTCTACCGGATCCTCGGTGCTATTTGTGATATACGTGCAACACTTTATGCCGTACTGTGTTGCCAATGTAACACAATATCCGCCTGTTACTGCTGTAAGGTAATTAAGAACCATCCTATGCTGAACTAGTTCTGTTTTGTAAGCTTGAAGTTCTCTTCCAGTGTATCTAAACGTGTCATCATACATTTCAGTGATATTATCTAACAAATTGGCGAGTGCGGAAATGTATTTATAATTCATCACTCCTCGAGCGGTACGAGTGAAATCTAACGCTACCAGAACCTGAATCCCGGTGGATTCATGGATAAGATCAGAGGCCGGATGCTCTAACCTTTCTGGCAGTTGTCTTTTAACCCGGTGCTCGTAGTGAGTGTGAGTATAAGGAGCTTGGGCACCACGGTGTATGTCCTTCATTTTGTCATGTGTAAAAGTCATCACTTCAGGCAATACTTTTCCAATATAACACAATCCTTCAGAGTTTGGGGCAAGCCACTTGTACGCCTTTCTCCCGCATATGAAATATGCGTCATCGGGGAGAACATAAGGGACGGAGAAGGACATGACCATGTTACAAACCTTCCAGGTGAAATCTCCTGACCCTAATTCTTCCATCTGCCTAATGCACGTATCAGTTTTATGACATGTGCACAGTATCCTGGTGATACCTCTCCAACTCTAGTAATCCTATTTCCTAAGGTATATCGATACCGAAAAGATTTTCCTCTACTGGCTATGTGGCGTACGAGCTCGGTATCTGTAGGCATTCTATCTGCTCTGTGTGAAAAGGTCATGGTAAGGTTGCTCCATGACACTTCCCAATTTCCCGGTTTTCTAGGATTGGAGATATTAAAACATAAGAGGGACCTATCCACATGGTATTGGTGGAGCTTCAAACTAGGAGGGCTGGAGATGTTAAACCTCCGGTCCACCGGTCTCCTACCACTTAGCTCAAGTACCTCCCCTAACGTTAAAGGAAATGGTACTAGCCCTGATTTGCTGTGACCCTGAGGTACTTGAGAGCATACCCAACAATCGGTCTTGTTTAATACGTTACCCACTAAGGAGTGATAGTCACTCAATGGATGCCGGTCCATATGGATATTAAAACTAGATTGGCATTTCTTTGTTACAGAGCCTACAGATACAACTTTCTTTTTGAACTAACATTCCTTCACAGTTGTTTACAAATAACATGGTTGTTAGATCGTGCCCGGTACTCGCCTTTGCTTGGTGATTGGGTTGCTATTGGAAATTTACACCTCCGTCTCAGTCATCAGGACCTTTCTGGATCCTTTCTCGACCTCACTGGTACTCTCACCGAAACAGACTGCTCTGGTCAACATCATGGTTAACGGGAAAAATCCATATCACAGTCTCTTGGGGCAAGTCCATCTTACAGGAGGAGAAAAGAAGAAATTTGTAAATGGGGTATAAGAAAATCAGTTTGAGGGGGAGAGAACTCGTTACGATAATAAGTTCTCTCGTCTTGTTGTTCTTCTTGTTCTGCTGTCCTCTCAAAGGTGTTGTCTCTCAGTCTTCAAAAACGATCATTCTGGTGATGCAATATTCCTTCCTAACCGACGATCTTTCTGTAAGGAGCAAAAATCTGGCATTACCATTGGTTAACACTTAGGGGTGACATACCATCTTTAAATCATGGAAACATGAGTGAGGAGAGAGAGAAAATAAAAAAACAAAAGAGATAGAGAACAATTCATGTGCATATATACATTACATAACCCGACAATAACCACCAATAAGAGAAGAGAAACAAAGCATTTTTAAACGTTGTCAACATTAAGAAAACATTGTCAGACTATTAGGCTGTCGTATCTACGTGTCTAATGGTTTCCTTGAGCAGTCCCTCCCCACCAGCACTTGCATTATTCCACTGTCTGTATCTGGCCAGAATACATTGTGGTGGATAGGTCATGCTGGGGTTTGGTAGACTTCTGCAAGGACCAAGCGAATATGCAATGTTTGAATTCTTACCAATAATCGTCAGAGATGGGGATAGAGAGAGAAAGAAAAAAACATTTTTCACAAATACATTTACAACGTTTAACCTGGTCATTCCTGTGTCTTCAGTGAATGACCTCCCAATTTACTAACCGTTACCTCAGGCTTACCATCAGTTCTAATGATCACCTTTCCTGACTATATATTATGGGTGTGGCCCAAAATTCTTCCTATATGATCCCTGCTTGTAATTTGGTGTGTCATATTCATGCTCATTTTCATGTCTAGGGGGTCTAACTTTATGTGGGTTATTACAGTTACTGGCATAATGCCCTTCTCTTCTACAATGATAACAAACCCTGGGCTTCCTCCAAGTGTCAGTGAAATGGGGTCTTGGCTGATTTGATGCCTCCTCAAACGTTTGGATGCTCATCACCCTCAACCGCTTTCCCTGTACCTACCTGATTCCTTGTATACCATGATTATGTCGTTGTCTAGGGGGTTCATATACCTTCTGTGAATCTTTGATCATACACTTAGATCTTTCCTAGGATCTGGGTAATCAGACATGATTGATCTCAATTCTGTCCGGGACCAGGGATGGCGCATTGCACTGTCCTTGACGGGAATGGTTCCCTGATCGTCAGTCTTCCCATTGGGGACTGTGATCACCCTGACAGGACTAAACTCAATCACATCACCTTGTTTTGGTCTTACAATATGGGGTACATTTGTTTGTGCGTGATATAAAACATTGTACGTACCTGTGGACACGACCTCACCTGACCCTCCGTTAGGGGGTTTGATTATTGCCTTTACCAATTTGGTCGTGTCCACCTGGATGTCTTGTAGGATGGCTTCTGGAAGAGGTGCCGACATCGTTCTGGGCTCACTTTCTTGTTTGTATTCCTGAGGAAAGTTTAACATGGGGTGCGACTTGCATGGGTTAATAGTTGTACATTCAACAGTATTACAATAATCATTGTTACATTCATTACACTTATTCTTATTATCTATACTACAGTTGCTAAGAGCATTTTTATTGTTCCACTTTTGTGCTTTTCTCTCCGCAATCAACTCCTCTCCTGCTGCCATGTCTCTCCCCTCAAGATAAGAGTCAGAAAAGTCAATAGACTCTTTTTGTAATTCACTTTCCTGTTGCCATAACTGTAAATATTCATAATGTTTATTTTGTCTCTTCGTTGGTTCAACGAGACTTATCCTCCTCCTTAAATTTTGTAACACTACTGGACTAAAGCTACCTATTCTTGGGAATTTGTCCCTGTCTTGTACAGTCATTCTCTCCCATTCATCACATAAAACTTCAGCGTGATTTCCATATTTCTTACACATCACATATCGTGCCGACCCGATGGATCGGTTCTCTGAATCAACCTGAACCTGGGTTGATCGCCCCCTACCGGAACAAATGGCCCCCATAATCTGCAGGCGTTGCCTATTCCTCCTTGAATATCAAGGCTTTCAGCGAACCCTTACAAACAAACCAAGATGTCCTTGGGCAGGCCGGCGGTGGTGGTTTATCAAGTACCCCACTTACTTCTCGCCCACGTTGGCCTGTGCTGCAATCACTGTAGCCAGAGCTGCTGTACCCAACCTAGGGCCCCTGTGAACCTTTATTTACTGGGGCGCTTTCCCCAGCAAGTATCGGTTGTTGGATAGTTCCTGAGTGACCAGCGAACTTCCCTTCCCAAAAAAATAAAAAATTACACAAATCACGTCAGAATGTACAAATAGCGTTTGTGACCACTTTACTCTGATGGTATTAGGTCAGATTACTAACTACTGCACACAATTACGTGCGGTCCAATCGTTCAGTACACGAGCACTACTTGTCATGTACTGAAAGATCAATGGAATCGATGTTTCCGGCCGCGATTCCTTCAGCAAGAGCTTGTATGGCCTATATGGGTTCTGCACCAACACCCCAGGCGTTGTGCCACTGTACTTTTATAGCGGACCTCTTTGTCTATTTTACCTGTTACCTTATGACCTCCTGGTCTGTTACCTTATGACCTCCTGGTCTGTTACCTTATGACCTCCTGGTCTTGTTACCTTATGACCTCCTGGTCTTGTTACCTTATGGTCCGCTATACTCTAATGCTCAAATATTATTTAACCAGAGATGCCTCCCTAGCCACCGTATATGTCACTTACACGTATGTCCCTCGACGAGTACTCGGCTTTTCCTTTTGGTTCCACCTTTTAAATTGTATAAACACACTCACTCAACACATGTACACTTTGTTTCTATGTCTATTTCTGCGCAGAAATTGTCTTCAGGCCAAGAGTGTTACCAATTAGGAGCAGGATCTGTTAAACTAAATTTCAGATTTTCCAAAAATAGATTTGCGTTATTTACCGCGTCGCGTTATCTACCGCTGTGCGTTAATTATCGCCTTTGCGTTACTTCACTTTATCACAACTTGAGCTACGTGGGCGTAACCGGACGCTACGTTGCGTAATGAACGCTGCGTGCGTCTGCCTTTTGGATTGCGTACGCTAGTCTTTGTTAGCGACACGTGTACGCAATGCAAAGGATCCACCGTAACACAATATATACTTTTATCAATGTAAATGATCCCTGATCATCTACCGCAATCCACACTGACTGCCTTGTTTTCCAGACAAGCCGTGTGTTGTTCTATACTTTAACTATTACCTCTACTATGAAATAACAGCAAATCTCCTTTTAGCACTTTCTATCAACTATAAAATTTGGCAAACAGGAATAGTGATATACGAAAAATGAAATACACAAGTGAAAAGAAATGCAGGTATGTATGCGTACGCAAGACAAAAGAAAAATAAGCAGTTTTAAAAAGACACAAGCGTTTTGTTCTTACTTCCGGTTACCGGATTCCTTCAGCACTCTTTATCTAAGCGAAGCAGACGCTTATCCCGTCAGCAACTGCGAGACGACCTCCCATCCTTTTGCTGGAGGGATAATGTCTGCTGATCTACCTAGTGCAGATATGAGAAGTATAGGACGAGTCCCCAATTGACAATACTAAATTCCTTTGTCGTATAAACAACCCTTTATGGAGCTAAGAACACTGTACGCTGTTTACTTAAGAAGTACCGTGATGGTACGCTATCTGCGTAGCGATCGCTCAGCCGTAGGCGAGACGCTCAAGCGTCACGTTCGCTCGCGGCCCAGTGATCACAGGACACGTTATTGGTTATGTCTAGGGGAATGATTCGCTGTAGCGTAGCTTACGCTCGAGACCACGAGGAGGTCACCAGCGATGCAGACGCTTACAACACTATACCTTTATGTTAAAACCTTATACCAATGAAATACACAGAATACCTTAATGTGAGTACAGGGTGTAAGTGCAACCTTGTGTAACCTGACTATCTACAAAGCTGCTTGAGCGTCACCGACGCTCAAGTGAACACTTAACACTATAGAAAATACACAGATACTGGTTTAGGTTCCAAGGCCTATTAACTGTATTATATCTAATATACTTGTAAAAAGGGGGTAACAGTACAAATGATACACTACAATATAACAGAGACTTCCTAACCACAGATCTAAACAATAAATACAAAAAGACAATACTACACTGACCTAAATGCAATACAGTACAATACTATAATACTATGAGAGATATAAGAGAAAAGAGGAGAGAGAGAGAGAGAGAGAGAGACGGAGAGACGGAGAGAGATGAGAGAAATTGGCTCACAATAACATTAAAAGACAATATGGTTGCAGCGAAGCTTACACATGTGAGGAACAATCGCTGCGCAGTTAATAAATGCTGAGAATCTTTGTTTAGAAAGTACTTGAGCTTACCTATGCTGCCTGTCCCTATATACACAACACCCAGCTACACAATCGTCCCTACAATGCCGCATGGGGCAGAAGCTAGACTCCATTTTGGGAAAAACTCCAATTGATTCCAAAATGTCCAAGCCTCAAAACAATGCATATGTTCTGATTTTACAATTCCAAACAATCTAAATCACCTTTCACAATTTCAAGCAAACACAGTATCTCTATAACCAGAGCATATGAGTTATCACAAGACCAGACCACCAGGTACTCACAAGTATCAGCCTGCCATTGCTACCAGCACATATTCAAAAGTACTGCATGGTGGTATTTATGATTAACAAGATCCCAGCTACCATCACAGATTCCACAGGGCACCAACACAAACACCCAACAATCATCCCAGCCAAGTTACAATATCCTATTTAAACCAGAAAGCAATATGTCTATATTTCCTTCTATAGCCATGTGATTCTATACTTAGCCTTTGGGAAGGAATTCTGTCCTGGGGATGTAGCCGCCATGCTGCTTGATGCTAGCTTAGTTCTGAGTGAGAGAGTCAGCCCTGTGATCTCCAGTGGGTATATCATACCTGCATTCCAGCTGTGGGGGTGTGTCAACCACAGGAAGTGTGTGTCCCTCCCAGCATGTGAGCCAGCTGCATCAGTGGCCTTGGTTATGTAACACAATGGGTGATGACCAACACATTCCTGTCTAGTGAGAAGCTATTGTTTGGCGAATACAAAACAGAATCCTGTCTCTGGGCTTTGTTCTATATTCATGATGTCCACTTTCAGTTGAGACAATGACATCTCAGCCCTCATTCTCCTGTATACAAATCCAGCCCCATTTGTAAACACAGGTGTTGGCCTTCCTCATTGAGTCTCAAAAGCTCAGTGTAATTAAAGACTATTGTACTCCGTCTGCGGGAAAGATACTGATTTGGAGTACAATTGATCTTCAATTACTATTCCTGTGTTTACCTTATGCATGTGTAGATATGAGGCCCTCTTAACATGCAAACCATTGTTTGGGGGATCTCTGAGGTCAAAGAGACATTTGAGACCTACTGATGCCTGTCTCCAACTGTTCAGATGCATGACTAAGTAAGGACAAATAATAATAAATAAATGGACATAACTTCTTATGTCCATAACTATTCGCACGAGCAATTAATCTGCTCCAAACCAACACCGGAATATTGCTATTTAAATACTCTTCCGATAGGTACCAAACACCACTGTCTGACTCCTGTTAGACCCTTCGCACAATACAAAGAGGGATTCCTCCGTTCAGGGACATTCTATATTAACCAAACTTTCAGAATCTATCAAAGGGACCATAATCTATAAACTACATTAATTGTGAAAATATGTAACGAATGAGTCGCACGCTACGACTACGTAAATTCTACCGTAAATACGCATACCGCGCCTGTGAGTGCACGCTATTGCGGGTATGCGCCTCCACGGGAGAGCGCACGCACGCGCAGCGCGGACCAGTGTGCGGTGCAAATATGGCAACGTGCATAGAGACATTTTTCTGACTTCGACAACCCGCAGTCCATTTCCTGATAGTCAGATTGAAGATGTCAGTGTTGAAGTACACCAGGATGAGGAGGAAATGGGTGTTGCTGGCGCTGGGGAGGAAATTGACCAGGAGGATTCTGATGGTGAGGTGGTTTGTTTAAGTCAGGCACCCGGGGAGACACCTGTTGTCCGTGGGAGGAATATGGCCATTGACATGCCTGGTGAAAATACCAAAAAAATCAGCTCTTCGGTGTGGAAGTATTTCAACAGAAATGCGGACAACAGGTGTCAAGCTGTGTGTTGCCTTTGTCAAGCTGTAATAAGTAGGGGTAAGGACGTTAACCACCTCGGAACATCCTCCCTTATACGTCACCTGCAGCACATTCATAATAAGTCAGTGACAAGTTCAAAAACTTTGGGCGACAGCGGAAGCAGTCCACTGACCAGTAAATCCCTTCCTCTTGTAACCAAGCTCACGCAAACCACCCCACCAACTCCCTCAGTGTCAATTTCCTCCTTCCCCAGGAATGCCAATAGTCCTGCAGGCCATGTCACTGGCAATTCTGACGAGTCCTCTCCTGCCTGGGATTCCTCCGATGCATCCTTGCGTGTAACGCCTACTGCTGCTGGCGCTGCTGTTGTTGCTGCTGGGAGTCGATGGTCATCCCAGAGGGGAAGTCGTAAGCCCACTTTTACTACTTCCACCAAGCAATTGACTGTCCAACAGTCCTTTGCGAGGAAGATGAAATATCACAGCAGTCATCCTGTTGCAAAGCGGATAACTGAGGCCTTGACAACTATGTTGGTGTTAGACGTGCGTCCGGTATCCGCCGTTAGTTCACAGGGAACTAGACAATTTCTTGAGGTAGTGTGCCCCCGTTACCAAATACCATCTAGGTTCCACTTCTCTAGGCAGGCGATACCGAGAATGTACACGGACGTCAGAAAAAGACTCACCAGTGTCCTAAAAAATGCAGTTGTACCCAATGTCCACTTAACCACGGACATGTGGACAAGTGGAGCAGGGCAGGGTCAGGACTATATGACTGTGACAGCCCACTGGGTAGATGTATGGACTCCCGCCGCAAGAACAGCAGCGGCGGCACCAGTAGCAGCATCTCGCAAACGCCAACTCCTAGGCAGGCTACGCTTTGTATCACCGGTTTCCAGAATACGCACACAGCTGAAAACCTCTTACGGCAACTGAGGAAGATCATCGCGGAATGGCTTACCCCAATTGGACTCTCCTGTGGATTTGTGGCATCGGACAACACCAGCAATATTGTGTGTGCATTAAATATGGGCAAATTCCAGCACGTCCCATGTTTTGCACATACCTTGAATTTGGTGGTGCAGAATTATTTAAAAAACGAGAGGGGCGTGCAAGAGATGCTGTCGGTGGCCAGAAGAATTGCGGGACACTTTCGGCGTACAGGCACCACGTACAGAAGACTGGAGCAACACCAAAAACGCCTGAACCTGCCCTGCCATCATCTGAAGCAAGAAGTGGTAACGAGGTGGAAATCAACCCTATATATGCTTCAGAGGTTGGAGGAGCAGCAAAAGGCCATTCAAGCCTATACAATTGAGCACGATATAGGAGGTGGAATGCACCTGTCTCAAGCGCAGTGGAGAATGATTTCAACGTTGTGCAAGGTTCTGCTGCCCTTTGAACTTGCCACACGTGAAGTCAGTTCAGACACTGCCAGCCTGAGTCAGGTCATTCCCCTCATCAGGCTTTTGCAGAAGAAGCTGGAGACATTGAAGGAGGAGCTAACACAGAGCGATTCCGCTAGGCATGTGGGACTTGTGGATGGAGCCCTTAATTCGCTTAACAAGGATTCACGGGTGGTCAATCCGTTGAAATCAGAGCACTACATTTTGGCCACCGTGCTCGATCCTAGATTTAAAACCTACCTTGGATCTCTCTTTCCGGCACACACAAGTCTGCTGGGGTTCAAAGACCTGCTGGTGAGAAAATTGTCAAGTCAAGCGGAACGCGACCTGTCAACATCTCCTCCTTCACATTCTCCCGCAACTGGGGGTGCGAGGAAAAGGCTCAGAATTCCGAGCCCACCCGCTGGCGGTGATGCAGGGCAGTCTGGAGCGACTGCTGATGCTGACATCTGGTCCGTACTGAAGGACCTGACAACGATTACGGAGTCGGACATGTCGTCTACTGGCACTGCATATGATTCTCTCCCCATTGAAAGAATGGTGGAGGATTATATGAGTGACCGCATCCAAGTAGGCACGTCAGACAGTCCGTACTTATACTGGCAGGAAAAAGAGGCAATTTGGAGGCCCTTGCACAAACTGGCTTTATTCTACCTAAGTTGCCCTCCCACAAGTGTGTACTCCGAAAGAGTGTTTAGTGCCGCCGCTCACCTTGTCAGCAATCGGCGTACGAGGTTACTTCCAGAAAATGTGGAGAAGATGATGTTCATTAAAATGAATTATAATCAATTCCTCCGTGGAGACATTGACCAGCAGCAATTGCCTCCACAAAGTACACAGGGAGCTGAGATGGTGGATTCCAGTGGGGACCAATTGATAATCTGTGAGGAGGGGGATGTACACGGTGATATATCGGAGGATGATGATGAGGTGGACATCTTGCCTCTGTAGAGCCAGTTTGTGCAAGGAGAGATTAATTGCTTCTTTTTTGGTGGGGGTCCAAACCAACCCGTCATTTCAGTCACAGTCGTGTGGCAGACCCTGTCACTGAAATGATTGGTTGGTTAAAGTGTGCATGTCCTGTTTATACAACATAAGGGTGGGTGGGAGGGCCCAAGGACAATTCCATCTTGCACCTCTTTTTTCTTTCATTTTTCTTTGCGTCATGTGCTGTTTGGGGAGTATTTTTTTGAAGGGCCATCCTGCGTGACACTGCAGTGCCACTCCTAGATGGGCCAGGTGTTTGTGTCGGCCACTAGGGTCGCTTATCTTACTCACACAGCTACCTCATTGCGCCTCTTTTTTTCTTTGCGTCATGTGCTGTTTGGGTAATGTTTTTTGGAAGGGCCATCCTGCGTGACACTGCAGTGCCACTCCTAGATGGGCCAGGTGTTTGTGTCGGCCACTAGGGTCGCTTATCTTACTCACACAGCTACCTCATTGCGCCTCTTTTTTTCTTTGCGTCATGTGCTGTTTGGGGAGTGTTTTTTGGAAGGGCCATCCTGCGTGACACTGCAGTGACACTCCTAGATGGGCCAGGTGTTTGTGTCGGCCGCTAGGGTCGCTTAGCTTACTCACACAGCTACCTCATTGCGCCTCTTTTTTTCTTTGTGTCATGTGCTGTTTGGGGAGTGTTTTTTGGAAGGGCCATCCTGCGTGACACTGCAGTGCCACTCCTAGATGGGCCAGGTGTTTGTGTCGGCCACTAGGGTCGCTTAGCTTAGTCATCCAGCGACCTCGGTGCAAATTTTAGGACTAAAAATAATATTGTGAGGTGTGAGGCGTTCAGAATAGACTGAAAATGAGTGGAAATTATGGTTTTTGAGGTTAATAATACTTTGGGATCAAAATGACCCCCAAATTCTATGATTTAAGCTGTTTTTTAGTGTTTTTTGAAAAAAACACCCGAATCCAAAACACACCCGAATCCGACAAAAAAAATTCGGTGAGGTTTTGCCAAAACGCGGTCGAACCCAAAACACGGCCGCGGAACCGAACCCAAAACCAAAACACAAAACCCGAAAAATTTCAAGTCCACATCTCTAATAGAGGGGTCAGTAATGCAGTGATGGTTATAGAAAGGTCAGTGATGTAGTGTAGGGTATAGAGGGGTCAGTTATGTAGTGTGGGGTAAAGAGGGGTCAGTAAAGATACTAAGCTGAAGTACTTAGAACACTTCTTGAATTAAGACACAACCTGCAAGACAAAAGTATGCAATATGGGTGAAAAGGCAAATGTCAGAGGTCTGATACAAGTGACCAGCTCCACACCTTGCACCACATAGCGTTATGTTAAACTGGGATATGTTCTTTTTTGGTGTGTGTGTGTGTGTGTGTGTGTGTGTGTGTGTGTGTATGTGTGTGTGTGTGTGTGTGGGGGGGGGGGGGGGGTGCCAAAGGAAATTTTTGCCATTGGCTCCTTTGGTCTAGAACCAGCCCTGATCACAAAATATTTTTGTCTGAGCAGACTGGACACTGATCAGCGTTGGCTCATTCTCAGCCCCCCGCCTAGCCTCTGCTGCCAACAGACTGCTATTAGCTAGTTAACCTTCTGCCTTCCCTATCTATGACACAGACTGCTGCTAATGCTACCAGAATGTTCCCAGTGGCTTCACACCAACAGTGAATCCCAGCCGATGATGTAGGGCAGCGTGTGGGGGAGGGGGTCAGTTGCTGTGGCTCCAACATGGTAACCGCCAATGGACTGCAATGCTTTATCGAAAGGGGGGGCGCCAGTCCCTTACTTTGCCAGGGGCGCTTGGACCCCTAGCTACACCTCTGTTGACCCTAACCGATACCCCTAAACTAACCATAATTCCTGCAGTAAAAATCCATGTTTCTATGTATATAGGGGGTCATTCCGAGTTGATCGCTTGCTGCCGTTGTTCGCTGCGTAGCAATCAGTTGAAAAAAAATGGCTAATCTGTGCATGCGCATGCTCCGTAATGTGCATGCGCATCGTACGGGTACAAAGTCCATTGTGGTTTTGCACTAGTTCTAGCGATTATTCCAATCACAGAACAGGCCACAAGGAGATTGACAGAAAGAGGGCGTTTCTGGGTGTCAACTGACCGTTTTCAGGGAGTGCTTGGAAAAATGCAGGCGTGGCAGAAGAAATGCAGACGTGGCTGGGCATTCGCTGGATGGGTGTGTGACATCAAAAGCCGTCCCTCGGTTGTTAGAATCAACGCACACGAAGTGTAACTACAGTACTGGTCTTATTTTGAAACGATTTTGCAGGCGCTCTGCTACTCAAGTATTCGCACTTCTCCAAAGTGAATATACACTCTCCAGTGGGCAGCGACAATGCGTTTGCATGGCTGCTAAAAACTACTAGCGAGCAATCAACTCAGAATGACCCCCATAGTGTATTGCAAGAAAATATCTGTAAATCCAATGGTACCGTAAGTGCGGTATATACTCGCACTTCTTTGCGGGGTGAGAACATCTCCCCTAAGTGAAGTCAGCCCTATGAATAGAGTTTGTGTGATCCCTGTGCAGCAGTCACAGAAAGGGTTCATCTCTGCAGTTTGTCACTCAAATTACATTGCTGCATTTTTTCTAGAAGTGGATCTGAGAGCTGTTACCCGCAGACCAGCTACAATAATTATCCTGGGTACTCACTAGACCAGTGGTTCTCAAACTGCACCCTGGGGTGCCTCAGGACACTTGCAGGGGTGCCTTGGATTGGTGGTCCAGGACCAATTCAAAATATTTATAGTTAGTGTTATAGGCAAAACCAGTGCTGTTGGCTGGCAATCATAACATATGTGCACAAGCAGAAGCAAATCCTGTCCCCTACCAAAGGGCCAGTGCTAGGGTGTTTGGCGCCTCCCTGCAAACTATTAATTTGGGCCCTCTCTCCAATACTTAATAAAGGGACAGTGCGCTCCTTAAAAAAAGAAGGTGTGGTATCACAAGGAAGGGGCATGGCCACACAATAGCACCCCAAATCAAAATACGCCACACAGTAGCACTATCTTATTGTCATTACACCGCATGTAATAATAATAATAATAATACCCACAGTCGCAGTGCCCTTTATACACATAACCACCATATCAGTGCAGCTTACACACATAATGCCAACAGTAGCAGTGCCCCTTCTACACATGCCCACGGTGGCAATCCTTTACATGGCAAATATCAACCTGGTTTTGCCATGTAAAGGATTGCCACTTTAAAAACAAACAATCAAAAAAAAAAAAAAAAAAAAAAACAACAGGAAAAAACACAAAATCTCTCACTTTCTGATTCTCACACCCTATTACATTCCTCCCTATATATTTAAATGTTTCTATTACTGTATGTTCCCTCTTCCCTTCTCCAAACTATACACATCAACATTTTTTAGTATTTCCAGGTAAGTTTTGTGATGTAGGCCATGCACAATTTTAGTTGCCCTAATGTATTTACAGCCTTCTGGAGATATGGCTTCTGGAACTGAACACAGGATTCTAAATGTGGCTGTACCAAGGACCTATACAGTGGCATTACAGGTTGAGTATCCCTTATCCAAAATGCTTGGGACCAGAGGAATTTTGGATATCAGATTTTTCTGTATTTTGGAATAATTGCATACCATAACGAGATATTATGGTGATGGGACCTAAATCTAAGCACAGAAGGCATTTATGTTTCATATACACCTTATACACACAGCCTGAAGGTCATTTTAGCCAATATTTTTTATAACTTTGTGCATTAAACAAAGTGTGTGTACATTCACAGAATTCATTTATGTTTCATATACACCTTATACACACAGTCTGAAGTTCATTTAATACAATATTTTTAATAACTTTGAGTATTAAACAAAGTTTGTGTACACTGAGCCATCAAAACACAAAGGTTTCACTATCTCAGTCTCACTCAAAAAAGTCCGTATTTCGGAATATTCCGTATTTCTGAATATTTCTGCTACTGGTTCTTTAACCTATGCAAACAAGCATCTGACTTGCCTTTCCTATTGCTTTGTTACATTGCTCACCTGAAATAGTAATACTTAGATAGCTTTCCTCTTGCCATTATAATGCCCTTAATATTATAGTTAGCCTTTGCATTTTTGAGACGTGTATGATTTTGCATTTTTTGGCATTAAATGTTGCCATGTTCTTGACCATTCCTCTAGTCCAGGGGCGGAACTGCCAGAGACAACGGAGTCAGTTGCCGCCGGGCTCCAGCCCTAAAGGGGCTTCCTCCATTGCCCCCCGGCTGTTACGTGCCCTTCCTACTAAATAGACAAAGGCGCTACCAGCAGGGTCTCGCAGTTTGTACATTCCATGCCGTAACACCCTTCTTTCCACCTTCACAATGAAGCTATTGGTACTTTGCAAAAAAAAAATTATTAGCATTGCAACTCAGCAGATCAATGCAGTGTGCAGCCACACACTCCATATATCTGCTCAGCCACAAAGCTGATTATTTCTTCACAAAGTACAAGGTGAGCTCCAAATAGAATTCTCTAGCTTAGATTATACCTTTCTATGCAAGGGTAAATAGCTCAATTGTTTGACTGCAATGCCACAGGAAATGGTTTGGATCCAAGACAGTGTGACTGAATAATAAAGAAACCTTAAGATGAGTTCATGAATGTTGTATAAGTATTAGTGAGAGAATGGGTCAGGAGCATGCTAGGCTGCAAAAAATAAGGTAGGCTGCAAGTGAAAGTAATGATCTCCTATATATTTTCCCAGATCTGTCACTCTGTGTGGCTAACTCTGGGGGAAGTCACAGCAATGGGCGGAGACGGCATCTGCAGGACGATACACCAGTGCCAGCAGCAGACCGTAACAAAGTGACAGATCAGGGAGAATATATAGGAGGTAGGGAGGTGGCCATGGTACATGGCTGGCCAAGGGACACTAGCTCATGTACCCCTTTACCACTGAGGCTGGCCACCAAGGATGGACCTGTCACCAGTGCACATGCAATAACCTCTTCTGCTGCCCTCTTTGCAACTCAGATTGCCCAGTGCTCCCCTTCGCTAACAGTCCACAAAGTTTCCCCATCTCACGATCTGCCTCCTCACCCCCACTTTCATCTCTACAGCACACGCGCATATCATACAAGATCCCATCATGCGTACGTAGGTCTGAAATGCAAGAGGGAGGTTGGGGGGAGATTGGCATGCGCCAGCAACACCACACAGCTCACTGTGACCACAGTGGAGAGGCGCTGCAACAGGACAATACACCAACCTCGGAGCAAGGAACTGCGTCGGTCAGGAGGAGAACTATTTCAATAGCATAAAAAGGTTAATGCGTCCCACCCTATGGACACCAGACTCATCAAGTCACTGTTGCCAGAGTCTCATACAATGACTCTGAACCTCTAAGCACACTATTTGACTGTCCACACCCTGCTGTGCCTAATACCCATCTCCTCCACCACCCTCAACACTGACCCACACATCATTCACCCACAAAGATACAATAAAGGTAGTTTGGATAAATTAGCTAAATGAAATGGATTTAACCAATTTATCTAAATGACCATTTTTGGATGTTTTCCAGTGTTTGTGAGCAAATGGTCAATTGTCATTTGCTGCCACATATTGGCATAATTTTGTTTCAACTAGAAAAAAAAAATTGGACAGATAATCTAAGTGTGGATCCAGTTTAAAGGTCCGTATTCACGGCCCGATTTTGGGGAGAGATGTGTGCTGAGCGAACTGCTCAGCACACATCTCTGCCCCCGCTCAGCACAGCGTGATGTGTGCTGAGCGTACGGGGGGTGGGGGGGGGGGGCGCTCATTTCACCCCCTGTGTAGGGCATTCTGTGTGTATCCAGTTTTCCAGGTGTGAGCATCATACAACTACTGACTTGCGAGTAACTATACAGCAGCTCCATACCTTGTGACTTGAAGAAACACCAGTTAACCCCGGGAATGCTGCAGTCAAAGCAACAATTCCTCTTCTTACATTCCGCTGCACTTATTGTGGGGTAGCCGCAATCCCTTCTGCTGTACGGTTCCACATTACATTGTTTCTTGTCACTTCCTGTTGATGCAGTAAGGAAACATCCAGGAATTACAGCAGCTTAGTTTTTTTTTTTTTTAACTGGGGCAATTTAGCTAGATCACAGGGCAATTTAGCTCCTTTGGTCCTTTTTTAGGACAAGTTAATCAGACAGTTGAGCAAACTGAAAAACAGCTAACAGGAAATTTCCACTTAAATGGTATTTTCTAATCTTATCTGACCATGACTAAAAATAAAGGATACACAAGATAAACTCTTAGAGCCATGGACCTTATCCATGTTTAAGCTCCATCAAATCTGTAATCAATAGCACTACATGCTCCCACTTTACCACTGTACTATATACTCTACCTGTGTTTTTAAGGTAAAAACACCATTTAACCCCAGTGACACTTGAATTAAAGCAGCAGCCTCTGGAATAGCATTCCTTAGCATTAATCCCAGGAAATCTGCAATCTTCACGCTCTTTGATAGCCATGCTACATTGCTGTTTACTTGGATGGAGCAGAGAGCACAACATCAGGACATAGGAAATATTACAATGCATGATAAGAAAGGTGTGAGCTCTACAGCAAGGCCTCTAACCCTTTGCCAGTGCCAAATACATAGGGCTTAACTCAGATCTGATCACAGCAGCAAATTTATTAGCTAAAACCATGTACACTGCAGGGGGGGGGGTGTATAATATGTGCAGAGAGAGTTAGATTTTGGTGCGGTGTGTTCAAACTGAAATCTAAATTGCAGTGTAAAAGCAAAACAGCCAGTATTTACCCTGCACACAAACAATATAACCCACCTAAATCTCTCTGCAAATGTTATATCTGCCCCCCCCCCCAACCCTGCAGTGCACATGGTTTTGCCCACTAGCTAACAAATTTGCTGCATCTGGGAATTACAGCAGCTTAATATTTCTTTTTACAGAAGGTTCAGCAAATTAAATTATTTAGTGAAATACTGTAATCATAACAGTTACAGGGATATTGTAGGTAGATTTATTGTCAGTGGATAAATGTAAAAATTAAACCCTTAGGCATAGTTCCAAAATGCTGTCATTGCAATCCAGATTTTAAGGATATCATGCTTGAGCACAGGTGACTTAATTAGAACTTCGGTCAATGTGAATTAACCATTGGACTCAACCATGGTTATCCTTAAAACCCAGGGGTCTATTTAAGATCGATCTTAATCGATGTTGGGCTTCCAGGTTGAAAAAAAAACACACATTTACTAACATTTTAAAATTTATATAAAAAATCATCTGTTCGTAAATGCAGTGCACATGGTTTTGCCCAACTGCTAACAAAAATCCTGCTGCGATCAACTCAGAATTACCCCCCATGGCCCTCATTCCGAGTTGTTCGCTCGCAAGCTGCTTTTAGCAGCATTGCACACGCTAAGCTGCCGCCTACTGGGAGTGAATCTTAGCATCTTAAAATTGCGAACGAAAGATTTGCAATATTGCGATAAGACATCTCTGTGCAGTTTCTGAGTAGCTCGAGACTTACTCTGCCAGTGCGATCAGTTCAGTGCTTGTCGTTCCTGGTTTGACGTCACAAACACACCCAGCGTTCGCCCAGACACTCCTCCGTTTCTCCAGCCACTCCCGCGTTTTTCCCAGAAACGGTAGCATTTTTTCCCACACGCCCCTAAAACGGCCTGTTTCCGCCCAGAAACACCCACTTCCTGTCAATCACATTACGATCACCAGAACGATGAAAAAACCGTGAGTAATATTCCTAACTGCATAGCAAATTTACTTGGCGCAGTCGCAGTGTAAACATTGCGCATGCGCATTAAGCGGAAAATCGCTGCGATGCGAAGAAAATTACCGAGCGAACAACTCGGAATGACCACCTATGTGCACTGCAGGGAAGGCAGATTTAACATGTGCAGAGAGAGTTAGATTTGGGTGTGGTGTGTTCAATCTGCAATCTAATTTGCAGTGTAAAAATAAAGCAGTTAGTATTTACCCTGCACAGAAACAAAATAACTCACCCAAATCTAACTCTTTCTGCACATGTTATATCTGCCTCCCCTGCAGTACACATGGTTTTGCCCAACTGCTAACAAAATTCCTGCTGCGATCAACTTGGAATTACCCCCATCGATTGATGTTTTCACACTGCTCGTGTATATAAGACATAGGGCCTAATTCAGTTTGGATCGTAATACGCGTTCCAACCGCAAAAACTATGAAGAGGATGGGGGCATATACGCAGGGTCCATCCTGTGCGTGTGCCTACATTTTCTCCGGGTGCCCCGCAGAAAATGCGAATGCCTCTGCCTGTCAATCAGTAGAGGGCGTACCTTCGCAGGTATATCGCGATCATGAGCCATGTCTCCCATTTTTGTAATTATAGGTGCTCTGTGAGCTGCTGGCCATGCCCCAGCCCCTCTGTCTCCCGTGAATAGAGATTGAGGCTTATTCAGACCAGATCGCTTCAATTTATTTTCACCCAGCGGGCAATCTGGTTTGCACTGCACATGCGTATGCGCCACAATGCGTAAGTGCGACGGTCCGGAGATCACAAGAAGATTGACAAGAAGAGGGTGTTTGTGTGGGTGGCAACTGAATGTTTCTAGGGAGTGTCCGGAAAAACACTGGAGGGACCCGGCGTTTTGTGGGAGGATTTGTGACGTCACCTCAATGGCTGAGTAAGTGCTGAGCTGTGCAGCTCTTGTGCACATGTGATCACACACCTGCACAGCAAATTTTCCCTTCCGCTGTAGGCGACAACTACCTGATTACAGGGATGCAAAAAACACACCCTAGCGATCAGGTCTGAATTACCCACAATGTGCATATTTGCAGAGCAACAAGCTACAGGGAGCCTTCCACCCCCCCCCTTTCCCATGGGAAGGGGGGGGGGTTGTTTGGGTTAGCTGGACATTCCCCAAAAAAGTGACTGTCCTGCAAAAATTGGGATAGTTGGGAGGTATGTTCAAATACATTTATTGTTTTGCATGCAGGGTAAATACTGGCTTCTTTGACATTTAGCCACAAATGCTGCACAGCTGAATTACAGTATTACACTGCAATTAACAGTTATGCTAGGACATTCCCCCTCCCAAATCTACCTCTCTCTGCATGTTACATCTGTCCCACAGTGGCGTGCGGTGAGGTCAGTGGCTAGTGAGGCACTACAGCCATAATGTCCGCCGAATCCTGCCGATGACCCTTAGCCAATGCCCGCTACTGCCTCTGAGCCGATACCCGCTGCCACCGCCAATGGCTTACAAACTCGCCCACAATCAACTGACCCAGCCCTCCACCACTAATTTCTATCTCAGTCCGATGCCGCCAATGCCCGCTGCCTGCCTGCTCATTGTTCTCGTTATATATTATAAATTTTTAAAGAAAAAAAAAATGAGTGTTTGGGACTGGGAAGGGTGAGGGAGGAGGACATGAATGCAATTTTGTTGTCCAGGGCTTCCATTAACTTAAAGGAGAAGGGTCTGAATGGGTTAAAAAAAATGCGTGAGGTCCCCCCTCCTTAGTATAACCAGCCTCGGGCTCTTTGAGCCGGTCCTGGTTATTTAAATACTGGGGGAAAAATTGGACAGGGGTTCCCCGTATTTAGACAACCAGCACCGGGCTCTTAGACCGGTCCAGGTTCCAAAAATACGTGGGACAATAGATGTAGGGGTCCCCCATATTTTTAAAACCAGCACCGGGCTCCACTAGCCAGAGAGATAATGCCACAGCCGGGGGACACTTTTATGTAGGTCCCTGCGGCCCTGGCATTACCCCTCCAACTAGTCACCCCTGGCCGGGGTTCCCTGGAGGAGTGGGGACCCCTTAAATCAAGAGGTTCCTCCCCTCGAGGCACCCAAGGGCCAGGGGTGAAGCCCGAGGCTGTCCCCAGCACCCCTGGGTGGTGGGTGCCGGGCTGATAGCCATGTGTGTAAAAAAAAAATATTGTTTTTTCGTTGTGGAACTACAAGGCCCAGCAAGCCTCCCCCGCTTGCTGGTACTTGGAGAACCTCAAGTACCAGCAGGCGGGGAAATAACGGGCTTGCTGGTACCTGTAGTTCTACAACAACAAAAAATACCCAAATAAAAACACAAACACACACAGCGTGACAGTAAAATTATTGAGACAGGCTGTAGCATGTGGGTGCATGTAACCCTATAAAAGTGATGGATTGGGTGACTATTACAATACCCACTGTTGCTGTCTGAAAAATGATGGATTTATAGATTGCTCTGCCGAGACATGTTTTTTTCTAAAATGCACCACAGGTATGGATGGATAGTATACTTGACGACACAGAGGTAGGTAGAGCAGTGGCCTACTGTACCGTACTGCTATTAGAGATGAGCGCCGGAAATTTTTCGGGTTTTGTGTTTTGGTTTTGGGTTCGGTTCCGCGGCCGTGTTTTGGGTTCGACCGCGTTTTGGCAAAACCTCACCGAATTTTTTTTGTCGGATTCGGGTGTGTTTTGGATTCGGGTGTTTTTTTCAAAAAACCCTAAAAAACAGCTTAAATCATAGAATTTGGGGGTAATTTTGATCCCAAAGTATTATTAACCTCAAAAAACATAATTTACACTCATTTTCAGCCTATTCTGAACACATCACACCTCACAATATTATTTTTAGTCCTAAAATTTGCACCGAGGTCGCTGTGTGAGTAAGATAAGCGACCCTAGTGGCCGACACAAACACCGGGCCCATCTAGGAGTGGCACTGCAGTGTCACGCAGGATGTCCCTTCCAAAAAACCCTCCCCAAACAGCACATGACGCAAAGAAAAAAAGAGGCGCAATGAGGTAGCTGTGTGAGTAAGATTAGCGACCCTAGTGGCCGACACAAACACCGGGCCCATCTAGGAGTGGCACTGCAGTGTCACGCAGGATGTCCCTTCCAAAAAACCCTCCCCAAACAGCACATGACGCAAAGAAAAAAAGAGGCGCAATGAGGTAGCTGACTGTGTGAGAAAGATAAGCGACCCTAGTGGCCGACACAAACACCGGGCCCATCTAGGAGTGGCACTGCAGTGTCACGCAGGATGTCCCTTCCAAAAAACCCTCCCCAAACAGCACATGACGCAAAGAAAAAAAGAGGCGCAATGAGGTAGCTGTGTGAGAAAGATAAGCGACCCTAGTGGCCGACACAAACACCGGGCCCATCTAGGAGTGGCACTGCAGTGTCACGCAGGATGTCCCTTCCAAAAAACCCTCCCCAAACAGCACATGACGCAAAGAAAAATAAAAGAAAAAAGAGGTGCAAGATGGAATTGTCCTTGGGCCCTTCCCACCCACCCTTATGTTGTATAAACAAAACAGGACATGCACACTTTAACCAACCCATCATTTCAGTGACAGGGTCTGCCACACGACTGTGACTGAAATGACGGGTTGGTTTGGACCCCCACCAAAAAAGAAGCAATTAATCTCTCCTTGCACAAACTGGCTCTACAGAGGCAAGATGTCCACCTCATCATCATCCTCCGATATATCACCGTGTACATCCCCCTCCTCACAGATTATCAATTCGTCCCCACTGGAATCCACCATGTCAGCTCCCTGTGTACTTTGTGGAGGCAATTGCTGCTGGTCAATGTCTCCGCGGAGGAATTGATTATAATTCATTTTAATGAACATCATCTTCTCCACATTTTCTGGATGTAACCTCGTACGCCGATTGCTGACAAGGTGAGCGGCGGCACTAAACACTCTTTCGGAGTACACACTTGTGGGAGGGCAACTTAGGTAGAATAAAGCCAGTTTGTGCAAGGGCCTCCAAATTGCCTCTTTTTCCTGCCAGTATAAGTACGGACTGTGTGACGTGCCTACTTGGATGCGGTCACTCATATAATCCTCCACCATTCTATCAATGGTGATAGAATCATATGCAGTGACAGTAGACGACATGTCCGTAATGGTTGTCAGGTCCTTCAGTCCGGACCAGATGTCAGCATCAGCAGTCGCTCCAGACTGCCCTGCATCACCGCCAGCGGGTGGGCTCGGAATTCTGAGCCTTTTCCTCGCACCCCCAGTTGCGGGAGAATGTGAAGGAGGAGATGTTGACAGGTCGCGTTCCGCTTGACTTGACAATTTTCTCACCAGCAGGTCTTTGAAACCCAGCAGACTTGTGTGCGCCGGAAAGAGAGATCCAAGGTAGGTTTTAAATCTAGGATCGAGCACGGTGGCCAAAATGTAGTGCTCTGATTTCAACAGATTGACCACCCGTGAATCCTTGTTAAGCGAATTAAGGGCTCCATCCACAAGTCCCACATGCCTAGCGGAATCGCTCTGTCTTAGCTCCTCCTTCAATGTCTCCAGCTTCTTCTGCAAAAGCCTGATGAGGGGAATGACCTGACTCAGGCTGGCAGTGTCTGAACTGACTTCACGTGTGGCAAGTTCAAAAGGTTGCAGAACCTTGCACAACGTTGAAATCATTCTCCACTGCGCTTGAGACAGGTGCATTCCACCTCCTATATCGTGGTCAGTTGTATAGGCTTGAATGGCCTTTTGCTGCTCCTCCAACCTCTGAAGCATATAGAGGGTTGAATTCCACCTCGTTACCACCTCCTGCTTCAGATGATGGCAGGGCAGGTTCAGGCGTTTTTGGTGGTGCTCCAGTCTTCTGTACGTGCTGCCTGTACGCCGAAAGTGTCCCGCAATTTTTCTGGCCACCGACAGCATCTCTTGCACGCCCCTGTCGTTTTTTAAAAAATTCTGCACCACCAAATTCAAGGTATGTGCAAAACATGGGACGTGCTGGAATTTGCCCAGATGTAATGCACGCACAATATTGCTGGCGTTGTCCGATGCCACAAATCCACAGGAGAGTCCAATTGGGGTAAGCCATTCCGCGATGATCTTCCTCAGTTGCCGTAAGAGGTTTTCAGCTGTGTGCGTATTCTGGAAACCGGTGATACAAAGCGTAGCCTGCCTAGGAACGAGTTGGCGTTTGCGAGATGCTGCTACTGGTGCCGCCGCTGCTGTTCTTGCGGCGGGAGTCCATACATCTACCCAGTGGGCTGTCACAGTCATATAGTCCTGACCCTGCCCTGCTCCACTTGTCCACATGTCCGTGGTTAAGTGGACATTGGGTACAGCTGCATTTTTTAGGACACTGGTGACTCTTTTTCTGAGGTCTGTGTACATTTTCGGTATCGCAACCCTAGAGAAATGGAACCTAGATGGTATTTGGTACCGGGGACACAGTACCTCCAACAAGTCTCTAGTTGGCTCTGCAGTAATGATGGATACTGGAACCACGTTTCTCACCACCCAGGATGTCAAGGCCTCAGTTATCCGCTTTGCAGTAGGATGACTGCTGTGATATTTAATCTTCCTCGCAAATGACTGTTGGACAGTCAATTGCTTGGTGGAAGTAGTAAAAGTGGTCTTACGACTTCCTCTCTGGGATGACCATCGACTCCCAGCAGCAACAACAGCAGCGCCAGCAGCAGTAGGCGTTACACGCAAGGATGCATCGGAGGAATCCCAGGCAGGAGAGGACTCGTCAGACTTGCCAGTGACATGGCCTGCAGGACTATTGGCATTCCTGGGGAAGGAGGAAATTGACACTGAGGGAGTTGGTGGGGTGGTTTGCGTGAGCTTGGTTACAAGAGGAAGGGATTTACTGGTCAGTGGAGTGCTTCCGCTGTCACCCAAAGTTTTTGAACTTGTCACTGACTTATTATGAATGCGCTGCAGGTGACGTATAAGGGAGGATGTTCCGAGGTGGTTAACGTCCTTACCCCTACTTATTACAGCTTGACAAAGGGAACACACGGCTTGACACCTGTTGTCCGCATTTCTGGTGAAATACCTCCACACCGAAGAGCTGATTTTTTTGGTATTTTCACCTGGCATGTCAACGGCCATATTCGTCCCACGGACAACAGGTGTCTCCCCGGGTGCCTGACTTAAACAAACCACCTCACCATCAGAATCCTCCTTGTCAATTTCCTCCCCAGCGCCAGCAACACCCATATCCTCCTCATCCTGGTGGACTTCAACACTGACATCTTCAATCTCACTATCAGGAACTGGACTGCGGGTGCTCCTTCCAGCACTTGCAGGGGGCGTGCAAATGGTGGAAGGCGCATGCTCTTCACATCCAGTGTTGGGAAGGTCAGGCATCGCAACCGACACAATTGGACTCTCCTTGTGGATTTGGGATTTCGAAGAACGCACAGTTCTTTGCTGTGCTTTTGCCAGCTTGAGTCGTTTCATTTTTCTAGCGAGAGGCTGAGTGCTTCCATCCTCATGTGAAGCTGAACCACTAGCCATGAACATAGGCCAGGGCCTCAGCCGTTCCTTGCCACTCCGTGTGGTAAATGGCATATTGGCAAGTTTACGCTTCTCCTCCGACAATTTTAGTTTAGGTTTTGGAGTCCTTTTTTTTCTGATATTTGGTGTTTTGGATTTGACATGCTCTGTACTATGACATTGGGCATCGGCCTTGGCAGACGACGTTGCTGGCATTTCATCGTCTCGGCCATGACTAGTGGCAGCAGCTTCAGCACGAGGTGGAAGTGGATCTTGATCTTTCCCTAATTTTGGAACCTCAACTTTTTTGTTCTCCATATTTTATAGGCAGAACTAAAAGGCACCTCAGGTAAACAATGGAGATGGATGGATTGGATACTAGTATACAATTATGGACGGACTGCCACGGTTAGGTGGTATAAAAAAACCACGGTTAGGTGGTATATATTATAATAATAATACAATTATGGATGGACGGACTGCCTGCCGACTGCCGACACAGAGGTAGCCACAGCCGTGAACTACCGCACTGTACACTGGTTGATAAAGAGATAGTAGTATACTCGTAACAACTAGTATGACACTATGACGACGGTATAAAGAATGAAAAAAAAAACCACGGTTAGGTGGTATATATTATAATAATAATACAATTATGGATGGACGGACTGCCTGCCGACTGCCGACACAGAGGTAGCCACAGCCGTGAACTACCGCACTGTACACTGGTTGATAAAGAGATAGTAGTATACTCGTAACAACTAGTATGACACTATGACGACGGTATAAAGAAAGAAAAAAAAATACCACAGTTAGGTGGTATATATTATAATAATAATACAATTATGGATGGACGGACTGCCTGCCGACTGCCGACACAGAGGTAGCCACAGCCGTGAACTACCGCACTGTACACTGGTTGATAAAGAGATAGTAGTATACTCGTAACAACTAGTATGACACTATGACGACGGTATAAAGAATGAAAAAAAAACCACGGTTAGGTGGTATATATTATAATAATAATACAATTATGGATGGACGGACTGCCTGCCGACTGCCGACACAGAGGTAGCCACAGCCGTGAACTACCGCACTGTACACTGGTTGATAAAGAGATAGTAGTATACTCGTAACAACTAGTATGACACTATGACGACGGTATAAAGAAAGAAAAAAAAATACCACGGTTAGGTGGTATATATTATAATAATAATACAATTATGGATGGACGGACTGCCTACCGACTGCCGACACAGAGGTAGCCACAGCCGTGAACTACCGCACTGTACACTGGTTGATAAAGAGATAGTAGTATACTCGTAACAACTAGTATGACACTATGACGACGGTATAAAGAATGAAAAAAAAACCACGGTTAGGTGGTATATATTATAATAATAATACAATTATGGATGGACGGACTGCCTGCCGACTGCCGACACAGAGGTAGCCACAGCCGTGAACTACCGCACTGTACACTGGTTGATAAAGAGATAGTAGTATACTCGTAACAACTAGTATGACACTATGACGACGGTATAAAGAAAGAAAAAAAAATACCACAGTTAGGTGGTATATATTATAATAATAATACAATTATGGATGGACGGACTGCCTGCCGACTGCCGACACAGAGGTAGCCACAGCCGTGAACTACCGCACTGTACACTGGTTGATAAAGAGATAGTAGTATACTCGTAACAACTAGTATGACACTATGACGACGGTATAAAGAATGAAAAAAAAACCACGGTTAGGTGGTATATATTATAATAATAATACAATTATGGATGGACGGACTGCCTGCCGACTGCCGACACAGAGGTAGCCACAGCCGTGAACTACCGCACTGTACACTGGTTGATAAAGAGATAGTAGTATACTCGTAACAACTAGTATGACACTATGACGACGGTATAAAGAAAGAAAAAAAAATACCACGGTTAGGTGGTATATATTATAATAATAATACAATTATGGATGGACGGACTGCCTGCCGACTGCCGACACAGAGGTAGCCACAGCCGTGAACTACCGCACTGTACACTGGTTGATAAAGAGATAGTAGTATACTCGTAACAACTAGTATGACACTATGACGACGGTATAAAGAAAGAAAAAAAAATACCACGGTTAGGTGGTATATATTGTAATACAATTATGGATGGACGGACTGCCTGCCGAGTTCCGACTGCCGACACAGAGGTAGCCACAGCCGTGAACTACCGCACTGTACTGTGTCTGCTGCTAATATAGACTGGTTGATAAAGAGATAGTATACAATACATACAACAATATACTACTATACTGGTGGTCAGGCACTGGTCACCACTAGTCACACTGGCAGTGGCACTCCTGCAGCAAAAGTGTGCACTGTTTAATTTTAAATTAATATAATATTATGTACTCCTGGGGGCTCCTGCTATAACAACCTGCAGTGCTCCCCAGTCTCCCCCACAATTATTATAAGCTTTGCCTTTTATACATTGATGTGCAGCACACTGGGCTGAGCTGAGTGCACACAGACTGAGTCACACTGTGTGACTGGCTGCTGCTGTGTATCGTTTTTTTTCAGGCAGAGAACGGATATAGCAGAGAACGGACGGATATATTATATTAAAATAAATAAAAGTTAACTAACAACAACTGCACTGGTCACTGTGGTAAACTCTGTCTGACTCTGCACAATCTCTCTCTCTCTTCTAATCTAATTTCTAATGGAGAGGACGCCAGCCACGTCCTCTCCCTATCAATCTCAATGCACGTGTGAAAATGGCGGCGACGCGCGGCTCCTTATATAGAATCCGAGTCTCGCGAGAATCCGACAGCGTCATGATGACGTTCGGGCGCGCTCGGGTTAACCGAGCAAGGCGGGAGGATCCGAGTCTGCTCGGACCCGTGAAAAAAAACATGAAGTTCGTGCGGGTTCGGTTTCAGAGAAACCGAACCCGCTCATCTCTAACTGTTATATATTATATTATTTATTATTATTATTATCCTTTATTTATATGGCGCCACAAGGGTTCCGCAGTGCCCAATTACAGAGTACATAAACAAATAATCAAACAGGAAAACAGCAACTTACAGTTGACGACAATATAGGACAAGTACAGGGTAAATAAACATAGCTACATCAGCAGATGACACTGGAATAAGTATCAGGTGGCAGAAGACTGCTGGATTTGGTGCAGCTGAAGATTATTAAAGTAAGAAAAGAGTAAGCACATGAGGGAAGAGGGCCCTGCTCGTGAGAGCTTACATTCTAAAAGGGAGGGGTAGACAGACAGGGGTGAGACAGATGGGGTACATAGAGAGCATGGAACAGAGGTTTAGGATGAGATTTGGCTGGGTTTGGTGAAGAAGTGGGTCTTGAGAGCCCGTTTGAAGTTTTGTAGAGAGGTGGAGAGTCTGAGGGGGAGAGGTAGGGAATTCCAGAAAAGTGGTGCAGCACGTGAAAAATCTTGGAGGTAGGAGTGGGAGGAAGTAATCCGTAGGCAGGAGAGTCGGTGTGCATTAGCAGAGCGAAGAGGACGGGTGGGAGTGTAAAGCAAGATAAGATCAGAGATGTAGATGGGAGAGGAGTGGGTGAGGGCTTTGTAAGCAAGTGTGAGAAGCTTGAAATGGATTCTGAAAGGGAAGGGGAGCCAGTGAAGGACTAGTAAGAGAGGAGAGGTGGACGTAGTGCGTTTGGTGAGGAAAATGAGCCGGGCAGCAGCATTGAGGATAGATTGGAGTGGAGAGAGGTATTTGTCAGGAATGCCAGTCAGGAAGAGATTACAGCAGTCCAGTCTGGAGATGACCAGTGAGTGGATAAGAGTCTTAGTAGCATCCTGGGTCAGAAAGGGTCTGATCCTGGAAATATTTTTTAGATGAAAACGGCAGGTTTGTGAGAGGTGCTGAATGTGTGGTTTGAAGGAGAGGGAGGAGTCAAGGATTACTCCAAGACAGCGCGCTTGGGGGGTAGAGGAGATAGTAGTGCCATCAATAGATAATGAGATTGTAGGAGGTGAGATTATGCGGGAGGGAGGGAAGATGATCAGCTCGGTCTTAGACATGTTAAGTTTAAGAAAGCGCTGGGACATCCAGGAAGAGATAGCAGAGAGACAGTTGGAGATACGAGTGAGGAGAGTAGGGGAGAGGTCTGGAGAGGAAAGATAGATTTGAGTGTCATCAGCATAGAGATGATATTGGAAACCAAAAGAACTAATGAGCTTACCTAGTGAGGACGTATAGAGAGAGAAGAGAAGAGGACCAAGGACAGAACCTTGGGGTACCCCTACAGTTAGTGGAAGTGAGGGGGAGGTGGAGTCATGAGAGGAGACAGAGAATGAACGGTCAGAAAGGTAGGACGACAACCAAGAGAGGGCAGTGTTACGCAAACCAATGGAGTGAAGGATTTGCAGTAGGAGAGGATGGTCCACAGTGTCAAAAGCAGCAGAGAGATCAAGTAGAATAAGTAGAGAGTAGTGTCCCTTAGATTTAGCAGCATGGAGGTCATTGCATACTTTTGTAAGGGCAGTTTCAGTGGAGTGGAGAGGACGGAAGCCAGACTGGAATGGGTCAAGCAGTGAGTGTGAGGAAAGAAAGGAAGTAAGGCGGTTGTAGACAATACGCTCAAGGAGTTTGGAGGCAAAAGGGAGGAGAGAGATGGGTCGGTAGTTGGAGATAGTGTTTGGATCAAGGGTAGGTTTTTTAAGAATAGGAGAGATGAGAGCGTGCTTGAAGGCAGAGGGGACAGTGCCTGATGAGAGGGAGAGATTGAGAAGGTGGGAAAGATGGGAACAAGCAGAAGAAGAGAGGTGGCAAAGGAGGCGGGAGGGGATAGGGTCAAGTGGGGAGGTGGTGAGGGGACAGGAACGAATGAGGGCCATGACTTCCTCTCCAGATGCATGGGAGAAAGATGACAGAGTTGGTGCGAGGGATGGGGAGGGTTGGTAAGGGATGGGAGAAGGCTGGTTACTGATAGTCTGGTGTGATGTGATGTCCTGACGTATGGAGTCAATTTTGGATGTGAAGTAAGTGGCAAAGTCAAGAGCAGAGAGTGAGGAAGGGAGACGAGGTGGAGGTGGGCAGAGGAGTGAGTTGAGAGTGGCAAAGAGGCGCCGGGGGTTGGAAGACTGGGAGGAGATGAGGTTCTTGAAGTATGACTGTTTAGCAAGAGAAAGGGCAGCACTGAAGGATGAGAGCATAAGTTTGAAATGGAGGAAGTCTGCCTTAGAGCGTGATTTCCTCCAGTGTCGCTCAGCAGTACATGAGCATTTTTGCAGATATCTGGTGCATTTGGTGTGCCAGGGTTGAGGTGTTAATTTGCAAGGGTGAATAGTGGTTGGTGGAGCAACAGAGTCAAGAGCAGAAGTAAGGGAAGCATTGTATGTGGAAGTGGCTTGTTCAGGGCATGAGAGAGAGAGAATAGGAGAGAGAAGTGAGTCAAACAGGGAGGAAAGGAATGTGGTGTCAATAGCTTCAATGTTACGCTTAGTGATGGTAGCCTTAGGAGGTAGAGATGGGGAAGTCGAGAGAGATAGGTTGAAGGAGAGCAGGTGGTGGTCAGAGAGGGGAAATGGGGAGTTGGAAAAATCAGAAATATCACAGCGGTGAGTGAAGACCAGATCCAGTGAGCTCCCATTCACATGGGAGGGTGAGGAGGTCCACTGGGAGAGACCAAGTGAAGAGGTGAGGTTAAGGAGTTTAGAGGCAGGGGATTGTGTGGGGATGTCAATAGGGATGTTGAAATCGCCTAGGATAATGGTGGGAATGTCAGAAGAGAGGAAGTGAGGAAGCCAGGAAGCAAAGTTGTCGATGAATTTGGAAGCAGTGCCAGGGGGCCGGTAAATGACAGCTACTCTAAGATGGACTGGTTGGAAGAGGCATATGGTGTGGACCTCAAATGTAGAGAATATAAGGGATGGTTCTGGTGGTATGAGTTGGTAGGAGTAACTAGAAGGTAAAAGGACCCCAACACCACCCCCATGGCGACCCCCAGGTCGGGGTGTGTGTGTGAATGTAAGGCCCCCAGCAGAGAGAGCAGCAGCAGAAGTAGTGTCAGAGGGCATAATCCAAGTTTCAGTAATGGCTAGTAGGTGTAGGGAGTTGGAAATGAAAAGGTCATGAGTGGGGACCAGTTTGTTACAAACAGATCTGGCATTCCAGAGGGCACAGGATAGGGGGTATGAGTTTGTGGGAGAGATGTGAATTAGATTTTCAGGGTTGCTGTAGCGATGAGGTGGGATTAACTTTGAGGGCAGGGATGATGAGAGAGTAGTGATGGTACGGGTGCCTGAGCTAGGAGGGGAAACTGCAGGAGGTGGGCAGGGAGGGAGGTCAGTGTGATGTGGATGGGGGTGTGGGGAGGTGACAGGGAAGGGAGAGAGGGAGCAGGGCTGAGTTGTGGGGTAGCAGGACCATGGGGCAGAGGTGAATGAAAGTGGGGTAACAGGAAAGGTGGGGGAAGGAAACAGAGGGATGGAGGGGAGACAGAGGAGGGGAGAGAGGAGGAGGTGGAGGAGACTAGTGGGGAAGGATAAAGATACATTATTAGGTAGACACTGAGTGATGTGGGGAGTATAAGAAAACCTTGACATAGTGTTAAGTAGGTAAATAGGTTGAAGTAGTGGAAGTAGGAGAGGAGACTGTAAGGCAATCCGAGCAGAAGAATTGCAGAAATGCAGGTGAGAAAAGCAGTGTAGGCTCAAGGGGTGTAGATTTAGTATGAAATGAGTCAAAAGCGTAGATAAAGTGGGTGCAGAAATGTATTTGGAGTGTAAGAAATGAAAGGATTGTGAGAGGTTTAAGAAGCAATGGTAATTATGTTAGATGTTTTAAGTGTTTGCAGGTAAAATTGCATTGGTGCAGCTGTGCTTAAAAAACAAAATTACAATAATACAGATACAGGCATTTGTAGGTGAAATGGATGGTTTATGAAATGTCCAAGTAAGGTAGTTCTGTGCTATGTAATCAGATGCAACAATCAGGAGGTGAGTGATCTGAGGAGTAAGTGACTCACATTTGTTATTAGTTCTTCAGTTTTCTTTGTTTTGTTAGATTGGTGTGCTTCTGTTTTCCTTCTTTTTCACTTCGATTGAACGCTGATTGAACACTGCTGTTATGTGTCAATTTTATCACGCTTTGATAAAAATGCACGCTTAGATCAATAAATGCACAGCCTACACCATTGGACTTAAGTAGAAGACTATTACAAGTGAAACCAATAATTGAAATCTGTAACCACACCCCACCCCCTCAAATGCCAGGCAATAAATTACCTTAAAAACAACAACCAGGCATTCCACAAAGATTAAACTGGGTCTATATCATTCAAAACTTTAAAAAAGTACTTAAAAATCACATACTATGCGATAATGTTTCAATTTGCATTACCCAGCAGAATTAGCTTTGCATATATAGATATAGTGCAGCAGAATATATTGGTGGTTGTAGTCAATTGTAATTACCTGTAGGTGACAAGAAGAGAAGAAACGTCAATTCACAATCGATATCAGCTGAAGATAAATTAACGCTGATTGAACGCTGCTGTTATGTGTCAATTTTATCACGCTTTGATAAAAATGCACGCTTGGATCAATAAATGCACAGCCAAACGGCTTTGCACAGCCTACACCATTGGACTTAAGTAGAAGACTATTACAAGTGAAACCAATAATTGAAATCTGTAACCACACCCCACCCCCTCAAATGCCAGGCAATAAATTACCTTAAAAACAACAACCAGGCATTCCACAAAGATTAAACTGGGTCTATATCATTCAAAACTTTAAAAAAGTACTTAAAAATCACATACTATGCAATAATGTTTCAATTTGCATTACCCAGCAGAATTAGCTTTGCATATATAGATATAGTGCAGCAGAATATATTGGTGGTTGTAGTCAATTGTAATTACTCAGCAGAATTAGCTTTTCATATATAGATATAGTGCAGCAGAATATATTGGTGGTTGTAGTCAATTGTAATTACCCAGCAGAATTAGCTTTGCAAATATAGATATAGTGCAGCAGAATATATTGGTGGTTGTAGTCAATTGTAATTACCCAGCAGAATTAGCTTTGCATATATATAGTGCAGCAGAATATATTGGTGGTTGTAGTAAATTGTAATTACCCAGCAGCAGCTCTACTGCACTCAACATCACCAGTGCTCACAATATATATAATGCTATATACTATGCCATAGTGGTGCTTACTATATAACACCCCCTACTGCGTTCCCCCTGGCAATGAGCATGACACCCAGAGAGTGAAACCCCTGGCAATGAGCATGACACCCAGCACGTGAAACTCTTGGCATTGAGCAGTTTTTGTAAAAGTAATTAGAAGCTTTACTGTAGGGCATAGTGTATCACAGATATTGTGGTGAGTGACATAATATGTTCCAAAGGGCATTAATGTGTGGGGCTTACCCTGCACAGAAACAAAATAACTCACCCAAATCTAACTCTTTCTGCACATGTTATATCTGCCTCCCCTGCAGTACACATGGTTTTGCCCAACTGCTAACAAAATTCCTGCTGCGATCAACTTGGAATTACCCCCATCGATTGATGTTTTCACACTGCTCGTGTATATAAGACATAGGGCCTAATTCAGTTTGGATCGTAATACGCGTTCCAACCGCAAAAACTATGAAGAGGATGGGGGCATATACGCAGGGTCCATCCTGTGCATGTGCCTACATTTTCTCCGGGTGCCCCGCAGAAAATACGAATGCCTCTGCCTGTCAATCAGTAGAGGGCGTACCTTCGCAGGTATATCGCGATCATGAGCCATGTCTCCCATTTTTGTCATTATAGGTGCTCTGTGAGCTGCTGGCCATGCCCCAGCCCCTCTGTCTCCCGTGAAGCTGGAGGCTTATTCAGGCTGAGGCTTATTCAGACCAGATCGCTTCAATTTATTTTCACCCAGCGGGCAATCTGGTTTGCATTGCACATGCGTATGCGCCACAATGCGTAAGTGCGACGGCCCGGAGATCACAAGAAGATTGACAAGAAGAGGGTGTTTGTGTGGGTGGCAACTGAATGTGTCTAGGGAGTGTCCGGAAAAACACTGGAGGGACCCGGCGTTTTGTGGGAGGATTTGTGACGTCACCTCAATGGCTGAGTAAGTGCTGAGCTGTGCAGCTCTTGTGCACATGTGATCACACACCTGCACAGCAAATTTTCCCTTCCGCTGTAGGCGACAACTACCTGATTACAGGGATGCAAAAAACACACCCTAGCGATCAGGTCTGAATTACCCACAATGTGCATATTTGCAGAGCAACAAGCTACAGGGAGCCTTCCACCCCCCATCCCCCCCTTCCCCATGGGAAGGGGGGGGGGGTGTTTGGGTTAGCTGGACATTCCCCAAAAAAGTGACTGTCCTGCAAAAATTGGGATAGTTGGGAGGTATGTTCAAATACATTTATTGTTTTGCATGCAGGGTAAATACTGGCTTCTTTGACATTTAGCCACAAATGCTGCACAGCTGAATTACAGTATTACACTGCAATTAACAGTTATGCTAGGACATTCCCCCTCCCAAATCTACCTCTCTCTGCATGTTACATCTGTCCCACAGTGGCGTGCGGTGAGGTCAGTGGCTAGTGAGGCACTACAGCCATAATGTCCGCCGAATCCTGCCCATGACCCTTAGCCAATGCCCGCTACTGCCTCTGAGCCGATACCCGCTGCCACCGCCAATGGCTTACAAACTCGCCCACAATCAACTGACCCAGCCCTCCGCACTATCCAGACTTCTCCCGTCTGCTTACTTTGTGCTTTCCAATGCACAATGCAAACTACAGGTAGTACTGCAGGGCCCACACCCTTTTACTTGCCTTACAGAGCAGCTCTGGGGCTGTTACAGTGCCCAGCTGCTGCAAGAAATCAGCTTGAATGCTTCAGGGGCTGGGGCATAGCCAACATGAGCCCCACACCGAAGGAGGGTGGAGGTGTTTAATGCGAACTAGGGGTCATCCAAGCACCGCAAAAGGCCGCCATGCCCTGCACGCCCCTTTTCTCTTTTCATATGCAGACGAGAGTTGAAGCCAACTTTGACCCACTGCTTGGATGGCATTACCATATGCAAATCAATCTGCTGCAGGCCTTCCCCCAGGAATGCTTGCACTAGTTGTTGCATTTGGTTTGTTGTTTGGGGGTGCTTCAGTATTAGGCAGCCTTCTGCCCTCCCATGTTCATCTGAAAATATGTGTTCTCCCTGCAGTTGTTGTCCCCAGATGAGAGTTCCCTTGTGCTGCCTCAGTTGAATCTCCTTTACTTGACAGAGATGTGCCTGAGCAGCGGCCCTCCCCAGCCCTATCTCAAATCATACTTATTTTGCATAGGAGATACCATGGTCATGAAGATTGTTTTCCCAGGGTGAGGTTCATTCATTGCATTCTGGGTATGCTGACCCCTGTGATTTCCCCAAATGTGGGAAACTCGACTGCATTATTTGTGGTAGTGGGGGACTGTGTTTGTGCTTTCCTCTGGTCAGCTCTGGTAAAAGTCAGATTTCTTTGTCTCAGATCTTCCTCTAGCCTTGTTCTTCTTTCGAGAGTTCCCTTGTGCTGCCTCAGTTGGATCTCCTTCACTTGACAGGGGGGTCCACGAGCAGCGACCCTCCCCAGCTCTAGCCCAACTCCTATTTACCTGCCAGGTGAGATACTATGATCAGGAAGGTGCTTCTCCCAGGGCAAGGCTCACCCATTGCACTCTGGGTGTGCTGCTCCTGCGATTTCCCCAAATGTGGGACACTTGACTGCATAATTTGTGTTTCCTCTGGTCGGCTCTCATATAATTCAGATCTCTTTGTCTCAGGTCTTTCTCCAGCCTAGTTTGCTGTCTGTTTCCACTTCTCTTTTCTTGAGCCGCTCCCTTCTATGCAGTTGCGCACTATCCTGACCTCTCCCGTCTGCTTACTTTGTGCCTTCCAACGCACAATGCATACTACAGGTAGTGCTGCTGGGCCCACACCCTTTTACATGCTTTACAGAGCAACTCTGGAGCTGTTACAGTGCCCAGCTGCTGCAAGAAATCATATTGAATGCTTCAGGGGCTGGGGCATAGCCAACATGAGCCCCACACCGTAGGAGGGGTCATCCAAGCGCCACAAAAGGACACCATGCCCTGCACATCCCTTTTTTCTTTTCATATGCAGACGAGGGTTGAAGCCAACTTTGACCCACTGCTTGGATGACATCACCATATGCAAATCCATCTGCTGCAGGCCTTCCCCCAGGAATGCTTGCACTAGTTGTTGCATTTGGTTTGTTGTTTGGGGGTGCTTCAGTATTAGGCAGCCTTCTGCCCTCCCATGTTCATCTGAAAATATGTGTTCTCCCTGCAGTTGTTGTCCCCAGATGAGAGTTCCCTTGTGCTGCCTCAGTTGAATCTCCTTTACTTGACAGAGATGTGCCTGAGCAGCGGCCCTCCCCAGCCCTATCCCAAATCATACTTATTTTGCATAGGAGATACCATGGTCATGAAGATTGTTCTCCCAGGGTGAGGTTCATTCATTGCATTCTGGGTATGCTGACCCCTGTGATTTCCCCAAATGTGGGAAACTCGACTGCATTATTTGTGGTAGTGGGGGACTGTGTTTGTGCTTTCTTCTGGTCAACTCCGGTAAAAATCAGATTTCTTTGTCTCAGATCTTCCTCTAGCCTTGTTCCTCTTTCGAGAGTTCCCTTGTGCTGCCTCAGTTGGATCTCCTTCACTTGACAGGGGGGTACCCGAGCAGCGACCCTCCCCAGCTCTAGCCCAACTCCTACTTACCTGCCAGGTGAGATACTATGATCATGTAGGTGCTTCTCCCAGGGCAAGGCTCACCCATTGCACTCTGGGTGTGCTGCCCCTGTGATTTCCCCAAATGTGGGACACTTGACTGCATAATTTGTGTTTCCCCTGGTCGTCTCTCGTATAATTCAGATCTCTTTGTCTCAGGTCTCTCTCCAGCCTAGTTTGCTGTCTGTTTCCACTTCTCTTTTCTTGAGCCGCTCCCTTCTATGCCCTTGCGCACTATCCTGACTTCTCCCGTCTGTTTACTTTGTGCCTTCCAACACACAATGCAAACTACAGGTAGTGCTGCAGGGCCCACACCCTTTTACTTGCCTCACAGAGCAGCTCTGGAGCTGTTACAGTACCCAGCTGCTGCAAGAAATCAGCTTGAATGCTTCAGGGGCTGGGGCATTGCCAATATGAGCCCCACACCGAAGGAGGGTGGGGGTGTTTAATGCGAACTAAGGGTCACCCAAGCGCCGCAAAAGGCCGCCATGCCCTGCACGCCCCTTTTCTCTTTTCATATGCAGACGAGGGTTGAAGCCAACTTTGACCCACTGCTTGGATGGCATTACCATATGCAAATCAATCTGCTGCAGGCCTTCCCCCAGGAATGCTTGCACTAGTTGTTGCATTTGGTTTGTTGTTTGGGGGTGCTTCAGTATTAGGCAGCCTTCTGCCCTCCCATGTTCATCTGAAAATATGTGTTCTCCCTGCAGTTGTTGTCCCCAGATGAGAGTTCCCTTGTGCTGCCTCAGTTGAATCTCCTTTACTTGACAGAGATGTGCCTGAGCAGCGGCCCTCCCCAGCCCTATCCCAAATCATACTTATTTTGCATAGGAGATACCATGGTCATGAAGATTGTTCTCCCAGGGTGAGGTTCATTCATTGCATTCTGGGTATGCTGACCCCTGTGATTTCCCCAAATGTGGGAAACTCGACTGCATTATTTGTGGTAGTGGGGGACTGTGTTTGTGCTTTCCTCTGCTCAGCTCTGGTAAAAGTCAGATTTCTTTGTCTCAGATCTTCCTCTAGCCTTGTTCTTCTTTCGAGAGTTCCCTTGTGCTGCCTCAGTTGGATCTCCTTCACTTGACAGGGGGGTGCCCGAGCAGCGACCCTCCCCAGCTCTAGCCCAACTCCTACTTACCTGCCAGGTGAGATACTATGATCAGGAAGGTGCTTCTCCCAGGGCAAGGCTCACCCATTGCACTCTGGGTGTGCTGCTCCTGCGATTTCCCCAAATGTGGGAAACTTGACTGCATAATTTGTGTTTCCTCTGGTCGGCTCTCGTATAATTCAGATCTCTTTGTCTCAGGTCTTTCTCCAGCCTAGTTTGCTGTCTGTTTCCACTTCTCTTTTCTTGAGCCGCTCCCTTCTATGCCCTTGCGCACTATCCTGACCTCTCCCGTCTGCTTACTTTGTGCCTTCCAACGCACAATGCATACTACAGGTAGTGCTGCAGGGCCCACACCCTTTTACATGCTTTACAGAACAGCTCTGGAGCTGTTACAGTGCCCAGCTGCTGCAAGAAATCATCTTGAATGCTTCACGGGCTGGGGCATAGCCAACATGAGCCCCACACCGAAGGAGGGTGGAGATGTTTAATGCGAATTAAGGGTCATCCAAGCGCCACAAAAGGACGCCATGCCCTGCACATCCCTTTTTTCTTTTCATATGCAGACGAGGGTTGAAGCCAACTTTGACCCACTGCTTGGATGACATCACCATATGCAAATCCATCTGCTGCAGGCCTTCCCCCAGGAATGCTTGTACTAGTTGTTGCATTTGGTTTGTTGTTTGGGGGTGCTTCAGTATTAGGCAGCCTTCTGCCCTCCCATGTTCATCTGAAAATATGTGTTCTCCCTGCAGTTGTTGTCCCCAGATGAGAGTTCCCTTGTGCTGCCTCAGTTGAATCGCCTTTACTTGACAGAGATGTGCCTGAGCAGCGGCCCTCCCCAGCCCTATCCCAAATCATACTTATTTTGCATAGGAGATATCATGGTCATGAAGATTGTTCTCCCAGGGTGAGGTTCATTCATTGCATTCTGGGTATGATGACCCCTGTGATTTCCCCAAATGTGGAAAACTCGACTGCATTATTTGTGGTAGAGGGGGACTGTGTTTGTGCTTTCCTCTGGTCAGCTCTGGTAAAAGTCAGATTTCTTTGTCTCAGATCTTCCTCTAGCCTTGTTCTTCTTTCGAGAGTTCCCTTGTGCTGCCTCAGTTGGATCTCCTTCACTTGACAGGGGGGTGCCCGAGCAGCGACCCTCCCCAGCTCTAGCCCAACTCCTACTTACCTGCCAGGTGAGATACTATGATCAGGAAGGTGCTTCTCCCAGGGCAAGGCTCACCCATTGCACTCTGGGTGTGCTGCTCCTGCGATTTCCCCAAATGTGGGACACTTGACTGCATAATTTGTGTTTCCTCTGGTCGGCTCTCGTATAATTCAGATCTCTTTGTCTCAGGTCTCTCTCCAGCCTAGTTTGCTGTCTGTTTCCACTTCTCTTTTCTTGAACCGCTCCCTTCTATGCCCTTGCGCACTATCCTGACTTCTCCCGTCTGCTTACTTTGTGCCTTCCAATGCACAATGCGAACTACAGGTAGTGCTGCAGGGCCCACACCCTTTTACTTGCCTTACAGAGCAGCTCTGGAGCTATTACAGTGCCCAGCTGCTGCAAGTAATCAGCTTGAATGCTTCATGGGCTGGGGCATAGCCAACATGAGCCCCACACCGAAGTAGGGTGGAGGTGTTTAATGCGAACTAGGGGTCATCCAAGCGCCGCAAAAGGCCGCCATGCCCTGCACGCCCCTTTTCTCTTTTCATATGCAGACGAGGGTTGAAGCCAACTTTGACCCACTGCTTGGATGACATCACCATATGCAAATCCATCTGCTGCAGGCCTTCCCCCAGGAATGCTTGTACTAGTTGTTGCATTTGGTTTGTTGTTTGGGGGTGCTTCAGTATTAGGCAGCCTTCTGCCCTCCCATGTTCATCTGAAAATATGTGTTCTCCCTGCAGTTGTTGTCCCCAGATGAGAGTTCCCTTGTGCTGCCTCAGTTGAATCTCCTTTACTTGACAGAGATGTGCCTGAGCAGCGGCCCTCACCAGCCCTATCCCAAATCATACTTATTTTGCATAGGAGATACCATGGTCATGAAGATTGTTCTCCCAGGGTGAGGTTCATTCATTGCATTCTGGGTATGCTGACCCCTGTGATTTCCCCAAATGTGGGAAACTCGACTGCATTATTTGTGGTAGTGGGGGACTGTGTTTGTGCTTTCCTCTGGTCAGCTCTGGTAAAAGTCAGATTTCTTTGTCTCAGATCTTCCTCTAGCCTTGTTCTTCTTTCAAGAGTTCCCTTGTGCTGCCTCAGTTGGATCTCCTTCACTTGACAGGGGGGTGCCCGAGCAGCGACCCTCCCCAGCTCTAGCCCAACTCCTACTTACCTGCCAGGTGAGATACTATGATCATGAAGGTGCTACTCCCAGGGCAAGGCTCACCCATTGCACTCTGGGTGTGCTGCTCCTGCAATTTCCCCAAATGTGGGACACTTGACTGCATAATTTGTGTTTCCCCTGGTCGGCTCTCGTATAATTCAGATCTCTTTGTCTCAGGTCTCTCTCCAGTATAGTTTGCTGTCTGTTTCCACTTCTCTTTTCTTGAGCCGCTCCCTTCTATGCCCTTGCGCACTATCCTGACTTCTCCCGTCTGCTTACTTTGTGCCTTCCAATGCACAATGCAAACTACAGGTAGTGCTGCAGGGCCCACACCCTTTTACTTGCCTTACAGAGCAGCTCTGGAGCTGTTACAGTGCCCAGCTGCTGCAAGAAATCAGCTTGAATGCTTCAGGGGCTGGGGCATAGCCAACATGAGCCCCACACCGAAGGAGGGTGGAGGTGTTTAATGCGAACTAGAGGTCATCCAAGCGCCGCAAAAGGCCGCCATGCCCTGCACGCCCCTTTTCTCTTTTTTGATATGCAGACGAGGGTTGAAGCCAACTTTGACCCACTGCTTGGATGGCATTACCATATGCAAATCAATCTGCTGCAGGCCTTCCCCCAGGAATGCTTGCACTAGTTGTTGCATTTGGTTTGTTGTTTGGGGGTGCTTCAGTATTAGGCAGCCTTCTGCCCTCCCATGTTCATCTGAAAATATGTGTTCTCCCTGCAGTTGTTGTCCCCAGATGAGAGTTCCCTTGTGCTGCCTCAGTTGAATCTCCTTTACTTGACAGAGATGTGCCTGAGCAGCGGCCCTCCCCAGCCCTATCCCAAATCATACTTATTTTGCATAGGAGATACCATGGTCATGAAGATTGTTCTCCCAGGGTGAGGTTCATTCATTGCATTCTGGGTATGCTGACCCCTGTGATTTCCCCAAATGTGGGAAACTCAACTGCATTATTTGTGGTAGTGGGGGACTGTGTTTGTGCTTTCCTCTGGTCAGCTCTGGTAAAAGTCAGATTTCTTTGTCTCAGATCTTCCTCTAGCCTTGTTCTTCTTTCGAGAGTTCCCTTGTGCTGCCTCAGTTGGATCTCCTTCACTTGACAGGGGGGTGCACGAGCAGCGACCCTCCCCAGCTCTAGCCCAACTCCTATTTACCTGCCAGGTGAGATACTATGATCAGGAAGGTGCTTCTCCCAGGGCAAGGCTCACCCATTGCACTCTGGGTGTGCTGCTCCTGCGATTTCCCCAAATGTGGGACACTTGACGGCATAATTTGTGTTTCCTCTGGTCGGCTCTCATATAATTCAGATCTCTTTGTCTCAGGTCTTTCTCCAGCCTAGTTTGCTGTCTGTTTCCACTTCTCTTTTCTTGAGCCGCTCCCTTCTATGCCCTTGCGCACTATCCTGACCTCTCCCGTCTGCTTACTTTGTGCCTTCCAACGCACAATGCATACTACAGGTAGTGCTGCAGGGCCCACACCCTTTTACATGCTTTACAGAGCAGCTCTGGAGCTGTTACAGTGCCCAGCTGCTGCAAGAAATCATCTTGAATGCTTCAGGGGCTGGGGCATAGCCAACATGAGCCCCACACCGAAGGAGGGTGGAGATGTTTAATGCGAATTAGGGGTCATCCAAGCGCCACAAAAGGACGCCATGCCCTGCACATCCCTTTTTTCTTTTCATATGCAGACGAGGGTTGAAGCCAACTTTGACCCACTGCTTGGATGACATCACCATATGCAAAACCATCTGCTGCAGGCCTTCCCCCAGGAATGCTTGCACTAGTTGTTGCATTTGGTTTGTTGTTTGGGGGTGCTTCAGTATTAGGCAGCCTTCTGCCCTCCCATGTTCATCTGAAAATATGTGTTCTCCCTGCAGTTGTTGTCCCCAGATGAGAGTTCCCTTGTGCTGCCTCAGTTGAATCTCCTTTACTTGACAGAGATGTGCCTGAGCAGCGGCCCTCCCCAGCCCTATCCCAAATCATACTTATTTTGCATAGGAGATACCATGGTCATGAAGATTGTTCTCCCAGGGTGAGGTTCATTCATTGCATTCTGGGTATGCTGACCCCTGTGATTTCCCCAAATGTGGGAAACTCAACTGCATTATTTGTGGTAGTGGGGGACTGTGTTTGTGCTTTCTTCTGGTCAACTCTGGTAAAAATCAGATTTCTTTGTCTCAGATCTTCCTCTAGCCTTGTTCCTCTTTCGAGAGTTCCCTTGTGCTGCCTCAGTTGGATCTCCTTCACTTGACAGGGGGGTACCCGAGCAGCGACCCTTCGCAGCTCTAGCCCAACTCCTACTTACCTGCCAGGTGAGATACTATGATCATGTAGGTGCTTCTCCCAGGGCAAGGCTCACCCATTGCACTCTGGGTGTGCTGCCCCTGTGATTTCCCCAAATGTGGGAAACTTGACTGCATAATTTGTGTTTCCCCTGGTCGGCTCTCGTATAATTCAGATCTCTTTGTCTCAGGTCTCTCTCCAGCCTAGTTTGCTGTCTGTTTCCACTTCTCTTTTCTTGAGCCGCTCCCTTCTATGCCCTTGCGCACTATCCTGACTTCTCCCGTCTGCTTACTTTGTGCCTTCCAACACACAATGCAAACTACAGGTAGTGCTGCAGGGCCCACACCCTTTTACTTGCCTCACAGAGCAGCTCTGGAGCTGTTACAGTGCCCAGCTGCTGCAAGAAATAAGCTTGAATGCTTCAGGGGCTGGGGCATTGCCAACATGAGCCCCACACCGAAGTACGGTGGGGGTGTTTAATGCGAACTAAGGGTCACCCAAGCGCCGCAAAAGGCCGCCATGCCCTGCACGCCCCTTTTCTCTTTTCATATGCAGACGAGGGTTGAAGCCAACTTTGACCCACTGCTTGGATGGCATTACCATATGCAAATCAATCTGCTGCAGGCCTTCCCCCAGGAATGCTTGCACTAGTTGTTGCATTTGGTTTGTTGTTTGGGGGTGCTTCAGTATTAGGCAGCCTTCTGCCCTCCCATGTTCATCTGAAAATATGTGTTCTCCCTGCAGTTGTTGTCCCCAGATGAGAGTTCCCTTGTGCTGCCTCAGTTGAATCTCCTTTACTTGACAGAGATGTGCCTGAGCAGCGGCCCTCCCCAGCCCTATCCCAAATCATACTTATTTTGCATAGGAGATACCATGGTCATGAAGATTGTTCTCCCAGGGTGAGGTTCATTCATTGCATTCTGGGTATGCTGACCCCTGTGATTTCCCCAAATGTGGGAAACTCGACTGCATTATTTGTGGTAGTGGGGGACTGTGTTTGTGCTTTCCTCTGCTCAGCTCTGGTAAAAGTCAGATTTCTTTGTCTCAGATCTTCCTCTAGCCTTGTTCTTCTTTCGAGAGTTCCCTTGTGCTGCCTCAGTTGGATCTCCTTCACTTGACAGGGGGGTGCCCGAGCAGCGACCCTCCCCAGCTCTAGCCCAACTCCTACTTACCTGCCAGGTGAGATACTATGATCAGGAAGGTGCTTCTCCCAGGGCAAGGCTCACCCATTGCACTCTGGGTGTGCCGCTCCTGCGATTTCCCCAAATGTGGGAAACTTGACTGCATAATTTGTGTTTCCTCTGGTCGGCTCTCGTATAATTCAGATCTCTTTGTCTCAGGTCTCTCTCCAGTATAGTTTGCTGTCTGTTTCCACTTCTCTTTTCTTGAGCCGCTCCCTTCTATGCCCTTGCGCACTATCCTGACTTCTCCCGTCTGCTTACTTTGTGCCTTCCAATGCACAATGCAAACTACAGGTAGTGCTGCAGGGCCCACACCCTTTTACTTGCCTTACAGAGCAGCTCTGGAGCTGTTACAGTGCCCAGCTGCTGCAAGAAATCAGCTTGAATGCTTCAGGGGCTGGGGCATAGCCAACATGAGCCCCACACCGAAGGAGGGTGGAGGTGTTTAATGCGAACTAGAGGTCATCCAAGCGCCGCAAAAGGCCGCCATGCCCTGCACGCCCCTTTTCTCTTTTTTGATATGCAGACGAGGGTTGAAGCCAACTTTGACCCACTGCTTGGATGGCATTACCATATGCAAATCAATCTGCTGCAGGCCTTCCCCCAGGAATGCTTGCACTAGTTGTTGCATTTGGTTTGTTGTTTGGGGGTGCTTCAGTATTAGGCAGCCTTCTGCCCTCCCATGTTCATCTGAAAATATGTGTTCTCCCTGCAGTTGTTGTCCCCAGATGAGAGTTCCCTTGTGCTGCCTCAGTTGAATCTCCTTTACTTGACAGAGATGTGCCTGAGCAGCGGCCCTCCCCAGCCCTATCCCAAATCATACTTATTTTGCATAGGAGATACCATGGTCATGAAGATTGTTCTCCCAGGGTGAGGTTCATTCATTGCATTCTGGGTATGCTGACCCCTGTGATTTCCCCAAATGTGGGAAACTCAACTGCATTATTTGTGGTAGTGGGGGACTGTGTTTGTGCTTTCCTCTGGTCAGCTCTGGTAAAAGTCAGATTTCTTTGTCTCAGATCTTCCTCTAGCCTTGTTCTTCTTTCGAGAGTTCCCTTGTGCTGCCTCAGTTGGATCTCCTTCACTTGACAGGGGGGTGCACGAGCAGCGACCCTCCCCAGCTCTAGCCCAACTCCTATTTACCTGCCAGGTGAGATACTATGATCAGGAAGGTGCTTCTCCCAGGGCAAGGCTCACCCATTGCACTCTGGGTGTGCTGCTCCTGCGATTTCCCCAAATGTGGGACACTTGACGGCATAATTTGTGTTTCCTCTGGTCGGCTCTCATATAATTCAGATCTCTTTGTCTCAGGTCTTTCTCCAGCCTAGTTTGCTGTCTGTTTCCACTTCTCTTTTCTTGAGCCGCTCCCTTCTATGCCCTTGCGCACTATCCTGACCTCTCCCGTCTGCTTACTTTGTGCCTTCCAACGCACAATGCATACTACAGGTAGTGCTGCAGGGCCCACACCCTTTTACATGCTTTACAGAGCAGCTCTGGAGCTGTTACAGTGCCCAGCTGCTGCAAGAAATCATCTTGAATGCTTCAGGGGCTGGGGCATAGCCAACATGAGCCCCACACCGAAGGAGGGTGGAGATGTTTAATGCGAATTAGGGGTCATCCAAGCGCCACAAAAGGACGCCATGCCCTGCACATCCCTTTTTTCTTTTCATATGCAGACGAGGGTTGAAGCCAACTTTGACCCACTGCTTGGATGACATCACCATATGCAAAACCATCTGCTGCAGGCCTTCAACCAGGAATGCTTGCACTAGTTGTTGCATTTGGTTTGTTGTTTGGGGGTGCTTCAGTATTAGGCAGCCTTCTGCCCTCCCATGTTCATCTGAAAATATGTGTTCTCCCTGCAGTTGTTGTCCCCAGATGAGAGTTCCCTTGTGCTGCCTCAGTTGAATCTCCTTTACTTGACAGAGATGTGCCTGAGCAGCGGCCCTCCCCAGCCCTATCCCAAATCATACTTATTTTGCATAGGAGATACCATGGTCATGAAGATTGTTCTCCCAGGGTGAGGTTCATTCATTGCATTCTGGGTATGCTGACCCCTGTGATTTCCCCAAATGTGGGAAACTCAACTGCATTATTTGTGGTAGTGGGGGACTGTGTTTGTGCTTTCTTCTGGTCAACTCTGGTAAAAATCAGATTTCTTTGTCTCAGATCTTCCTCTAGCCTTGTTCCTCTTTCGAGAGTTCCCTTGTGCTGCCTCAGTTGGATCTCCTTCACTTGACAGGGGGGTACCCGAGCAGCGACCCTTCGCAGCTCTAGCCCAACTCCTACTTACCTGCCAGGTGAGATACTATGATCATGTAGGTGCTTCTCCCAGGGCAAGGCTCACCCATTGCACTCTGGGTGTGCTGCCCCTGTGATTTCCCCAAATGTGGGAAACTTGACTGCATAATTTGTGTTTCCCCTGGTCGGCTCTCGTATAATTCAGATCTCTTTGTCTCAGGTCTCTCTCCAGCCTAGTTTGCTGTCTGTTTCCACTTCTCTTTTCTTGAGCCGCTCCCTTCTATGCCCTTGCGCACTATCCTGACTTCTCCCGTCTGCTTACTTTGTGCCTTCCAACACACAATGCAAACTACAGGTAGTGCTGCAGGGCCCACACCCTTTTACTTGCCTCACAGAGCAGCTCTGGAGCTGTTACAGTGCCCAGCTGCTGCAAGAAATAAGCTTGAATGCTTCAGGGGCTGGGGCATTGCCAACATGAGCCCCACACCGAAGTACGGTGGGGGTGTTTAATGCGAACTAAGGGTCACCCAAGCGCCGCAAAAGGCCGCCATGCCCTGCACGCCCCTTTTCTCTTTTCATATGCAGACGAGGGTTGAAGCCAACTTTGACCCACTGCTTGGATGGCATTACCATATGCAAATCAATCTGCTGCAGGCCTTCCCCCAGGAATGCTTGCACTAGTTGTTGCATTTGGTTTGTTGTTTGGGGGTGCTTCAGTATTAGGCAGCCTTCTGCCCTCCCATGTTCATCTGAAAATATGTGTTCTCCCTGCAGTTGTTGTCCCCAGATGAGAGTTCCCTTGTGCTGCCTCAGTTGAATCTCCTTTACTTGACAGAGATGTGCCTGAGCAGCGGCCCTCCCCAGCCCTATCCCAAATCATACTTATTTTGCATAGGAGATACCATGGTCATGAAGATTGTTCTCCCAGGGTGAGGTTCATTCATTGCATTCTGGGTATGCTGACCCCTGTGATTTCCCCAAATGTGGGAAACTCGACTGCATTATTTGTGGTAGTGGGGGACTGTGTTTGTGCTTTCCTCTGCTCAGCTCTGGTAAAAGTCAGATTTCTTTGTCTCAGATCTTCCTCTAGCCTTGTTCTTCTTTCGAGAGTTCCCTTGTGCTGCCTCAGTTGGATCTCCTTCACTTGACAGGGGGGTGCCCGAGCAGCGACCCTCCCCAGCTCTAGCCCAACTCCTACTTACCTGCCAGGTGAGATACTATGATCAGGAAGGTGCTTCTCCCAGGGCAAGGCTCACCCATTGCACTCTGGGTGTGCCGCTCCTGCGATTTCCCCAAATGTGGGAAACTTGACTGCATAATTTGTGTTTCCTCTGGTCGGCTCTCGTATAATTCAGATCTCTTTGTCTCAGGTCTTTCTCCAGCCTAGTTTGCTGTCTGTTTCCACTTCTCTTTTCTTGAGCAGCTCCCTTCTATGCCCTTGCGCACTATCCTGACCTCTCCCGTCTGCTTACTTTGTGCCTTCCAACGCACAATGCATACTACAGGTAGTGCTGCAGGGCCCACACCCTTTTACATGCTTTACAGAACAGCTCTGGAGCTGTTACAGTGCCCAGCTGCTGCAAGAAATCATCTTGAATGCTTCAGGGGCTGGGGCATAGCCAACATGAGCCCCACACCGAAGGAGGGTGGAGATGTTTAATGTGAATTAGGGGTCATCCAAGCGCCACAAAAGGACGCCATGCCCTGCACATCCCTTTTTTCTTTTCATATGCAGACGAGGGTTGAAGCCAACTTTGACCCACTGCTTGGATGACATCACCATATGCAAATCCATCTGCTGTAGGCCTTCCCCCAGGAATGCTTGTACTAGTTGTTGCATTTGGTTTGTTGTTTGGGGGTGCTTCAGTATTAGGCAGCCTTCTGCCCTCCCATGTTCATCTGAAAATATGTGTTCTCCCAGCAGTTGTTGTCCCCAGATGAGAGTTCCCTTGTGCTGCCTCAGTTGAATCTCCTTTACTTGACAGAGATGTGCCTGAGCAGCGGCCCTCCCCAGCTCTATCCCAAATCATACTTATTTTGCATAGGAGATACCATGGTCATGAAGATTGTTCTCCCAGGGTGAGGTTCATTTATTGCATTCTGGGTATGCTGACTCCTATGATTTCCCCAAATGTGGGAAACTCGACTGCATTATTTGTGGTAGTGGGGGACTGTGTTTGTGCTTTCCTCTGGTCAGCTCTGGTAAAAGTCAGATTTATTTGTCTCAGATCTTCCTCTAGCCTTGTTCTTCTTTCGAGAGTTCCCTTGTGCTGCCTCAGTTGGATCTCCTTCACTTGACAGGGGGGTGCCCTAGCATCAACCCTCCCCAGCTCAAGCCCAACTCCTACTTACCTGCCAAGTGAGATACTATGATCATGAAGGTGCTTCTCCCAGGGCAAGGCTCACCCATTGCACTCTGGGTGTGCTGCTCCTGCGATTTCCCCAAATGTGGGAAACTTGACTGCATAATTTGTGTTTCCCCTGGTCAGCTCTCGTATAATTCAGATCTGTTTGTCTCAGGTCTCTCTCCAGCCTAGTTTGCTGTCTGTTTCAACTTCTCTTTTCTTGAGCCGCTCCCTTCTATGCCCTTGCGCATTATCTTGACTTCTCCCATCTGCTTACTTTGTGCCTTCCAATGCACAATGCGAACTACAGGTAGTGCTGCAGGGCCCACACCCTTTTACTTGCCTTACAGAGCAGCTCTGGAGCTATTACAGTGCCCAGCTGCTGCAAGTAATCAGCTTGAATGCTTCATGGGCTGGGGCATAGCCAACATGAGCCCCACACCGAAGTAGGGTGGAGGTGTTTAATGCGAACTAGGGGTCATCCAAGCGCCGCAAAAGGCCGCCATGCCCTGCACGCCCCTTTTCTCTTTTCATATGCAGACGAGGGTTGAAGCCAACTTTGACCCACTGCTTGGATGACATCACCATATGCAAATCCATCTGCTGCAGGCCTTCCCCCAGGAATGCTTGTACTAGTTGTTGCATTTGGTTTGTTGTTTGGGGGTGCTTCAGTATTAGGCAGCCTTCTGCCCTCCCATGTTCATCTGAAAATATGTGTTCTCCCTGCAGTTGTTGTCCCCAGATGAGAGTTCCCTTGTGCTGCCTCAGTTGAATCTCCTTTACTTGACAGAGATGTGCCTGAGCAGCGGCCCTCCCCAGCCCTATCCCAAATCATACTTATTTTGCATAGGAGATACCATGGTCATGAAGATTGTTCTCCCAGGGTGAGGTTCATTCATTGCATTCTGGGTATGCTGACCCCTGTGATTTCCCCAAATGTGGGAAACTCGACTGCATTATTTGTGGTAGTGGGGGACTGTGTTTGTGCTTTCCTCTGGTCAGCTCTGGTAAAAGCCAGATTTCTGTGTCTCAGATCTTCCTCTAGCCTTGTTCTTCTTTCGAGAGTTCTCTTGTGCTGCCTCAGTTGGATCTCCTTCACTTGACAGGGGGGTGCCCGAGCAGCGACCCTCCTCAGCTCTTGCCCAACTCCTACTTACCTGCCAGGTGAGATACTATGATCATGAAGGTGCTTCTCCCAGAGCAAGGCTCACCCATTGCACTCTGTTTGTGCTGCTCCAGCGATTTCCCCAAATGTGGGAAACTCGACTGCATAATTTGTGTTTCCCCTGGTCGGCTCTCGTATAATTCAGATCTCTTTGTCTCAGGTCTCTCTCCAGCCTAGTTTGCTGTCTGTTTCCACTTCTCTTTTCTTGAGCCGCTCCTTTCTATGCCCTTGCGCACTATCCTGACTTCTCCCGTCTGCTTACTTTGTGCCTTCCAACGCACAATGCGAACTTCAGGTAGTGCTGCAGGGCCCACACCCTTTTAGTTGCCTTACAGAGCAGCTCTGGAGCTGTTACAGTGCCCAGCTGCTGCAAGAAATCAGCTTGAATGTTCTTCGTTGATTGATGGAAGAAACATCTTACAAAAACTCTCCAGATTATTGACTTTTTAAAGTTTTTCTAGGAAACGTTCTAGATGAATGCTTATTAGCGTTTGTCAGAATGTACGTTTGCAAAGTGTCACTGTGGCGCAATCAGTTAGCGTGTTCGGTTATTATCCAAAAGGTTGGTGGTTCAATCCCACCCAGGGATGTAATTTACCTTGTTATCAGATTTTGGTGATCTTTAAGTAGACAAGTCAAAATTTCAAACCCCCTCTTGTGGTGTAGGGTACCTGGCCTTCTCTGATGTAATCAGAGTTAGATTTGATTAAGTGATTTTATAAAAAAAAAACAGCTAGGAAGCACAATTTAGCAGTGGGTTGAAGAGAAAAAGAAATATGCTGGCAAAAAAATCCAATTGAGTGATTAAACAGCTCTTCATTTTCTGGCTTTATTTTTATGCTAACAAATTTGTTCTCTGAAAAGTGTCCACAAAGCCAAGTATCTGATTAACACCTTTGTAGGGATGGTTTTTCACCTATTACTAAATTAAACTTGCTTTATTGGAAAGGCAGCAAGATGCATCGTCATTTCAATATCTACTGAAATAATACAGGTTGACACCAGGAAACATTAACGCCACTGCATCCTTGCTGCTTTCTCATGTGGAAGTCTGTTTAATGTGAAAACAAGGTGATATCTAATTAGCATACAGGTAAGGAATTAAGAAAATCTTTATTTAAGGGTGAAGATGTTTCTCACAAAATCGTTGCCCCAATGCATCATTGAAATTCAAGCTGGAAAGATGATTTTAATATATCACTTGTACATTTTGTATTGCTCTTCTGGTGACAATGTAGTTTGTTTTTGTCAATTACCATTTTAATAATAGGGTAAAGAAAATTAAGTGGATTTTTGAAAGAAAACAATACTGTCAATATACTATTAAACAAATTAAAATGGTAAAAGTTATTGTACTTTAAGTAAAAATAAAAGAGCTAAAATATCAATCCCAATTTTGGATTACTTTAATTAAAAAAAAATGCATATAGCAGAGGGTAGTTTCAATCTGCCTACCTCTGGGTTATCGGCCCAGCATGCTTCCATTGCAGTACTCTGCTGCACATGTAAGTGCAAGAGATCCTGAAGCACTCACTCATCATGGGAAAGTACCAATGTGTTTCTTCGTTGGTTGATGGAAGAAACATCTTACAAAAACTCTCCAGATTATTGACTTTTTAAAGTTTTTCTAGGAAACGTTCTAGATGAATGCTTATTAGCCTTTGTCAGTATGAACTTTTTGCAAAGTGTCTCTGTGGCGCAATCAGTTAGTGTGTTTGGCTATTAACCAAAAGGTTGGTGGTTCAATCCCACCCAGGGATGTAATTGACCTTGTGATCAGATTTTGGTGATATTTAAGTAGACAAGTCAAAATTTCAAACCCCCTGTTATGGTGTGGGTACCTGGCCTTCCCTGATGTAATCAGAGTTAGATTTGATTCAGTGATTTTATAAAAACAGCTAGGAAGCACAATTTAGCAGTAGGTTGCAGAGAAAAAAAATATGCTGGCAGAAAAATCCAATTGAGTGATTAAACAGCTCTTCATTTTCTGGCTTTATTTTTATGCTAACAAATTTGTTCTCTGAAAAGTGTCCACAAAGCCAAGTCTCTGATTAACACCTTTGTAAGGATGGTTTTTCACCTATTACTAAATTAAACTTGCTTCATTGGAAAGGCAGCAAGATGCATCCTCATTTCAATGTCTACTGAAATAATACAGGTTGACACCAGGAAACATTAACGCCACTGCATCCTTGCTGCTTTCTCATGTGGAAGTCTGTTTAATGTGAAAACAAGGTGATATCTAATTAGCACACAGGTAAGGAATTAAGAAAATCTTTATTTAAGGGTGAAGATGTTTCTCACAAAATCGTTGCCCCAATGCATCATTGAAATTCAACCTGGAAAGATGATTTTAATATATCACTTGTACATTTTGTATTGCTCTTCTGGTGACAATGTAGTTTGTTTTTGTCAATTACCATTTTAATAATAGGGTAAAGAAAATTAAGTGGATTTTTGAAAGAAAACAATACTGTCAATATACTATTAAAACAAATTAAAATGGTAAAAGTTATTGTACTTTAAGTAAAAATAAAAGAGCAAAAATATCCATCCCAGTTTTGGATTACTTTAATTAACAAAAAAAATGCATATAGCAAAGGATAGTTTCAATCTGCCTACCTCTGGGTTATGGGCCCAGCATGCTTCCATTGCAGTACTCTGCTGCACATGTAAGTGCAAGAGATCCTGAAGCACTCACTCATCATGGGAAAGTACCAATGTGTTTCTTTGTTGGTTGATGGAAGAAACATCTTACAAAAACTCTCCAGATTATTGACTTTTTAAAGTTTTTCTAGGAAACGTTCTAGATGAATGCTTATTAGCCTTTGTCAGTATGTACTTTTTGTAAAGTGTCTCTGTGGCGCAATTGGTTAGTGTGTACGGCTATTAACCAAAAGGTTGGTGGTTAAATCCTACCCAGGGACGTAATTGACCTTGTGATCAGATTTTGGTGATATTTAAGTAGACAAGTCAAAATTTCAAACCCCCTCTTATTGTGTAGGGTACCTAGCCTTCTCTGATGTAATCAGAGTTAGATTTGATTCAGTGATTTTATAAAAACAGCTAGGAAGCACAATTTATCAGTGGGTTGCAGAGAAAAAGAAATATGCTGGCAAAAAAATCCAATTGAGTGATTAAACAGCTCTTCATTTTCTGGCTTTATTTTTATGCTAACAAATTTGTTCTCTGAAAAGTGTCCACAAAGCCAAGTCTCTGATTAACACCTTTGTAGGGATGGTTTTTCACCTATTACTAAATTAAACTTGCTTCATTGGAAAGGCAGCAAGATGCATCCTCATTTCAATGTCTACTGAAATAATACAGGTTGACACCAGGAAACATTAACGCCACTGCATCCTTGCTGCTTTCTCATGTGGAAGTCTGTTTAATGTGAAAACAAGGTGATATCTAATTAGCACACAGGTAAGGAATTAAGAAAATCTTTATTTAAGGGTGAAGATGTTTCTCACAAAATCGTTGCCCCAATGCATCATTGAAATTCAAGCTGGAAAGATGATTTTAATATATCACTTGTACATTTTGTATTGCTCTTCTGGTGACAATGTAGTTTGTTTTTGTCAATTACCATTTTAATAATAGGGTAAAGAAAATTAAGTGGATTTTTGAAAGAAAACAATACTGTCAATATACTATTAAAACAAATTAAAATGGTAAAAGTTATTGTACTTTAAGTAAAAATAAAAGAGCAAAAATATCAATCCCAGTTTTGGATTACTTTAATTAACAAAAAAAAATGCATATAGCAAAGGATAGTTTCAATCTGCCTACCTCTGGGTTATGGGCCCAGCATGCTTCCATTGCAGTACTCTGCTGCACATGTAAGTGCAAGAGATCCTGAAGCACTCACTCATCATGGGAAAGTACCAATGTGTTTCTTCATTGGTTGATGGAAGAAACATCTTACAAAAACTCTCCAGATTATTGACTTTTTAAAGTTTTTCTAGGAAACGTTCTAGATGAATGCTTATTAGCCTTTGTCAGTATGTACTTTTGCAAAGTGTCTCTGTGGCGCAATTGGTGAGTGTGTAAGGCTATTAACCAAAAGGTTGGTGGTTCAATCCCACCCAGGGACGTAATTGACCTTGTGATCAGATTTTGGTGATATTTAAGTAGACAAGTCAAAATTTCAAACCCCCTCTTATTGTGTAGGGTACCTGGCCTTCTCTGATGTTATCAGAGTTAGATTTGATTCAGTGATTTTATAAAAAACAGCTAGGAAGCACAATTTAGCAGTGGGTTGCAGAGAAAAATAAATATGCTGGCAAAAAAATCCAATTGAGTGATTAAACAGCTCTTCATTTTCTGGTTTATTTTTATGCTAACAAATTTGTTCTCTGAAAAGTGTCCACAAAGCCAAGTCTCTGATTAACACCTTTGTAGGGATGGTTTTTCACCTATTACTAAATTAAACTTGCTTCATTGGAAAGGCAGCAAGATGCATCCTCATTTCAATGTCTACTGAAATAATACAGGTTGACACCAGGAAACATTAACGCCACTGCATCCTTGCTGCTTTCTCATGTGGAAGTCTGTTTAATGTGAAAACAAGGTGATATCTAATTAGCACACAGGTAAGGAATTAAGAAAATCTTTATTTAAGGGTGAAGATGTTTCTCACAAAATCGTTGCCCCAATGCATCATTGAAATTCAAGCTGGAAAGATGATTTTAATATATCACTTGTACATTTTGTATTGCTCTTCTGGTGACAATGTAGTTTGTTTTTGTCAATTACCATTTTAATAATAGGGTAAAGAAAATAAAGTGGATTTTTGAAAGAAAACAATACTGTCAATATACTATTAAAACAAATTAAAATGGTAAAAGTTATTGTACTTTAAGTAAAAATAAAAGAGCAAAAATATCAATCCCAGTTTTGGATTACTTTAATTAACCAAAAAAATGCATATAGCAAAGGATAGTTTTAATCTGCCTATCTCTGGGTTATGGGCCCAGCATGCTTCCATTGCAGTACTCTGCTGCACATGTAAGTGCAAGAGATCCTGAAGCACTCACTCATCATGGGAAAGTACCAATGTGTTTCTTCATTGGTTGATGGAAGAAACATCTTACAAAAACTCTCCAGATTATTGACTTTTTAAAGTTTTTCTAGGAAACGTTCTTGATGAATGCTAATTAGCCTTTGTCAGTAGGTACGTTTTCTCTGTGGTGCAATTGGTTAGTGTGTAAGGCTATTAACCAAAAGGTTGGTGGTTCAATCCCACCCAGGAACGTAATTGACCTTGTGATCAGATTTTGGTGATATTTAAGTAGACAAGTCAAAATTTCAAACCCCCTCTTATTGTGTAGGGTACCTGGCCTTCTCTGATGTAATCAGAGTTAGATTTGATTCAGTGATTTTATAAAAACAGCTAGGAAGCACAATTTAGCAGTGGGTTGCAGAGAAAAAAAATATGCTGGCAAAAAAAAATCCAATTGAGTGATTAAACAGCTCTTCATTTTCTGGCTTTATTTTTATGCTAACAAATTTGTTCTCTGAAAAGTGTCCACAAAGCCAAGTCTCTGATTAACACCTGTGTAGGGATGGTTTTTCACCTATTACTAAATTAAACTTGCTTCATTGGAAAGGCAGCAAGATGCATCCTCATTTCAATGTCTACTGAAATAATACAAGTTGACACCAGGAAACATTAACGCCACTGCATCCTTGCTGCTTTCTCATGTGGAAGTCTGTTTAATGCGAAAACAAGGTGATATCTAATTAGCACACAGGTAAGGAATTAAGAAAATCTTTATTTAAGGGTGAAGATGTTTCTCACAAAATCGTTGCCCCAATGCATCATTGAAATTCAAGCTGGAAAGATGATTTTAATATATCACTTGTACATTTTGTATTGCTCTTCTGGTGACAATGTAGTTTGTTTTTGTCAATTACCATTTTAATAATAGGGTAAAGAAAATTAAGTGGATTTTTGAAAGAAAACAATACTGTCAATATACTATTAAAACAAATTAAAATGGTAAAAGTTATTGTACTTTAAGTAAAAATAAAAGAGCCAAAATATCAATCCCAGTTTTGGATTACTTTAATAAAAAAAAAAAAAGCATACAGCAGAGGATAGTTTCAATCTGCCTACCTCTGGGTTATGAGCCCAGCATGCTTCCATTGCTGTACTCTGCTGCACATGTAAGTGCAAGAGATCCTGAAGCACTCACTCATCATGGGAAAGTACCAATGTGTTTCTTCGTTGGTTGATGGTAGAAACATCTTACAAAAACTCTCCAGATTATTGACTTTTTAAAGTTTTTCTAGGAAACGTTTTAGATGAATGCTTATTAGCCTTTGTCAGTATGCCCTTTCGCAAAGTGTCTCTGTGGCGCAATCAGTTAGTGTGTACGGCTATTAACTAAAAGGTTGGTGGTTCAATCCCACCCAGGGATGTAATTGATCTTGTTATCAGATTTTGGTGATCTTTAAGTAGACAAGTCAAAATTTCAAACCCCCTCTTATGGTGTAGGGTACCTGGCCTTCTCTGATGTAATCAGAGTTAGATTTGATTCATTGATTTTATAAAAACAGCTAGGAAGCACAATTTAGCAGTGGTTTGCAGAGAAAAAAAATATGCTGGCAGAAAAATCCAATTGAGTGATTAAACAGCTCTTCATTTTCTGGCTTTATTTTTATGCTAACAAATTTGTTCTCTGAAAAGTGTCCACAAAGCAAAGTCTCTGATTAACACCTTTGTAAGGATGGTTTTTCACCTATTACTAAATTAAACTTGCTTCATTGGAAAGGCAGCAAGATGCATCCTCATTTCAATGTCTACTGAAATAATACAAGTTGACACCAGGAAACATTAACGCCACTGCATCCTTGCTGCTTTCTCATGTGGAAGTCTGTTTAATGCGAAAACAAGGTGATATCTAATTATCACACAGGTAAGGAATTAAGAAAATCTTTATTTAAGGGTGAAGATGTTTCTCACAAAATCGTTGCCCCAATGCATCATTGAAATTCAAGCTGGAAAGATGATTTTAATATATCACTTGTACATTTTGTATTGCTCTTCTGGTGACAATGTAGTTTGTTTTTGTCAATTACCATTTTAATAATAGGGTAAAGAAAATTAAGTGGATTTTTGAAAGAAAACAATACTGTCAATATACTATTAAAACAAATTAAAATGGTAAAAGTTATTGTACTTTAAGTAAAAATAAAAGAGCAAAAATATCAATCCCAGTTTTGGATTACTTTAATTAACAAAAAAAAAGCATATAGCAAAGGATAGTTTCAATCTGCCTACCACTGGGTTATGGGCCCAGCATGCTTCCATTGCTGTACTCTGCTGCACATGTAAGTGCAAGAGATCCTGAAGCACTCACTCATCATGGGAAAGTACCAATGTGTTTCTTCGTTGGTTGATGGAAGAAACATCTTACAAAAACTCTCCAGATTATTGACTTTTTAAAGTTTTTCTAGGAAACGTTCTAGATGAATGCTTATTAGCCTTTGTCAGTATTTACTTCTGCAAAGTGTCTCTGTGGCGCAATCAGTTAGTGTGTACGGCTACTAACCAAAAGGTTGGTGGTTCAATCACACCCAGGGACGTAATTGACCTTGTGATCAGATTTTGGTGATCTTTAAGTAGACAAGTCAAAATTTCAAACCCCCTGTTATGGTGTAGGGTACCTGGCCTTCTCTGATGTAATCAGAGTTAGATTTGATTCAGTGATTTTATTAAAACAGCTAGGAAGCACAATTTAGCAGTGGGTTGCAGAGAAAAAGAAATATGCTGGCAAAAAAATCCAATTGAGTGATTAAACAGCTCTTCATTTTCTGGCTTTATTTTTATGCTAACAAATTTGTTCTCTGAAAAGTGTCCACAAAGCCAAGTCTCTGATTAACACCTTTGTAGGGATGGTTTTTCACCTATTACTAAATTAAACTTGCTTCATTGGAAAGGCAGCAAGATGCATCCTCATTTCAATGTCTACTGAAATAATACAGGTTGACACCAGGAAACATTAACGCCACTGCATCCTTGCTGCTTTCTCATGTGGAAGTCTGTTTAATGTGAAAACAAGGTGATATCTAATTAGCACACAGGTAAGGAATTAAGAAAATCTTTAAGGGTGAAGATGTTTCTCACAAAATCGTTGCCCCAATGCATCATTGAAATTCAAGATGGAAAGATGATTTTAATATATCACTTGTACATTTTGTATTGCTCTTCTGGTGACAATGTAGTTTGTTTTTGTCAATTACCATTTTAATAATAGGGTAAAGAAAATTAAGTGGATTTTTGAAAGAAAACAATACTGTCAATATACTATTAAAACAAATTAAAATGGTAAAAGTTATTGTACTTTAAGTAAAAATAAAAGAGCCAAAATATCAATCCCAGTTTTGGATTACTTTAATTAACAAAAAAAAATGCATATAGCAAAGGATAGTTTCAATCTGCCTACCTCTGGGTTATGGGCCCAGCATGCTTCCATTGCAGTACTCTGCTGCACATGTAAGTGCAAGAGATCCTGAAGCACTCACTCATAATGGGAAAGTACCAATGTGTTTCTTCGTTGGTTGATGGAAGAAACATTTTACAAAAACTCTCCAGATTATTGACTTTTTAAAGTTTTTCTAGGAAACGTTCTAGATGAATGCTTATTAGCCTTTGTCAGTATGTACTTTTGCAAAGTGTCTCTGTGGTGCAATTGGTTAGTGTGTAAGACTATTAACCAAAAGGTTGGTGGTTCAATCCCACCCAGGAATGTAATTGACCTTGTGATCAGATTTTGGTGATATTTAAGTAGACAAGTCAAAATTTCAAACCCCCTCTTATTGTGTAGGGTACCTGGCCTTCTCTGATGTAATCAGAGTTAGATTTGATTCAGTGATTTTATAAAAAAAACAGCTAGGAAGCACAATTTAGCAGTGGGTTGCAGATAAAAAAATATGCTGGCAAAAAAATACAATTGAGTGATTAAACAGCTCTTCATTTTCTGGCTTTATTTTTATGCTAACAAATTTGTTCTCTGAAATGTGTCCACAAAGCCAAGTCTCTGATTAACACCTTTGTAGGGATGGTTTTTCACCTATTACTAAATTAAACTTGCTTCATTGGAAAGGCAACAAGATGCATCCTCATTTCAATGTCTACTGAAATAATACAGGTTGACACCAGGAAACATTAACGCCACTGCATCCTTGCTGCTTTCTCATGTGGAAGTCTGTTTAATGTGAAAACAAGGTGATATCTAATTATCACACAGGTAAGGAATTAAGAAAATCTTTATTTAAGGGTGAAGATGTTTCTCACAAAATCGTTGCCCCAATGCATCATTGAAATTCAAGCTGGAAAGATGATTTTAATATATCACTTGTACATTTTGTATTGCTCTTCTTGTGACAATGTAGTTTGTTTTTGTCAATTACCATTTTAATAATAGGGTAAAGAAAATTAAGTGGATTTTTGAAAGAAAACAATACTGTCAATATACTATCAAAACAAATTAAAATGGTAAAAGTTATTGTACTTTAAGTAAAAATAAAAGAGCCAAAATATCAATCCCAGTTTTGGATTACTTTAATTAACAAAAAAAAAATGCATATAGCAAAGGATAGTTTCAATCTGCCTACCTCTGGGTTATGGGCCCAGCATGCTTCCATTGCAGTACTCTGCTGCACATGTAAGTGCAAGAGATCCTGAAGCACTCACTCATCATGGGAAAGTACCAATGTGTTTCTTTGTTGGTTGATGGAAGAAACATTTTACAAAAACTCTCCAGATTATTGACTTTTTAAAGTTGTTCTAGGAAACGTTCTAGATGAATGCTTATTAGCCTTTGTCAGTATGTACTTTTGCAAAGTGTCTCTGTGGCGCAATTGGTTAGTGTGTAAGGCTATTAACCAAAAGGTTGGTGATTCAATCCCACAAAGGGACGTAATTGACCTTGTGATCAGATTTTGGTGATATTTAAGTAGACAAGTCAAAATTTCAAACCCCCTCTTATTGTGTAGGGTACCTGGCCTTCTCTGATGTTATCAGAGTTAGATTTGATTCAGTGATTTTATAAAAAAACAGCTAGGAAGCACAATTTAGCAGTGGGTTGCAGAGAAAAAAAATATGCTGGCAAAAAAATCCAATTGAGTGATTAAACAGCTCTTCATTTTCTGGTTTATTTTTATGCTAACAAATTTGTTCTCTGAAAAGTGTCCACAAAGCCAAGTCTCTGATTAACACCTTTGTAGGGATGGTTTTTCACCTATTACTAAATTAAACTTGCTTCATTGGAAAGGCAGCAAGATGCATCCTCATTTTAATGTCTACTGAAATAATACAGGTTGACACCAGGAAACATTAACGCCACTGCATCCTTGCTGCTTTCTCATGTGGAAGTCTGTTTAATGTGAAAACAAGGTGATATCTAATTAGCACACAGGTAAGGAATTAAGAAAATCTTTATTTAAGGGTGAAGATGTTTCTCACAAAATCGTTGCCCCAATGCATCATTGAAATTCAAGCTGGAAAGATGATTTTAATATATCACTTGTACATTTTGTATTGCTCTTCTGGTGACAATGTAGTTTGTTTTTGTCAATTACCATTTTAATAATAGGGTAAAGAAAATTAAGTGGATTTTTGAAAGAAAACAATACTGTCAATATACTATTAAAACAAATTAAAATGGTAAAAGTTATTGTACTTTAAGTAAAAATAAAAGAGCAAAAATATCAATCCCAGTTTTGGATTACTTTAATTAACAAAAAAAATGCATATAGCAAAGGATAGTTTCAATCTGCCTATCTCTGGGTTATGGGCCCAGCATGCTTCCATTGTAGTACTCTGCTGCACATGTAAGTGCAAGAGATCCTGAAGCACTCACTCATCATGGGAAAGTACCAATGTGTTTCTTCATTGGTTGATGGAAGAAACATCTTACAAAAACTCTCCAGATTATTGACTTTTTAAAGTTTTTCTAGGAAACGTTCTTGATGAATGCTTATTAGCCTTTGTCAGTATGTACTTTTTGCAAAGTGTCTCTGTGGTGCAATTGGTTAGTGTGTAAGGCTATTAACCAAAAGGTTGGTGGTTCAATCCCACCCAGGAACGTAATTGACCTTGTGATCAGATTTTGGTGATATTTAAGTTGACAAGTCAAAATTTCAAACCCCCTCTTATTGTGTAGGGTACCTGGCCTTCTCTGATGTAATCAGAGTTAGATTTGATTCAGTGATTTTATAAAAAAACAGCTAGGAAGCACAATTTAGCAGTGGGTTGCAGAGAAAAAAAATATGCTGGCAAAAAAAAATCCAATTGAGTGATTAAACAGCTCTTCATTTTCTGGCTTTATTTTTATGCTAACAAATTTGTTCTCTGAAAAGTGTCCACAAAGCCAAGTCTCTGATTAACACCTTTGTAGGGATGGTTTTTCGCCTATTACTAAATTAAACTTGCTTCATTGGAAAGGCAGCAAGATGCATCCTCATTTCAATGTCTACTGAAATAATACAAGTTGACACCAGGAAACATTAACGCCACTGCATCCTTGCTGCTTTCTCATGTGGAAGTCTGTTTAATGCGAAAACAAGGTGATATCTAATTAGCACACAGGTAAGGAATTAAGAAAATCTTTATTTAAGGGTGAAGATGTTTCTCACAAAATCGTTGCCCCAATGCATCATTGAAATTCAAGCTGGAAAGATGATTTTAATATATCACTTGTACATTTTGTATTGCTCTTCTGGTGACAATGTAGTTTGTTTTTGTCAATTACCATTTTAATAATAGGGTAAAGAAAATTAAGTGGATTTTTGAAAGAAAACAATACTGTCAATATACTATTAAAACAAATTAAAATGGTAAAAGTTATTGTACTTTAAGTAAAAATAAAAGAGCCAAAATATCAATCCCAGTTTTGGATTACTTTAATTAAAAAAAAAAGCATACAGCAGAGGATAGTTTCAATCTGCCTACCTCTGGGTTATGAGCCCAGCATGCTTCCATTGCTGTACTCTGCTGCACATGTAAGTGCAAGAGATCCTGAAGCACTCACTCATCATGGGAAAGTACCAATGTGTTTCTTCGTTGGTTGATGGTAGAAACATCTTACAAAAACTCTCCAGATTATTGACTTTTTAAAGTTTTTCTAGGAAACGTTTTAGATGAATGCTTATTAGCCTTTGTCAGTATGCCCTTTCGCAAAGTGTCTCTGTGGCGCAATCAGTTAGTGTGTACGGCTATTAACTAAAAGGTTGGTGGTTCAATCCCACCCAGGGATGTAATTGATCTTGTTATCAGATTTTGGTGATCTTTAAGTAGACAAGTCAAAATTTCAAACCCCCTCTTATGGTGTAGGGTACCTGGCCTTCTCTGATGTAATCAGAGTTAGATTTGATTCATTGATTTTATAAAAACAGCTAGGAAGCACAATTTAGCAGTGGTTTGCAGAGAAAAAAAATATGCTGGCAGAAAAATCCAATTGAGTGATTAAACAGCTCTTCATTTTCTGGCTTTATTTTTATGCTAACAAATTTGTTCTCTGAAAAGTGTCCACAAAGCCAAGTCTCTGATTAACACCTTTGTAAGGATGGTTTTTCACCTATTACTAAATTAAACTTGCTTCATTGGAAAGGCAGCAAGATGCATCCTCATTTCAATGTCTACTGAAATAATACAAGTTGACACCAGGAAACATTAACGCCACTGCATCCTTGCTGCTTTCTCATGTGGAAGTCTGTTTAATGCGAAAACAAGGTGATATCTAATTATCACACAGGTAAGGAATTAAGAAAATCTTTATTTAAGGGTGAAGATGTTTCTCACAAAATCGTTGCCCCAATGCATCATTGAAATTCAAGCTGGAAAGATGATTTTAATATATCACTTGTACATTTTGTATTGCTCTTCTGGTGACAATGTAGTTTGTTTTTGTCAATTACCATTTTAATAATAGGGTAAAGAAAATTAAGTGGATTTTTGAAAGAAAACAATACTGTCAATATACTATTAAAACAAATTAAAATGGTAAAAGTTATTGTACTTTAAGTAAAAATAAAAGAGCCAAAATATCAATCCCAGTTTTGGATTACTTTAATTAACAAAAAAAAAGCATATAGCAAAGGATAGTTTCAATCTGCCTACCTCTGGGTTATGGGCCCAGCATGCTTCCATTGCTGTACTCTGCTGCACATGTAAGTGCAAGAGATCCTGAAGCACTCACTCATCATGGGAAAGTACCAATGTGTTTCTTCGTTGGTTGATGGAAGAAACATCTTACAAAAACTCTCCAGATTATTGACTTTTTAAAGTTTTTCTAGGAAACGTTTTAGATGAATGCTTATTAGCCCTTGTCAGTATATACTTTTGCAATGTGTCTCTGTGGCGCAATTAGTTAGTGTGTACGGCTATTAACCAAAAGGTTGGTGGTTCAATCCCACCCAGGTACGTAATTGACCTTGTTATCAGATTTTGGTGATCTTTAATTAGACAAGTCAAAATTTCAAACCCCCTGTTATGGTGTAGGGTACCTGGCCTTCTCTGATGTAATCAGGGTTAGATTTGATTCAGTGATTTTATAAAAACAGCTAGGAAGCACAATTTAGCAGTGGGTTGCAGAGAAAAAGAAATATGCTGGCAGAAAAATCCAATTGAGTGATTAAACAGCTCTTCATTTTCTGGCTTTATTTTTATGCTAACAAATTTGTTCTCTGAAAAGTGTCCACAAAGCAAAGTCTCTGATTAACACCTTTGTAGGGATGGTTTTTCACCTATTACTAAATTAAACTTGCTTCATTGGAAAGGCAGCAAGATGCATCCTCATTTCAATGTCTACTGAAATAATACAGGTTTACACCAGGAAACATTAACGCCACTGCATCCTTGCTGCTTTCTCATGTGGAAGTCTGTTTAATGTGAAAACAAGGTGATATCTAATTAGCACACAGGTAAGGAATTAAGAAAATCTTTATTTAAGGGTGAAGATGTTTCTCACAAAATCGTTGCCCCAATGCATCATTGAAATTCAAGCTGGAAAGATGATTTTAATATATCACTTGTACATTTTGTATTGCTCTTCATGGTGACAATGTAGTTTGTTTTTGTCAATTACCATTTTAATAATAGGGTAAAGAAAATGAAGTGGATTTTTGAAAGAAAACAATACTGTCAATATACTATTAAAACAAATTAAAATGGTAAAAGTTATTGTACTTTAAGTAAAAATAAAAGAGCCAAAATATCAATCCCAGATTTGGATTACTTTAATTAACAAAAAAAAATGCATATAGCAGAGGATAGTTTCAATCTGCCTACCTCTGGGTTATGGGCCCAGCATGCTTCCATTGCTGTACTCTGCTGCACATGTAAGTGCAAGAGATCCTGAAGCACTCACTCATCATGGGAAAGTACCAATGTGTTTCTTTGTTGGTTGATAGAAGAAACATTTTACAAAAACTCTCCAGATTATTGACTTTTTTAAGTTTTTCTAGGAAACGTTTTAGATGAATGCTTATTAGCATTTGTCAGTATGTACTTTTGCAAAGTGTCTCTATGGCGCAATCAGTTAGTGTGTACGGCTATTAACCAAAAGGTTGGTGGTTCAATCCCACCCAGGGACGTAATTGACCTTGTTATCAGATTTTGGTGATCTTTAAGTAGACAAGTCAAATTTCATACCCCCTATTATTGTGTAGGGTACCTGGCCTTCTCTGATGTAATCAGAGTTAGATTTGATTCAATGATTTTATAAAAACATCTAGGAAGCACAATTTAGCAGTGGGTTGCAGAGAAAAAGAAATATGCTGGCAAAAAAATCAAATTGCGTGATTAAACAGCTCTTCATTTTCTGGCTTTATTTTTATGCTAACAAATTTGTTCTCTGAAAAGTGTCCACAAAGCCAAGTCTCTGATTAACACCTTTGTAGGGATGGTTTTTCACCTATTACTAAATTAAACTTGCTTCATTGGAAAGGCAGCAAGATGCATCCTCATTTCAATGTCTACTGAAATAATACAGGTTGAAACCAGGAAACATTAATGCCACTGCATCCTTGCTGCTTTCTCATGTGGAAGTCTGTTTAATGTGAAAACAAGGTGATATCTAATTAGCACACAGGTAAGGAATTACGAAAATCTTTATTTAAGGGTGAAGATGTTTCTCACAAAATTGTTGCCCCAATGCATCATTGAAATTCAAGCTGGAAAGATGATTTTAATATATCACTTGTACATTTTGTATTGCTCTTCTGGTGACAATGTAGTTTTTTTTGTCAATTACCATTTTAATAATAGGGTAAAGAAAATTAAGTGGATTTTTGAAAGAAAACTATACTGTCAATATACTATTAAAACAAATTAAAATGGTAAAAGTTATTGTACTTTAAGTAAAAATAAAAGAGCAAAAATATCAATCCCAGTTTTGATTACTTAAATTAACAAAAAAAAAATGCATATAGCAAAGGATAGTTTCAATCTGCCTACCTCTGGGTTATGGGTCCAGCATGCTTCCATTGCAGTACTCTGCTGCACATGTAAGTGCAAGAGATCCTGAAGCACTCACTCATCATGGGAAAGTACCAATGTGTTTATTCGTTGGTTGATGGAAGAAACATCTTACAAAAACTCTCCAGATTATTTATTTTTTAATGTTTTTCTAGGAAACGTTCTAGATGTATGCTTATTAGCCTTTGTCAGTATGTACTTTTTGCAAAGTGTCTCTGTGGCGCGATCGGTTAGTGTGTTCGACTATTAACCAAAAGGTTGGTGGTTCAATCCCACCCAGGGACGTAATTGACCTTGTGATCAGATTTTGGTGATATTTAAGTAGACAAGTCAAAATTTCAAACCCCCTCTTATTGTGTAGGCTACCTGGCCTTCTCTGATGTAATCAGAGTTAGATTTGATTCAGTGATTTTATAAAAAACAGCTAGGAAGCACAATTTAGCAGTGGGTTACAGAGAAAAAAAATATGCTGGCAGAAAAATCCAATTGAGTGATTAAACAGCTCTTCATTTTCTGGCTTTATTTTTATGCTAACAAATTTGTTCTCTGAAAAGTATCCACAAAGCCAAGTCTCTGATTAACACCTTTGTAAGGATGGTTTTTCACCTATTACTAAATTAAACTTGCTTCATTGGAAAGGCAGCAAGATGCATCCTCATTTCAATGTCTACTGAAATAATACAGGTTGACACCAGGAAACATTAACGCCACTGCATCCTTGCTGCTTTCTCATGTGGAAGTCTGTTTAATGCGAAAACAAGGTGATATCTAATTAGCACACAGGTAAGGAATTAAGAAAATCTTTATTTAAGGGTGAAGATGTTTCTCACAAAATCGTTGCCCCAATGCATCATTGAAATTCAAGCTGGAAAGATGATTTTAATATATCACTTGTACATTTTGTATTGCTCTTCTGGTGACAATGTAGTTTGTTTTTGTCAATTACCATTTTAATAATAGGGTAAAGAAAATGAAGTGGATTTTTGAAAGAAAACAATACTGTCAATATACTATTAAAACAAATTAAAATGGTAAAAGTTATTGTACTTTAAGTAAAAATAAAAGAGCCAAAATATCAATCCCAGTTTTGGATTACTTTAATTAACAAAAAAAAATGCATATAGCAGAGGATAGTTTCAATCTGCCTACCTCTGGGTTATGGGCCCAGCATGCTTCCATTGCTGTACTCTGCTGCACATGTAAGTGCAAGAGATCCTGAAGCACTCACTCATCATGGGAAAGTACCAATGTGTTTCTTCGTTGGTTGATAGAAGAAACATCTTACAAAAACTCTCCAGATTATTGACTTTTTTAAGTTTTTCTAGGAAACGTTTTAGATGAATGCTTATTAGCATTTGTCAGTATGTACTTTTGCAAAGTGTCTCTATGGCGCAATCAGTTAGTGTGTACGGCTATTAACCAAAAGGTTGGTGGTTCAATCCCACCCAGGGACGTAATTGACCTTGTTATCAGATTTTGGTGATCTTTAAGTAGACAAGTCAAATTTCATACCCCCTGTTATTGTGTAGGGTACCTGGCCTTCTCTGATGTAATCAGAGTTAGATTTGATTCAATGATTTTATAAAAACATCTAGGAAGCACAATTTAGCAGTGGGTTGCAGAGAAAAAGAAATATGCTGGCAAAAAAATCAAATTGCGTGATTAAACAGCTCTTCATTTTCTGGCTTTATTTTTATGCTAACAAATTTGTTCTCTGAAAAGTGTCCACAAAGCCAAGTCTCTGATTAACACCTTTGTAGGGATGGTTTTTCACCTATTACTAAATTAAACTTGCTTCATTGGAAAGGCAGCAAGATGCATCCTCATTTCAATGTCTACTGAAATAATACAGGTTGAAACCAGGAAACATTAATGCCACTGCATCCTTGCTGCTTTCTCATGTGGAAGTCTGTTTAATGTGAAAACAAGGTGATATCTAATTAGCACACAGGTAAGGAATTACGAAAATCTTTATTTAAGGGTGAAGATGTTTCTCACAAAATTGTTGCCCCAATGCATCATTGAAATTCAAGCTGGAAAGATGATTTTAATATATCACTTGTACATTTTGTATTGCTCTTCTGGTGACAATGTAGTTTTTTTTGTCAATTACCATTTTAATAATAGGGTAAAGAAAATTAAGTGGATTTTTGAAAGAAAACTATACTATCAATATACTATTAAAACAAATTAAAATGGTAAAAGTTATTGTACTTTAAGTAAAAATAAAAGAGCAAAAATATCAATCCCAGTTTTGATTACTTAAATTAACAAAAAAAAAATACATATAGCAAAGGATAGTTTCAATCTGCCTACCTCTGGGTTATGGGTCCAGCATGCTTCCATTGCAGTACTCTGCTGCACATGTAAGTGCAAGAGATCCTGAAGCACTCACTCATCATGGGAAAGTACCAATGTGTTTATTCGTTGGTTGATGGAAGAAACATCTTACAAAAACTCTCCAGATTATTTATTTTTTAATGTTTTTCTAGGAAACGTTCTAGATGTATGCTTATTAGCCTTTGTCAGTAAGTACTTTTTGCAAAGTGTCTCTGTGGAGCGATCGGTTAGTGTGTTCGACTATTAACCAAAAGGTTGGTGGTTCAATCCCACCCAGGGACGTAATTGACCTTGTGATCAGATTTTGGTGATATTTAAGTAGACAAGTCAAAATTTCAAACCCCCTCTTATTGTGTAGGCTACCTGGCCTTCTCTGATGTAATCAGAGTTAGATTTGATTCAGTGATTTTATAAAAAACAGCTAGGAAGCACAATTTAGCAGTGGGTTACAGAGAAAAAAAATATGCTGGCAGAAAAATCCAATTGAGTGATTAAACAGCTCTTCATTTTCTGGCTTTATTTTTATGCTAACAAATTTGTTCTCTGAAAAGTGTCCACAAAGCCAAGTCTCTGATTAACACCTTTGTAAGGATGGTTTTTCACCTATTACTAAATTAAACTTGCTTCATTGGAAAGGCAGCAAGATGCATCCTCATTTCAATGTCTACTGAAATAATACAGGTTGACACCAGGAAACATTAACGCCACTGCATCCTTGCTGCTTTCTCATGTGGAAGTCTGTTTAATGTGAAAACAAGGTGATATCTAATTAGCACACAGGTAAGGAATTAAGAAAATCTTTATTTAAGGGTGAAGATGTTTCTCACAAAATCGTTGCCCCAATGCATCATTGAAATTCAAGCTGGAAAGATGATTTTAATGTATCACTTGTACATTTTGTATTGCTCTTCTGGTGACAATGTAGTTTGTTTTTGTCAATTACCATTTTAATAATAGGGTAAAGAAAATTAAGTGGATTTTTGAAAGAAAACAATACTGTCAATATACTATCAAAACAAATTAAAATGGTAAAAGTTATTGTACTTTAAGTAAAAATAAAAGAGCCAAAATATCAATCCCAGTTTTGGATTACTTTAATTAACAAAAAAAAAATGCATATAGCAAAGGATAGTTTCAATCTGCCTACCTCTGGGTTATGGGCCCAGCATGCTTCCATTGCAGTACTCTGCTGCACATGTAAGTGCAAGAGATCCTGAAGCACTCACTCATCATGGGAAAGTACCAATGTGTTTCTTCGTTGGTTGATGGAAGAAACATCTTACAAAAACTCTCCAGATTATTGACTTTTTAAAGTTTTTCTAGGAAACGTTCTAGATGAATGCTTATTAGCCTTTGTCAGTATGTACTTTTGCAAAGTGTCTCTGTGGCGCAATTGGTTAGTGTGTAAGGCTATTAACCAAAAGGTTGGTGGTTCAATCCCACCCAGGGACGTAATTGACCTTGTGATCAGATTTTGGTGATATTTAAGTAGACAAGTCAAAATTTCAAACCCCCTCTTATTGTGCAGGGTACCTGGCCTTCTCTGATGTAATCAGAGTTAGATTTGATTCAGTGATTTTATAAAAAACAGCTAGGAAGCACAATTTAGCAGTGGGTTGCAGAGAAAAAAAAATATGCTGGCAAAAAAATCCAATTGAGTGATTAAACAGCTCTTCATTTTCTGGTTTATTTTTATGCTAACAAATTTGTTCTCTGAAAAGTGTCCACAAAGCCAAGTCTCTGATTAACACCTTTGTAGGGATGGTTTTTCACCTATTACTAAATTAAACTTGCTTCATTGGAAAGGCAGCAAGATGCATCCTCATTTCAATGTCTACTGAAATAATACAGGTTGACACCAGGAAACATTAACGCCACTGCATCCTTGCTGCTTTCTCATGTGGAAGTCTGTTTAATGTGAAAACAAGGTGATATCTAATTAGCACACAGGTAAGGAATTAAGAAAATCTTTATTTAAGGGTGAAGATGTTTCTCACAAAATCGTTGCCCCAATGCATCATTGAAATTCAAGCTGGAAAGATGATTTTAATATATCACTTGTACATTTTGTATTGCTCTTCTGGTGACAATGTAGTTTGTTTTTGTCAATTACCATTTTAATAATAGGGTAAAGAAAATAAAGTGGATTTTTGAAAGAAAACAATACTGTCAATATACTATTAAAACAAATTAAAATGGTAAAAGTTATTGTACTTTAAGTAAAAATAAAAGAGCAAAAATATCAATCCCAGTTTTGGATTACTTTAATTAACAAAAAAAATGCATATAGCAAAGGATAGTTTCAATCTGCCTATCTCTGGGTTATGGGCCCAGCATGCTTCCATTGCAGTACTCTGCTGCACATGTAAGTGCAAGAGATCCTGAAGCACTCACTCATCATGGGAAAGTACCAATGTGTTTCTTCATTGGTTGATGGAAGAAACATCTTACAAAAACTCTCCAGATTATTGACTTTTTAAAGTTTTTCTAGGAAACGTTCTTGATGAATGCTAATTAGCCTTTGTCAGTATGTACTTTTTCTCTGTGGTGCAATTGGTTAGTGTGTAAGGCTATTAACCAAAAGGTTGGTGGTTCAATCCCACCCAGGAACGTAATTGACCTTGTGATCAGATTTTGGTGATATTTAAGTAGACAAGTCAAAATTTCAAACCCCCTCTTATTGTGTAGGGTACCTGGCCTTCTCTGATGTAATCAGAGTTAGATTTGATTCAGTGATTTTATAAAAAACAGCTAGGAAGCACAATTTAGCAGTGGGTTGCAGAGAAAAAAAATATGCTGGCAAAAAAAAATCCAATTGAGTGATTAAACAGCACTTCATTTTCTGGCTTTATTTTTATGCTAACAAATTTGTTCTCTGAAAAGTGTCCACAAAGCCAAGTCTCTGATTAACACCTGTGTAGGGATGGTTTTTCACCTATTACTAAATTATACTTGCTTCATTGGAAAGGCAGCAAGATGCATCCTCATTTCAATGTCTACTGAAATAATACAAGTTGACACCAGGAAACATTAACGCCACTGCATCCTTGCTGCTTTCTCATGTGGAAGTCTGTTTAATGCGAAAACAAGGTGATATCTAATTAGCACACAGGTAAGGAATTAAGAAAATCTTTATTTAAGGGTGAAGATGTTTCTCACAAAATCGTTGCCCCAATGCATCATTGAAATTCAAGCTGGAAAGATGATTTTAATATATCACTTGTACATTTTGTATTGCTCTTCTGGTGACAATGTAGTTTGTTTTTGTCAATTACCATTTTAATAATAGGGTAAAGAAAATTAAGTGGATTTTTGAAAGAAAACAATACTGTCAATATACTATTAAAACAAATTAAAATGGTAAAAGTTATTGTACTTTAAGTAAAAATAAAAGAGCCAAAATATCAATCCCAGTTTTGGATTACTTTAATAAAAAAAAAAAAGCATACAGCAGAGGATAGTTTCAATCTGCCTACCTCTGGGTTATGAGCCCAGCATGCTTCCATTGCTGTACTCTGCTGCACATGTAAGTGCAAGAGATCCTGAAGCACTCACTCATCATGGGAAAGTACCAATGTGTTTCTTCGTTGGTTGATGGTAGAAACATCTTACAAAAACTCTCCAGATTATTGACTTTTTAAAGTTTTTCTAGGAAACGTTTTAGATGAATGCTTATTAGCCTTTGTCAGTATGCCCTTTCGCAAAGTGTCTCTGTGGCGCAATCAGTTAGTGTGTACGGCTATTAACTAAAAGGTTGGTAGTTCAATCCCACCCAGGGATGTAATTGATCTTGTTATCAGATTTTGGTGATCTTTAAGTAGACAAGTCAAAATTTCAAACCCCCTCTTATGGTGTAGGGTACCTGGCCTTCTCTGATGTAATCAGAGTTAGATTTGATTCATTGATTTTATAAAAACAGCTAGGAAGCACAATTTAGCAGTGGTTTGCAGAGAAAAAAAATATGCTGGCAGAAAAATCCAATTGAGTGATTAAACAGCTCTTCATTTTCTGGCTTTATTTTTATGCTAACAAATTTGTTCTCTGAATAGTGTCCACAAAGCAAAGTCTCTGATTAACACCTTTGTAAGGATGGTTTTTCACCTATTACTAAATTAAACTTGCTTCATTGGAAAGGCAGCAAGATGCATCCTCATTTCAATGTCTACTGAAATAATACAAGTTGACACCAGGAAACATTAACGCCACTGCATCCTTGCTGCTTTCTCATGTGGAAGTCTGTTTAATGCGAAAACAAGGTGATATCTAATTATCACACAGGTAAGGAATTAAGAAAATCTTTATTTAAGGGTGAAGATGTTTCTCACAAAATCGTTGCCCCAATGCATCATTGAAATTCAAGCTGGAAAGATGATTTTAATATATCACTTGTACATTTTGTATTGCTCTTCTGGTGACAATGTAGTTTGTTTTTGTCAATTACCATTTTAATAATAGGGTAAAGAAAATTAAGTGGATTTTTGAAAGAAAACAATACTGTCAATATACTATTAAAACAAATTAAAATGGTAAAAGTTATTGTACTTTAAGTAAAAATAAAAGAGCCAAAATATCAATCCCAGTTTTGGATTACTTTAATTAACAAAAAAAAAGCATATAGCAAAGGATAGTTTCAATCTGCCTACCTCTGGGTTATGGGCCCAGCATGCTTCCATTGCTGTACTCTGCTGCACATGTAAGTGCAAGAGATCCTGAAGCACTCACTCATCATGGGAAAGTACCAATGTGTTTCTTCGTTGGTTGATGGAAGAAACATCTTACAAAAACTCTCCAGATTATTGACTTTTTAAAGTTTTTCTAGGAAACGTTCTAGATGAATGCTTATTAGCCTTTGTCAGTATTTACTTCTGCAAAGTGTCTCTGTGGCGCAATCAGTTAGTGTGTACGGCTACTAACCAAAAGGTTGGTGGTTCAATCACACCCAGGGACGTAATTGACCTTGGGATCAGATTTTGGTGATCTTTAAGTAGACAAGTCAAAATTTCAAAACCCCTGTTATGGTGTAGGGTACCTGGCCTTCTCTGATGTAATCAGAGTTAGATTTGATTCAGTGATTTTATTAAAACAGCTAGGAAGCACAATTTAGCAGTGGGTTGCAGAGAAAAAGAAATATGCTGGCAAAAAAATCCAATTGAGTGATTAAACAGCTCTTCATTTTCTGGCTTTATTTTTATGCTAACAAATTTGTTCTCTGAAAAGTGTCCACAAAGCCAAGTCTCTGATTAACACCTTTGTAGGGATGGTTTTTCACCTATTACTAAATTAAACTTGCTTCATTGGAAAGGCAGCAAGATGCATCCTCATTTCAATGTCTACTGAAATAATACAGGTTGACACCAGGAAATATTAACGCCACTGCATTCTTGCTGCTTTCTCATGTGGAAGTCTGTTTAATGTGAAAACAAGGTGATATCTAATTAGCACACAGGTAAGGAATTAAGAAAATCTTTAAAGGGTGAAGATGTTTCTCACAAAATCGTTGCCCCAATGCATCATTGAAATTCAAGCTGGAAAGATGATTTTAATATATCACTTGTACATTTTGTATTGCTCTTCTGGTGACAATGTAGTTTGTTTTTGTCAATTACCATTTTAATAATAGGGTAAAGAAAATTAAGTGGATTTTTGAAAGAAAACAATACTGTCAATATACTATTAAAACAAATTAAAATGGTAAAAGTTATTGTACTTTAAGTAAAAATAAAAGAGCAAAAATATCAATCCCAGTTTTGGATTACTTTAATTAACAAAAAAAAATGCATATAGCAAAGGATAGTTTCAATCTGCCTACCTCTGGGTTATGGGCCCAGCATGCTTCCATTGCAGTACTCTGCTGCACATGTAAGTGCAAGAGATCCTGAAGCACTCACTCATAATGGGAAAGTACCAATGTGTTTCTTCGTTGGTTGATGGAAGAAACATCTTACAAAAACTCTCCAGATTATTGACTTTTTAAAGTTTTTCTAGGAAACGTTCTAGATGAATGCTTATTAGCCTTTGTCAGTATGTACTTTTGCAAAGTGTCTCTGTGGTGCAATTGGTTAGTGTGTAAGACTATTAACCAAAAGGTTGGTGGTTCAATCCCACCCAGGAATGTAATTGACCTTGTGATCAGATTTTGGTGATATTTAAGTAGACAAGTCAAAATTTCAAACCCCCTCTTATTGTGTAGGGTACCTGGCCTTCTCTGATGTAATCAGAGTTAGATTTGATTCAGTGATTTTATAAAAAAAAAGCTAGGAAGCACAATTTAGCAGTGGGTTGCAGATAAAAAAAATATGCTGGCAAAAAAATACAATTGAGTGATTAAACAGCTCTTCATTTTCTGGCTTTATTTTTATGCTAACAAATTTGTTCTCTGAAATGTGTCCACAAAGCCAAGTCTCTGATTAACACCTTTGTAGGGATGGTTTTTCACCTATTACTAAATTAAACTTGCTTCATTGGAAAGGCAACAAGATGCATCCTCATTTCAATGTCTACTGAAATAATACAGGTTGACACCAGGAAACATTAACGCCACTGCATCCTTGCTGCTTTCTCATGTGGAAGTCTGTTTAATGTGAAAACAAGGTGATATCTAATTATCACACAGGTAAGGAATTAAGAAAATCTTTATTTAAGGGTGAAGATGTTTCTCACAAAATCGTTGCCCCAATGCATCATTGAAATTCAAGCTGGAAAGATGATTTTAATATATCACTTGTACATTTTGTATTGCTCTTCTGGTGACAATGTAGTTTGTTTTTGTCAATTACCATTTTAATAATAGGGTAAAGAAAATTAAGTGGATTTTTGAAAGAAAACAATACTGTCAATATACTATCAAAACAAATTAAAATGGTAAAAGTTATTGTACTTTAAGTAAAAATAAAAGAGCCAAAATATCAATCCCAGTTTTGGATTACTTTAATTAACAAAAAAAAAATGCATATAGCAAAGCATAGTTTCAATCTGCCTACCTCTGGGTTATGGGCCCAGCATGCTTCCATTGCAGTACTCTGCTGCACATGTAAGTGCAAGAGATCCTGAAGCACTCACTCATCATGGGAAAGTACCAATGTGTTTCTTTGTTGGTTGATGGAAGAAACATCTTACAAAAACTCTCCAGATTATTGACTTTTTAAAGTTTTTCTAGGAAACGTTCTAGATGAATGCTTATTAGCCTTTGTCAGTATGTACTTTTGCAAAGTGTCTCTGTGGCGCAATTGGTTAGTGTGTAAGGCTATTAACCAAAAGGTTGGTGGTTCAATCCCACCCAGGAACGTAATTGACCTTGTGATCAGATTTTGGTGATATTTAAGTAGACAAGTCAAAATTTCAAACCCCCTCTTATTGTGTAGGGTACCTGGCCTTCTCTGATGTAATCAGAGTTAGATTTGATTCAGTGATTTTATAAAAAAACAGCTAGGAAGCACAATTTAGCAGTGGGTTGCAGAGAAAAAAAATATGCTGGCAAAAAAAAATCCAATTGAGTGATTAAACAGCTCTTCATTTTCTGGCTTTATTTTTATGCTAACAAATTTGTTCTCTGAAAAGTGTCCACAAAGCCAAGTCTCTGATTAACACCTTTGTAGGGATGGTTTTTCACCTATTACTAAATTAAACTTGCTTCATTGGAAAGGCAGCAAGATGCATCCTCATTTCAATGTCTACTGAAATAATACAAGTTGACACCAGGAAACATTAACGCCACTGCATCCTTGCTGCTTTCTCATGTGGAAGTCTGTTTAATGCGAAAACAAGGTGATATCTAATTATCACACAGGTAAGGAATTAAGAAAATCTTTATTTAAGGGTGAAGATGTTTCTCACAAAATCGTTGCCCCAATGCATCATTGAAATTCAAGCTGGAAAGATGATTTTAATATATCACTTGTACATTTTGTATTGCTCTTCTGGTGACAATGTAGTTTGTTTTTGTCAATTACCATTTTAATAATAGGGTAAAGAAAATTAAGTGGATTTTTGAAAGAAAACAATACTGTCAATATACTATTAAAACAAATTAAAATGGTAAAAGTTATTGTACTTTAAGTAAAAATAAAAGAGCCAAAATATCAATCCCAGTTTTGGATTACTTTAATTAAAAAAAAAAAGCATACAGCAGAGGATAGTTTCAATCTGCCTACCTCTGGGTTATGAGCCCAGCATGCTTCCATTGCTGTACTCTGCTGCACATGTAAGTGCAAGAGATCCTGAAGCACTCACTCATCATGGGAAAGTACCAATGTGTTTCTTCGTTGGTTGATGGTAGAAACATTTTACAAAAACTCTCCAGATTATTGACTTTTTAAAGTTTTTCTAGGAAACGTTTTAGATGAATGCTTATTAGCCTTTGTCAGTATGCCCTTTCGCAAAGTGTCTCTGTGGCGCAATCAGTTAGTGTGTACGGCTATTAACTAAAAGGTTGGTGGTTCAATCCCACCCAGGGATGTAATTGATCTTGTTATCAGATTTTGGTGATCTTTAAGTAGACAAGTCAAAATTTCAAACCCCCTCTTATGGTGTAGGGTACCTGGCCTTCTCTGATGTAATCAGAGTTAGATTTGATTCATTGATTTTATAAAAACAGCTAGGAAGCACAATTTAGCAGTGGTTTGCAGAGAAAAAAAAATATGCTGGCAGAAAAATCCAATTGAGTGATTAAACAGCTCTTCATTTTCTGGCTTTATTTTTATGCTAACAAATTTGTTCTCTGAAAAGTGTCCACAAAGCCAAGTCTCTGATTAACACCTTTGTAAGGATGGTTTTTCACCTATTACTAAATTAAACTTGCTTCATTGGAAAGGCAGCAAGATGCATCCTCATTTCAATGTCTACTGAAATAATACAAGTTGACACCAGGAAACATTAACGCCACTGCATCCTTGCTGCTTTCTCATGTGGAAGTCTGTTTAATGCGAAAACAAGGTGATATCTAATTATCACACAGGTAAGGAATTAAGAAAATCTTTATTTAAGGGTGAAGATGTTTCTCACAAAATCGTTGCCCCAATGCATCATTGAAATTCAAGCTGGAAAGATGATTTTAATATATCACTTGTACATTTTGTATTGCTCTTCTGGTGACAATGTAGTTTGTTTTTGTCAATTACCATTTTAATAATAGGGTAAAGAAAATTAAGTGGATTTTTGAAAGAAAACAATACTGTCAATATACTATTAAAACAAATTAAAATGGTAAAAGTTATTGTACTTTAAGTAAAAATAAAAGAGCCAAAATATCAATCCCAGTTTTGGATTACTTTAATTAACAAAAAAAAAGCATATAGCAAAGGATAGTTTCAATCTGCCTACCTCTGGGTTATGGGCCCAGCATGCTTCCATTGCTGTACTCTGCTGCACATGTAAGTGCAAGAGATCCTGAAGCACTCACTCATCATGGGAAAGTACCAATGTGTTTATTCGTTGGTTGATGGAAGAAACATCTTACAAAAACTCTCCAGATTATTTATTTTTTAATGTTTTTCTAGGAAACGTTCTAGATGTATGCTTATTAGCCTTTGTCAGTATGTACTTTTTGCAAAGTGTCTCTGTGGCGCGATCGGTTAGTGTGTTCGACTATTAACCAAAAGGTTGGTGGTTTAATCCCACCCAGGGACGTAATTGACCTTGTGATCAGATTTTGGTGATATTTAAGTAGACAAGTCAAAATTTCAAACCCCCTCTTATTGTGTAGGCTACCTGGCCTTCTCTGATGTAATCAGAGTTAGATTTGATTCAGTGATTTTATAAAAAACAGCTAGGAAGCACAATTTAGCAGTGGGTTACAGAGAAAAAAAATATGCTGGCAGAAAAATCCAATTGAGTGATTAAACAGCTCTTCATTTTCTGGCTTTATTTTTATGCTAACAAATTTGTTCTCTGAAAAGTGTCCACAAAGCCAAGTCTCTGATTAACACCTTTGTAAGGATGGTTTTTCACCTATTACTAAATTAAACTTGCTTCATTGGAAAGGCAGCAAGATGCATCCTCATTTCAATGTCTACTGAAATAATACAGGTTGACACCAGGAAACATTAACGCCACTGCATCCTTGCTGCTTTCTCATGTGGAAGTCTGTTTAATGTGAAAACAAGGTGATATCTAATTAGCACACAGGTAAGGAATTAAGAAAATCTTTATTTAAGGGTGAAGATGTTTCTCACAAAATCGTTGCCCCAATGCATCATTGAAATTCAAGCTGGAAAGATGATTTTAATATATCACTTGTACATTTTGTATTGCTCTTCTGGTGACAATGTAGTTTGTTTTTGTCAATTACCATTTTAATAATAGGGTAAAGAAAATGAAGTGGATTTTTGAAAGAAAACAATACTGTCAATATACTATTAAAACAAATTAAAATGGTAAAAGTTATTGTACTTTAAGTAAAAATAAAAGAGCCAAAATATCAATCCCAGTTTTGGATTACTTTAATTAACAAAAAAAAAGCATATAGCAGAGGATAGTTTCAATCTGCCTACCTCTGGGTTATGGGCCCAGCATGCTTCCATTGCTGTACTCTGCTGCACATGTAAGTGCAAGAGATCCTGAAGCACTCACACATCATGGGAAAGTACCAATGTGTTTCTTCGTTGGTTGATAGAAGAAACATCTTACAAAAACTCTCCAGATTATTGACTTTTTTAAGTTTTTCTAGGAAACGTTTTAGATGAATGCTTATTAGCATTTGTCAGTATGTACTTTTGCAAAGTGTCTCTATGGCGCAATCAGTTAGTGTGTACGGCTATTAACCAAAAGGTTGGTGGTTCAATCCCACCCAGGGACGTAATTGACCTTGTTATCAGATTTTGGTGATCTTTAAGTAGACAAGTCAAATTTCATACCCCCTGTTATTGTGTAGGGTACCTGGCCTTCTCTGATGTAATCAGAGTTAGATTTGATTCAATGATTTTATAAAAACATCTAGGAAGCACAATTTAGCAGTGGGTTGCAGAGAAAAAGAAATATGCTGGCAAAAAAATCAAATTGCGTGATTAAACAGCTCTTCATTTTCTGGCTTTATTTTTATGCTAACAAATTTGTTCTCTGAAAAGTGTCCACAAAGCCAAGTCTCTGATTAACACCTTTGTAGGGATGGTTTTTCACCTATTACTAAATTAAACTTGCTTCATTGGAAAGGTAGCAAGATGCATCCTCATTTCAATGTCTACTGAAATAATACAGGTTGAAACCAGGAAACATTAATGCCACTGCATCCTTGCTGCTTTCTCATGTGGAAGTCTGTTTAATGTGAAAACAAGGTGATATCTAATTAGCACACAGGTAAGGAATTACGAAAATCTTTATTTAAGGGTGAAGATGTTTCTCACAAAATTGTTGCCCCAATGCATCATTGAAATTCAAGCTGGAAAGATGATTTTAATATATCACTTGTACATTTTGTATTGCTCTTCTGGTGACAATGTAGTTTTTTTTGTCAATTACCATTTTAATAATAGGGTAAAGAAAATTAAGTGGATTTTTGAAAGAAAACTATACTGTCAATATACTATTAAAACAAATTAAAATGGTAAAAGTTATTGTACTTTAAGTAAAAATAAAAGAGCAAAAATATCAATCCCAGTTTTGATTACTTAAATTAACAAAAAAAAATGCATATAGCAAAGGATAGTTTCAATCTGCCTACCTCTGGGTTATGGGTCCAGCATGCTTCCATTGCAGTACTCTGCTGCACATGTAAGTGCAAGAGATCCTGAAGCACTCACTCATCATGGGAAAGTACCAATGTGTTTATTCGTTGGTTGATGGAAGAAACATCTTACAAAAACTCTCCAGATTATTTATTTTTTAATGTTTTTCTAGGAAACGTTCTAGATGTATGCTTATTAGCCTTTGTCAGTATGTACTTTTTGCAAAGTGTCTCTGTGGCGCGATCGGTTAGTGTGTTCGACTATTAACCAAAAGGTTGGTGGTTCAATCCCACCCAGGGACGTAATTGACCTTGTGATCAGATTTTGGTGATATTTAAGTAGACAAGTCAAAATTTCAAACCCCCTCTTATTGTGTAGGCTACCTGGCCTTCTCTGATGTAATCAGAGTTAGATTTGATTCAGTGATTTTATAAAAAACAGCTAGGAAGCACAATTTAGCAGTGGGTTACAGAGAAAAAAAATATGCTGGCAGAAAAATCCAATTGAGTGATTAAACAGCTCTTCATTTTCTGGCTTTATTTTTATGCTAACAAATTTGTTCTCTGAAAAGTGTCCACAAAGCCAAGTCTCTGATTAACACCTTTGTAAGGATGGTTTTTCACCTATTACTAAATTAAACTTGCTTCATTGGAAAGGCAGCAAGATGCATCCTCATTTCAATGTCTACTGAAATAATACAGGTTGACACCAGGAAACATTAACGCCACTGCATCCTTGCTGCTTTCTCATGTGGAAGTCTGTTTAATGTGAAAACAAGGTGATATCTAATTAGCACACAGGTAAGGAATTAAGAAAATCTTTATTTAAGGGTGAAGATGTTTCTCACAAAATCGTTGCCCCAATGCATCATTGAAATTCAAGCTGGAAAGATGATTTTAATATATCACTTGTACATTTTGTATTGCTCTTCTGGTGACAATGTAGTTTGTTTTTGTCAGTTACCATTTTAATAATAGGGTAAAGAAAATTAAGTGGATTTTTGAAAGAAAACAATACTGTCAATATACTATTAAAACAAATTAAAATGGTAAAAGTTATTGTACTTTAAGTAAAAATAAAAGAGCCAAAATATCAATCCCAGTTTTGGATTACTTTAATTAACAAAAAAAAAAGCATATAGCAAAGGATAGTTTCAATCTGCCTACCTCTGGGTTATGGGCCCAGCATGCTTCCATTGCTGTACTCTGCTGCACATGTAAGTGCAAGAGATCCTGAAGCACTCACTCATCATGGGAAAGTACCAATGTGTTTCTTCGTTGGTTGATGGAAGAAACATCTTACAAAAACTCTCCAGATTATTGACTTTTTAAAGTTTTTCTAGGAAACGTTTTAGATGAATGCTTATTAGCCCTTGTCAGTATATACTTTTGCAATGTGTCTCTGTGGCGCAATTAGTTAGTGTGTACGGCTATTAACCAAAAGGTTGGTGGTTCAATCCCACCCAGGTACGTAATTGACCTTGTTATCAGATTTTGGTGATCTTTAAGTAGACAAGTCAAAATTTCAAACCCCCTGTTATGGTGTAGGGTACCTGGCCTTCTCTGATGTAATCAGAGATAGATTTGATTCAGTGATTTTATAAAAACAGCTAGGAAGCACAATTTAGCAGTGGGTTGCAGAGAAAAAGAAATATGCTGGCAGAAAAATCCAATTGAGTGATTAAACAGCTCTTCATTTTCTGGCTTTATTTTTATGCTAACAAATTTGTTCTCTGAAAAGTGTCCACAAAGCAAAGTCTCTGATTAACACCTTTGTAGGGATGGTTTTTCACCTATTACTAAATTAAACTTGCTTCATTGGAAAGGCAGCAAGATGCATCCTCATTTCAATGTCTACTGAAATAATACAGGTTGACACCAGGAAACATTAACGCCACTGCATCCTTGCTGCTTTCTCATGTGGAAGTCTGTTTAATGCGAAAACAATGTGATATCTAATTAGCACACAGGTAAGGAATTAAGAAAATCTTTATTTAAGGGTGAAGATGTTTCTCACAAAATCGTTGCCCCAATGCATCATTGAAATTCAAGCTGGAAAGATGATTTTAATATATCACTTGTACATTTTGTATTGCTCTTCTGGTGACAATGTAGTTTGTTTTTGTCAATTACCATTTTAATAATAGGGTAAAGAAAATTAAGTGGATTTTTGAAAGAAAACAATACTGTCAATATACTATTAAAACAAATTAAAATGGTAAAAGTTATTGTACTTTAAGTAAAAATAAAAGAGCCAAAATATCAATCCCAGTTTTGGATTACTTTAATTAACAAAAAAAAAGCATATAGCAAAGGATAGTTTCAATCTGCCTACCTCTGGGTTATGGGCCCAGCATGCTTCCATTGCTGTACTCTGCTGCACATGTAAGTGCAAGAGATCCTGAAGCACTCACTCATCATGGGAAAGTACCAATGTGTTTCTTCGTTGGTTGATAGAAGAAACATCTTACAAAAACTCCAGATTATTGACTTTTTTTAAGTTTTTCTAGGAAACGTTTTAGATGAATGCTTATTAGCATTTGTCAGTATGTACTTTTGCAAAGTGTCTCTGTGGCGCAATCAGTTAGTGTGTACGGCTATTAACCAAAAGGTTGGTGGTTCAATCCCACCCAGGGACGTAATTGACCTTGTTATCAGATTTTGGTGATCTTTAAGTAGACAAGTCAAATTTCATACCCCCTGTTATTGTGTAGGGTACCTTGTCTTATCTGATGTAATCAGAGTTAGATTTGATTCAATGATTTTATAAAAACATCTAGGAAGCACAATTTAGCAGTGGGTTGCAGAGAAAAAGAAATATGCTGGCAAAAAAATCAAATTGCGTGATTAAACAGCTCTTCATTTTCTGGCTTTATTTTTATGCTAACAAATTTGTTCTCTGAAAAGTGTCCACAAAGCCAAGTCTCTGATTAACACCTTTGTAGGGATGGTTTTTCACCTATTACTAAATTAAACTTGCTTCATTGGAAAGGCAGCAAGATGCATCCTCATTTCAATGTCTACTGAAATAATACAGGTTGAAACCAGGAAACATTAACGCCACTGCATCCTTGCTGCTTTCTCATGTGGAAGTCTGTTTAATGTGAAAACAAGGTGATATCTAATTAGCACACAGGTAAGGAATTACGAAAATCTTTATTTAAGGGTGAAGATGTTTCTCACAAAATTGTTGCCCCAATGCATCATTGAAATTCAAGCTGGAAAGATGATTTTAATATATCACTTGTACATTTTGTATTGCTCTTCTGGTGACAATGTAGTTTTTTTTGTCAATTACCATTTTAATAATAGGGTAAAGAAAATTAAGTGGATTTTTGAAAGAAAACTATACTGTCAATATACTATTAAAACAAATTAAAATGGTAAAAGTTATTGTACTTTAAGTAAAAATAAAAGAGCAAAAATATCAATCCCAGTTTTGATTACTTAAATTAACAAAAAAAAAATGCATATAGCAAAGGATAGTTTCAATCTGCCTACCTCTGGGTTATGGGTCCAGCATGCTTCCATTGCAGTACTCTGCTGCACATGTAAGTGCAAGAGATCCTGAAGCACTCACTCATCATGGGAAAGTACCAATGTGTTTATTCGTTGGTTGATGGAAGAAACATCTTACAAAAACTCTCCAGATTATTTATTTTTTAATGTTTTTCTAGGAAACGTTCTAGATGTATGCTTATTAGCCTTTGTCAGTATGTACTTTTTGCAAAGTGTCTCTGTGGCGCGATCGGTTAGTGTGTTCGACTATTAACCCAAAGGTTGGTGGTTCAATCCCACCCAGGGACGTAATTGACCTTGTGATCAGATTTTGGTGATATTTAAGTAGACAAGTCAAAATTTCAAACCCCCTCTTATTGTGTAGGGTACCTGGCCTTCTCTGATGTAATCAGAGTTAGATTTGATTCAGTGATTTTATAAAAACAGCTAGGAAGCACAATTTAGCAGTGGGTTGCAGAGAAAAAGAAATATGCTGGCAGAAAAATCCAATTGAGTGATTAAACAGCTCTTCATTTTCTGGCTTTATTTTTATGCTAACAAATTTGTTCTCTGAAAAGTGTCCACAAAGCAAAGTCTCTGATTAACACCTATGTAGGGATGGTTTTTCACCTATTACTAAATTAAACTTGCTTCATTGGAAAGGCAGCAAGATGCATCCTCATTTCAATGTCTACTGAAATAATACAGGTTGACACCACGAAACATTAACGCCACTGCATCCTTGCTGCTTTCTCATGTGGAAGTCTGTTTAATGTGAAAACAAGGTGATATCTAATTAGCACACAGGTAAGGAATTAAGAAAATCTTTATTTAAGGGTGAAGATGTTTCTCACAAAATCGTTGCCCCAATGCATCATTGAAATTCAAGCTGGAAAGATGATTTTAATATATCACTTGTACATTTTGTATTGCTCTTCTGGTGACAATGTAGTTTGTTTTTGTCAATTACCATTTTAATAATAGGGTAAAGAAAATTAAGTGGATTTTTGAAAGAAAACAATACTGTCAATGTACTATTAAAACAAATTAAAATGGTAAAAGTTATTGTACTTTAAGTAAAAATAAAGGAGCCAAAATATCAATCCCAGTTTTGGATTACTTTAATTAACAAAAAAAAATGCATATAGCAGAGGATAGTTTCAATCTGCCTACGTCTGGGTTATGGGCCCAGCATGCTTCCATTGCTGTACTCTGCTGCACATGTAAGTGCAAGAGATCCTGAAGCACTCACTCATCATGGGAAAGTACCAATGTGTTTCTTCGTTGGTTGATAGAAGAAACATCTTACAAAAACTCTCCAGATTATTGACTTTTTTTAAGTTTTTCTAGGAAACGTTTTAGATGAATGCTTATTAGCATTTGTCAGTATGGACTTTTGCAAAGTGTCTCTGTGGCGCAATCAGTTAGTGTGTACTGCTATTAACCAAAAGGTTGGTGGTTCAATCCCACCCAGGGACGTAATTGACCTTGTTGTCAGATTTTGGTGATCTTTAAGTAGACAAGTCAAATTTCATACCCCCTGTTATTGTGTAGGGTACCTGGCCTTCTCTGATGTAATCAGAGTTAGATTTGATTCAATGATTTTATAAAAACATCTAGGAAGCACAATTTAGCAGTGGGTTGCAGAGAAAAAGAAATATGCTGGCAAAAAAATCAAATTGCGTGATTAAACAGCTCTTCATTTTCTGGCTTTATTTTTATGCTAACAAATTTGTTCTCTGAAAAGTGTCCACAAAGCCAAGTCTCTGATTAACACCTTTGTAGGGATGGTTTTTCACCTATTACTAAATTAAACTTGCTTCATTGGAAAGGCAGCAAGATGCATCCTCATTTCAATGTCTACTGAAATAATACAGGTTGAAACCAGGAAACATTAACGCCACTGCATCCTTGCTGCTTTCTCATGTGGAAGTCTGTTTAATGTGAAAACAAGGTGATATCTAATTAGCACACAGGTAAGGAATTACGAAAATCTTTATTTAAGGGTGAAGATGTTTCTCACAAAATTGTTGCCCCAATGCATCATTGAAATTCAAGCTGGAAAGATGATTTTAATATATCACTTGTACATTTTGTATTGCTCTTCTGGTGACAATGTAGTTTCTTTTGTCAATTACCATTTTAATAATAGGGTAAAGAAAATTAAGTGGATTTTTGAAAGAAAACTATACTGTCAATATACTATTAAAACAAATTAAAATGGTAAAAGTTATTGTACTTTAAGTAAAAATAAAAGAGCAAAAATATCAATCCCAGTTTTGATTACTTAAATTAACAAAAAAAAATGCATATAGCAAAGGATAGTTTCAATCTGCCTACCTCTGGGTTATGGGTCCAGCATGCTTCCATTGCAGTACTCTGCTGCACATGTAAGTGCAAGAGATCCTGAAGCACTCACTCATCATGGGAAAGTACCAATGTGTTTATTCGTTGGTTGATGGAAGAAACATCTTACAAAAACTCTCCAGATTATTTATTTTTTAATGTTTTTCTAGGAAACGTTCTAGATGTATGCTTATTAGCCTTTGTCAGTATGTACTTTTTGCAAAGTGTCTCTGTGGCGCGATCGGTTAGTGTGTTCGACTATTAACCAAAAGGTTGGTGGTTCAATCCCACCCAGGGACGTAATTGACCTTGTGATCAGATTTTGGTGATATTTAAGTAGACAAGTCAAAATTTCAAACCCCCTCTTATTGTGTAGGGTACCTGGCCTTCTCTGATGTAATCAGAGTTAGATTTGATTCAGTGATTTTATAAAAACAGCTAGGAAGCACAATTTATTTGTGGGTTGCAGAGAAAAAGAAATATGCTGGCAGAAAAATCCAATTGAGTGATTAAACAGCTCTTCATTTTCTGGCTTTATTTTTATGCTAACAAATTTGTTCTCTGAAAAGTGTCCACAAAGCAAAGTCTCTGATTAACACCTTTGTAGGGATGGTTTTTCACCTATTACTAAATTAAACTTGCTTCATTGGAAAGGCAGCAAGATGCATCCTCATTTCAATGTCTACTGAAATAATACAGGTTGACACCAGGAAACATTAACGCCACTGCATCCTTGCTGCTTTCTCATGTGGAAGTCTGTTTAATGTGAAAACAAGGTGATATCTAATTAGCACACAGGTAAGGAATTAAGAAAATCTTTATTTAAGGGTGAAGATGTTTCTCACAAAATCGTTGCCCCAATGCATCATTGAAATTCAAGCTGGAAAGATGATTTTAATATATCACTTGTACATTTTGTATTGCTCTTCTGGTGACAATGTAGTTTATTTTTGTCAATTACCATTTTAATAATAGGGTAAAGAAAATGAAGTGGATTTTTGAAAGAAAACAATACTGTCAATATACTATTAAAACAAATTAAAATGGTAAAAGTTATTGTACTTTAAGTAAAAATAAAAGAGCCAAAATATCAATCCCAGTTTTGGATTACTTTAATTAACAAAAAAAAATGCATATAGCAGAGGATAGTTTCAATCTGCCTACCTCTGGGTTATGGGCCCAGCATGCTTCCATTGCTGTACTCTGCTGCACATGTAAGTGCAAGAGATCCTGAAGCACTCACTCATCATGGGAAAGTACCAATGTGTTTCTTCGTTGGTTGATAGAAGAAACATCTTACAAAAACTCTCCAGATTATTGACTTTTTTTAAGTTTTTCTAGGAAACGTTTTAGATGAATGCTTATTAGCATTTGTCAGTATGGACTTTTGCAAAGTGTCTCTGTGGCGCAATCAGTTAGTGTGTACGGCTATTAACCAAAAGGTTGGTGGTTCAATCCCACCCAGGGACGTAATTGACCTTGTTATCAGATTTTGGTGATCTTTAAGTAGACATGTCAAATTTCATACCCCCTGTTATTGTGTAGGGTACCTGGCCTTCTCTGATGTAATCAGAGTTAGATTTGATTCAATGATTTTATAAAAACATCTAGGAAGCACAATTTAGCAGTGGGTTGCAGAGAAAAAAAAATATGCTGGCAAAAAAATCAAATTGCGTGATTAAACAGCTCTTCATTTTCTGGCTTTATTTTTATGCTAACAAATTTGTTCTCTGAAAAGTGTCCACAAAGCCAAGTCTCTGATTAACACCTTTGTAGGGATGGTTTTTCACCTATTACTAAATTAAACTTGCTTCATTGGAAAGGCAGCAAGATGCATCCTCATTTCAATGTCTACTGAAATAATACAGGTTGAAACCAGGAAACATTAACGCCACTGCATCCTTGCTGCTTTCTCATGTGGAAGTCTGTTTAATGTGAAAACAAGGTGATATCTAATTAGCACACAGGTAAGGAATTACGAAAATCTTTATTTAAGGGTGAAGATGTTTCTCACAAAATTGTTGCCCCAATGCATCATTGAAATTCAAGCTGGAAAGATGATTTTAATATATCACTTGTACATTTTGTATTGCTCTTCTGGTGACAATGTAGTTTTTTTTGTCAATTACCATTTTAATAATAGGGTAAAGAAAATTAAGTGGATTTTTGAAAGAAAACTATACTGTCAATAAACTATTAAAACAAATTAAAATGGTAAAAGTTATTGTACTTTAAGTAAAAATAAAAGAGCAAAAATATCAATCCCAGTTTTGATTACTTAAATTAACAAAAAAAATGCATATAGCAAAGGATAGTTTCAACCTGCCTACCTCTGGGTTATGGGTCCAGCATGCTTCCATTGCAGTACTCTGCTGCACATGTAAGTGCAAGAGATCCTGAAGCACTCACTCATCATGGGAAAGTACCAATGTGTTTATTCGTTGGTTGATGGAAGAAACATCTTACAAAAACTCTCCAGATTATTTATTTTTTAATGTTTTTCTAGGAAACGTTCTAGATGTATGCTTATTAGCCTTTGTCAGTATGTACTTTTTGCAAAGTGTCTCTGTGGCGCGATCGGTTAGTGTGTTCGACTATTAACCAAAAGGTTGGTGGTTCAATCCCACCCAGGGACGTAATTGACCTTGTGATCAGATTTTGGTGATATTTTAGTAGACAAGTCAAAATTTCAAACCCCCTCTTATTGTGTAGGGTACCTGGCCTTCTCTGATGTAATCAGAGTTAGATTTGATTCAGTGATTTTATAAAAAACAGCTAGGAAGCACAATTTAGCAGTGGGTTGCAGAGAAAAAAAATATGCTGGCAAAAAAAATCCAATTGAGTGATTAAACAGCTCTTCATTTTCTGGCTTTATTTTTATGCTAACAAATTTGTTCTCTGAAAAGTGTCCACAAAGCCAAGTCTCTGATTAACACCTTTGTAGGGATGGTTTTTCACCTATTACTAAATTAAACTTGCTTCATTGGAAAGGCAGCAAGATGCATCCTCATTTCAATGTCTACTGAAATAATACAAGTTGACACCAGGAAACATTAACGCCACTGCATCCTTGCTGCTTTCTCATGTGGAAGTCTGTTTAATGCGAAAACAAGGTGATATCTAATTATCACACAGGTAAGGAATTAAGAAAATCTTTATTTAAGGGTGAAGATGTTTCTCACAAAATCGTTGCCCCAATGCATCATTGAAATTCAAGCTGGAAAGATGATTTTAATATATCACTTGTACATTTTGTATTGCTCTTCTGGTGACAATGTAGTTTGTTTTTGTCAATTACCATTTTAATAATAGGGTAAAGAAAATTAAGTGGATTTTTGAAAGAAAACAATACTGTCAATATACTATTAAAACAAATTAAAATGGTAAAAGTTATTGTACTTTAAGTAAAAATAAAAGAGCCAAAATATCAATCCCAGTTTTGGATTACTTTAATTAACAAAAAAAAAGCATATAGCAAAGGATAGTTTCAATCTGCCTACCTCTGGGTTATGGGCCCAGCATGCTTCCATTGCTGTACTCTGCTGCACATGTAAGTGCAAGAGATCCTTAAGCACTCACTCATCATGGGAAAGTACCAATGTGTTTCTTCGTTGGTTGATGGAAGAAACATCTTACAAAAACTCTCCAGATTATTGACTTTTTAAAGTTTTTCTAGGAAACGTTTTAGATGAATGCTTATTAGCCTTTGTCAGTATTCCCTTTCGCAAAGTGTCTTTGTGGCGCAATCAGTTAGTGTGTATGGCTATTAACTAAAAGGTTGGTGGTTCAATCCCACTCAGGGACGTAATTGACCTTGTGATCAGATTTTGGTGATCTTTAAGTAGACAAGTCAAAATTTCAAACCCCATGTTATGGTGTAGGGTACCTGGCCTTCTCTGATGTAATCAGAGTTAGATTTGATTCATTGATTTTATAAAAACAGCTAGGAAGCACAATTTAGCAGTGGTTTGCAGAGAAAAAGAAATATGCTGGCAGAAAAATCCAATTGAGTGATTAAACAGCTCTTCATTTTCTGGCTTTATTTTTATGCTAACAAATTTGTTCTCTGAAAAGTGTCCACAAAGCAAAGTCTCTGATTAACACCTTTGTAGGGATGGTTTTTCACCTATTACTAAATTAAACTTGCTTCATTGGAAAGGCAGCAAGATGCATCCTCATTTCAATGTCTACTGAAATAATACAGGTTGACACCAGGAAACATTAACGCCACTGCATCCTTGCTGCTTTCTCATGTGGAAGTCTGTTTAATGTGAAAACAAGGTGATATCTAATTAGCACACAGGTAAGGAATTAAGAAAATCTTTATTTAAGGGTGAAGATGTTTCTCACAAAATCGTTGCCCCAATGCATCATTGAAATTCAAGCTGGAAAGATGATTTTAATATATCACTTGTACATTTTGTATTGCTCTTCTGGTGACAATGTAGTTTGTTTTTGTCAATTACCATTTTAATAATAGGGTAAAGAAAATGAAGTGGATTTTTGAAAGAAAATAATACTGTCAATATACTATTAAAACAAATTAAAATGGTAAAAGTTATTGTACTTTAAGTAAAAATAAAAGAGCCAAAATATCAATCCCAGTTTTGGATTACTTTAATTAACAAAAAAAAATGCATATAGCAGAGGATAGTTTCAATCTGCCTACCTCTGGGTTATGGGCCCAGCATGCTTCCATTGCTGTACTCTGCTGCACATGTTAGTGCAAGAGATCCTTAAGCACTCTCTCATCATGGGAAAGTACCAATGTGTTTCTTCGTTGGTTGATAGAAGAAACATCTTACAAAAACTCTCCAGATTATTGACTTTTTTAAGTTTTTCTAGGAAACGTTTTAGATGAATGCTTATTAGCATTTGTCAGTATGTACTTTTGCAAAGTGTCTCTGTGGCGCAATCAGTTAGTGTGTACGGCTATTAACCAAAAGGTTGGTGGTTCAATCCCACCCAGGGACGTAATTGACCTTGTTATCAGATTTTGGTGATCTTTAAGTAGACAAGTCAAATTTCATACCCCCTGTTATTGTGTAGGGTACCTGGCCTTCTCTGATGTAATCAGAGTTAGATTTGATTCAATGATTTTATAAAAACATCTAGGAAGCACAATTTAGCAGTGGGTTGCAGAGAAAAAGAAATATGCTGGCAAAAAAATCAAATTGCGTGATTAAACAGCTCTTCATTTTCTGGCTTTATTTTTATGCTAACAAATTTGTTCTCTGAAAAGTGTCCACAAAGCCAAGTCTCTGATTAACACCTTTGTAGGGATGGTTTTTCACCTATTACTAAATTAAACTTGCTTCATTGGAAAAGCAGCAAGATGCATCCTCATTTCAATGTCTACTGAAATAATACAGGTTGAAACCAGGAAACATTAACGCCACTGCATCCTTGCTGCTTTCTCATGTGGAAGTCTGTTTAATGTGAAAACAAGGTGATATCTAATTAGCACACAGGTAAGGAATTACGAAAATCTTTATTTAAGGGTGAAGATGTTTCTCACAAAATTGTTGTCCCAATGCATCATTGAAATTCAAGCTGGAAAGATGATTTTAATATATCACTTGTACATTTTGTATTGCTCTTCTGGTGACAATGTAGTTTTTTTTTGTCAATTACCATTTTAATAATAGGGTAAAGAAAATTAAGTGGATTTTTGAAAGAAAACTATACTGTCAATATACTATTAAAACAAATTAAAATGGTAAAAGTTATTGTACTTTAAGTAAAAATAAAAGAGCAAAAATATCAATCCCAGTTTTGATTACTTAAATTAACAAAAAAAAAATGCATATAGCAAAGGATAGTTTCAATCTGCCTACCTCTGGGTTATGGGTCCAGCATGCTTCCATTGCAGTACTCTGCTGCACATGTAAGTGCAAGAGATCCTGAAGCATTCACTCATCATGGGAAAGTACCAATGTGTTTATTCGTTGGTTGATGGAAGAAACATCTTACAAAAACTCTCCAGATTATTGATTTTTTAATGTTTTTCTAGGAAACGTTCTAGATGTATGCTTATTAGCCTTTGTCAGTAAGTACATTTTGCAAAGTGTCTCTGTGGCGCAATCGGTTAGTGTGCTCAACTATTAACCAAAAGGTTGGTGGTTCAATCCCACCCAGGGACCTAATTGACCTTGTTATCAGATTTTGGTGATCTTTAAGTAGACAAGTCAAAATTTCAAACCCCCTGTTATGGTGTAGGGTACCTGGCCTTCTCTGATGTAATCAGAGTTAGATTTGATTCAGTGATTTTATAAAAACAGCTAGGAAGCACAATTTAGCAGTGGGTTGCAGAGAAAAAAAATATGCTGGCAGAAAAATCCAATTGAGTGATTAAACAGCTCTTTATTTTCTTGCTTTATTTTTATGCTAACAAATTTGTTCTCTGAAAAGTGTCCACAAAGCCAAGTCTCTGATTAACACCTTTGTAGGGATGGTTTTTCACCTATTACTAAATTAAACTTGCTTCATTGGAAAGGCAGCAAGATGCATCCTCATTTCAATGTCTACTGAAATAATACAGGTTGACACCAGGAAACATTAACGCCACTGCATCCTTGCTGCTTTCTCATGTGGAAGTCTGTTTAATGTGAAAACAAGGTGATATCTAATTAGCACACAGGTAAGGAATTAAGAAAATCTTTATTTAAGGGTGAAGATGTTTCTCACAAAATCGTTGCCCCAATGCATCATTGAAATTCAAGCTGGAAAGATGATTTTAATATATCACTTGTACATTTTGTATTGCTCTTCTGGTGACAATGTAGTTTGTTTTTGTCAATTACCATTTTAATAAAAGGGTAAAGAAAATTAAGTGGATTTTTGAAAGAAAACTATACTGTCAATATACTATTAAAACAAATTAAAATGGTAAAAGTTATTGTACTTTAAGTAAAAATAAAAGAGCAAAAATATCAATCCCAGTTTTGATTACTTAAATTAACAAAAAAAATGCATATAGCAAAGGATAGTTTCAATCTGCCTACTTCTGGTTTATGGGTCCAGCATGCTTCCATTGCAGTACTCTGCTGCACAAGTAAGTGCAAGAGATCCTGAAGCACTTACTCATCATGGGAAAGTACCAATGTGTTTCTTCGTTGGTTGATGGAAGAAAAATCTTACAAAAACTCTCCAGATTATTGACTTTTTAAAGTTTTTCTAGGAAACGTTTTAGATGAATGCTTATTAGCCTTTGTCAGTATAGACTTTTGCAAAGTGTCTCTGTGGCATAATCAGTTAGTATGTACGGCTATTAACCAAAAGGTTGGTGGTTCAATCCCACCCAGGGACCTAATTGACCTTGTTATCAGATTTTGGTGATCTTTACATAGACAAGTCAAAATTTCAAACCCCCTGTTATAGTGTAGGGTACCTGGCCTTCTCTGATGTAATCAGAGTTAGATTTGATTCAGTGATTTTATAAAAACAGCTAGGAAGCACAATTTAGCAGTGGGTTGCAGAGAAAAAAAAATATGCTGGCAAAAAAATCCAATTGAGTGATTAAACAGCTCTTCATTTTCTGGCTTTATTTTTATGCTAACAAATTTGTTCTCTGAAAAGTGTCCACAAAGCCAAGTCTCTGATTAACACCTTTGTAGGGATGGTTTTTCACCTATTACTAAATTAAACTTGCTTCATTGGAAAGGCAGCAAGATGCATCCTCATTTCAATGTCTACTGAAATAATACAAGTTGACACCAGGAAACATTAACGCCACTGCATCCTTGCTGCTTTCTCATGTGGAAGTCTGTTTAATGTGAAAACAAGGTGATATCTAATTAGCACACAGGTAAGGAATTAAGAAAATCTTTATTTAAGGGTGAAGATGTTTCTCACAAAATCGTTGCCCCAATGCATCATTGAAATTCAAGCTGGAAAGATGATTTTAATATATCACTTGTACATTTTGTATTGCTCTTCTGGTGACAATGTAGTTTGTTTTTGTCAATTACCATTTTAATAATAGGGTAAAGAAAATTAAGTGGATTTTTGAAAGAAAACAATACTGTCAATATACTATTAAAACAAATTAAAATGGTAAAAGTTATTGTACTTTAAGTAAAAATAAAAGAGCCAAAATATCAATCCCAGTTTTGGATTACTTTAACAAACAAAAAAATATATATAGCAGAGGATAGTTTCAATCTGCCTACCTCTGGGTTATGGGCCCAGCATGCTTCCATTGCTGTACTCTGCTGCACATGTAAGTGCAAGAGATCCTGAAGCACTCACTCATCATGGGAAAGTACCAATGTGTTTCTTCGTTGGTTGATAGAAGAAACATCTTACAAAAACGCTCCAGATTATTGACTTTTTTAAGTTTTTCTAGGAAACGTTTTAGATGAATGCTTATTAGCATTTGTCAGTATGTACTTTTGCAAAGTGTCTCTGTGGCGCAATCAGTTAGTGTGTACGGCTATTAACCAAAAAGTTGGTGGTTCAATCCCACCCAGGGACGTAGTTGACTTTGTTATCAGATTTTGGTGATCTTTAAGTAGACAAGTCAAATTTCATACCCCCTGTTATGGTGTAGGGTACCTGGCCTTCTCTGATGCAATCAGAGTTAGATTTGATTCAGTGATTTTATAAAAACATCTAGGAAGCACAATTTAGCAGTGGGTTGCAGAGAAAAAGAGATATGCTGGCAAAAAAAAACAAATTGCGTGATTAAACAGCTCTTCATTTTCTGGCTTTATTTTTATGCTAACAAATTTGTTCTCTGAAAAGTGTCCACAAAGCCAAGTCTCTGATTAACACCTTTGTAGGGATGGTTTTTCACCTATTACTAAATTAAACTTGCTTCATTGGAAAGGCAGCAAGATGCATCCTCATTTCAATGTCTACTGAAATAATACAGGTTGAAACCAGGAAACATTAACGCCACTGCATCCTTGCTGCTTTCTCATGTGGAAGTCTGTTTAATGTGAAAACAAGGTGATATCTAATTAGCACACAGGTAAGGAATTAAGAAAATCTTTATTTAAGGGTGAAGATGTTTCTCACAAAATTGTTGACCCAATGCATCATTGAAATTCAAGCTGGAAAGATGATTTTAATATATCACTTGTACATTTTGTATTGCTCTTCTGGTGACAATGTAGTTTGTTTTTGTCAATTACCATTTTAATAATAGGGTAAAGAAAATGAAGTGGATTTTTGAAAGAAAACAATACTGTCAATATACTATTAAAACAAATTAAAATGGTAAAAGTTATTGTACTTTAAGTAAAAATAAAAGAGACAAAATATCAATCCCAGTTTTGGATTACTTTAATTAACAAAAAAAAATGCATATAGCAGAGGATAGTTTCAATCTGCCTACCTCTGGGTTATGAGCCCAGCATGCTTCCATTGCAGTACTCTGCTGCACATGTAAGTGCAAGAGATCCTGAAGCACTCACTCATCATGGGAAAGTACCAATGTGTTTCTTCGTTGGTTGATGGAAGAAACATCTTACAAAAACTCTCCAGATTATTGACTTTTTAAAGTTTTTCTAGGAAACGTTTTAGATGAATGCTTATTAGCCTTTGTCAGTACGGACTTTTGCAAAGTGTCTCTGTGGCGCAATCAGTTAGTATGTACGGCTATTAACCATAAGGTTGGTGGTTCAATCCCACACAGGGACCTAATTTCCCTTGTTATCAGATTTTGGTGATCTTTAAGTAGACAAGTCAAAATTTCAAACCCCCTGTTACGGTGTAGGGTACCTGGCCTTCTCTGATGTAATCAGAGTTAGATTTGATTCAGTGATTTTATAAAAACAGCTAGGAAGCACAATTTAGCAGTGGGTTGCAGAGAAAAAGAAATATGCTGGCAGAAAAATCCAATTGAGTGATTAAACAGCTCTTCATTTTCTGGCTTTATTTTTATGCTAACAAATTTGTTCTCTGAAAAGTGTCCACAAAGCCAAGTCTCTGATTAACACCTTTGTAAGGATGGTTTTTCACCTATTACTAAATTAAACTTGCTTCATTGGAAAGGCAGCAAGATGCATCCTCATTTCAATGTCTACTGAAATAATACAAGTTGACACCAGGAAACATTAACGCCACTGCATTCTTGCTGCTTTCTCATGTGGAAGTCTGTTTAATATGAAAACAAGGTGATATCTAATTAGCACACAGGTAAGGAATTAAGAAAATCTTTATTTAAGGGTGAAGATGTTTCTCACAAAATCGTTGCCCCAATGCATCATTGAAATTCAAGCTGGAAAGATGATTTTAATATATCACTTGTACATTTTGTATTGCTCTTCTGGTGACAATGTAGTTTGTTTTTGTCAATTACCATTTTAATAATAGGGTAAAGAAAATTAAGTGGATTTTTGAAAGAAAACAATACTGTCAATATACTATTAAAACAAATTAAAATGGTAAAAGTTATTGTACTTTAAGTAAAAATAAAAGAGCCAAAATATCAATCCCAGTTTTGGATTACTTGAATTAACAAACAAAAAAATGCATATAGCAGAGGATAGTTTCAAGCTGCCTACCTCTGGGTTATGGGCCCAGCATGCTTCCATTGCTGTACTCTGCTGCACATGTAAGTGCAAGAGATCCTGAAGCACTCACTCATCATGGGAAAGTACCAATGTGTTTCTTCGTTGGTTGATAGAAGAAACATCTTACAAAAACTCTCCAGATTATTGACTTTTTAAAGTTTTTCTAGGAAACGTTTTAGATGAATGCTTATTAGCATTTGTCAGTATGTTGTTTTGCAAAGTGTCTCTGTGGCGCAATCAGTTAGTGTGTACGGCTATTAACCAAAAGGTTGGTGGTTCAATCCCACCCAGGGACGTAATTGACCTTGTTATCAGATTTTGGTGATCCTTAAGTAGACAAGTCAAATTTCATACCCCCTGTTATGGTGTAGGGTACCTGGCCTTCTCTGATGTAATCAGAGTTAGATTTGATTCAGTGATTTTATAAAAACATCTAGGAAGCACAATTTAGCAGTGGGTTGCAGAGAAAAAGAAATATGCTGGCAAAAAAATCAAATTGCGTGATTAAACAGCTCTTCATTTTCTGGCTTTATTTTTATGCTAACAAATTTGTTCTCTGAAAAGTGTCCACAAAGCCAAGTCTCTGATTAACACCTTTGTAGGGATGGTTTTTCACCTATTACTAAATTAAACTTGCTTCATTGGAAAGGCAGCAAGATGTATCCTCATTTCAATGTCTACTGAAATAATACAGGTTGACACCAGGAAACATTAACGCCACTGCATCCTTGCTGCTTTCTCATGTGGAAGTCTGTTTAATGTGAAAACAAGGTGATATCTAATTAGCACACAGGTAAGGAATTAGGAAAATCTTTATTTAAGGGTGAAGATGTTTCTCACAAAATTGTTGACCCAATGCATCATTGAAATTCAAGCTGGAAAGATGATTTTAATATATCACTTGTACATTTTGTATTGCTCTTCTGGTGACAATGTAGTTTGTTTTTGTCAATTACCATTTTAATAATAGGGTAAAGAAAATGAAGTGGATTTTTGAAAGAAAACAATACTGTACCCAGTGGAGACTGGGTGCTTTTCAGGAGCTCTCCTGAGCTTTCTGACAGAAAGTATTTTGTTAGGTTTTTAATTTTCAGGGAGCACTGCTGGCAACAGACTCCCTCATCGAGGGACTGAGGGGAGAGAAGCAGCCCTACTCTCTGAGTTGCAAGGTCCTGCTTCTTAGGCTACTGGACACCATTAGCTCCAGTGGGATTGGTACGCAGGATCTCACCCTCGCCGTCCGTCCCAGAGCCGCGCCGCCGTCCCCCTCGCAGAGCCGGAAGATAGAAGCCGGGTGAGTATGAGAAGAAAAGAAGACTTCAGAGGCGGCAGAAGACTTCATGATCTTCACTGAGGTAACGCACAGCACTGCAGCTGTGCGCCTTTGCTCCCATACACCTCACATACTCCGGTCACTGTAAGGGTGCAGGGCGCAGGGGGGGCGCCCTGGGCAGCAATATAAACCTCTTTCGCAAAAATATAACATATATACAGCTGGGCACTTTATATATGTATAAGCCCCCACCAATTTTACAGTTTAAGCGGGACAGAAGCCCGCCTCCGAGGGGGCGGGGCTTCTCCCTCAGCACTCACCAGCGCCATTTTTTCTCCACAGCACCGCTGAGAGGAAGCTCCCCGGACTCTACCCTGCTTATACCACGTTAGACAAGAGGGTTGAAAAGAGGGGGGGGGGCACATAATTCGCAAATTACATACAGCAGCACTACTGGGCAAACATTAAGTTACTGTTTTATTCCTGGGTTATATAGCGCTGGGGGGTGTGCTGGCATACTCTCTCTCTGTCTCTCCAAAGGGCCTTGTGGGGAAACTGTCTTCAGAAAAAGCATTCCCTATGTGTGAAGTGTGTCGGTACACGTGTGTCGACATGTCTGAGGAAGAAGGCTATATTAGAGAGGAGCGGGAGCAAATGAATGTGGTGTCTCCGCCGACAGCTGATTGGATGGATATGTGGAATGTTTTAAACGCTAGTGTAAACTCATTGCACAAAAGATTAGACAAGGCAGAAGCTTTGGGACAGTCAGGGTTTCAACCCATGCCTGATCCTATGTTGCAGGGACTGTCAGGGTCTCATAAGCGCCCACTATCCCAGATTGTTGACACAGATACCGACACGGATTCTGACTCCAGTGTCGATTACGATGATGCAAAGTTACAGCCAAAATTGGCAAAATCCATTCGATTTATGATTATGGCAATAAAAGATGTTTTGCACATCACAGAGGAACCCCGTCGCTGACAAGAGGGTACATATGTACAAGGGAAAGAAGCCTGAGGTAACCTTTCCCCCCTCACACGAGCTGAACGAGTTATGTGAAAAAGCTTGGGAATCTCCAGATAAAAGACTGCAGATTTCCAAAAGAATTCTTATGGCGTATCCTTTCCCATCAACGGATAGGTTACGATGGGAATCCTCCCCTAGGGTGGACAAAGCATTAACACGCTTATCCAAGAAGGTAGCCCTCCCGTCCCAGGATACGGCTACCCTCAAAGAGTGTGCTGACCGCAAACAGGAGATTACCCTGAAGTCCATTTATACACATTCAGGTACCTTACTCAGACCGGCAATTGCGTCGGCCTGGGTGTGTAGTGCTGTAGCGGCATGGACAAATACCTTATCTGAGGGGATGGATAGCCTAGACAAGGATACTATTTTATTGACCCTGGGGCATATAAGAGATGCTGTCCTATATATGTGTGTATGCAAACTACAGGTGGTGCTGCAGGGCCCACACCCTTTTACTTGTCTTGTAGAGCAGCTCTGAAGCTGTTACAGTGCCCAGCTGCTGCAAGAAATCAGCTTGAATGCTTCAGGGGCTTGGGCATGGCCAACATGAGCCCCACACCGAAGGAGGGTGGGGGTGTTTAATGCAAACTTGGGGTTATCCAAGCGCCGCAAAAGGCCGCCATGCCCTGCATGCCCCTTTTCTCTTTTCATATACAGATGAGGGTTCCAGCCAACTTTGGCCCATTGCTTGGATGACATCACCGTATGCAAATCCGTCTGCTGCAGACCTTCCCCCAGGAATGCTTGCAATAGTTGTTGCATATGGTTTAATGTCTGAGGGTGCTTCAGTATTAGGCAGCCTTCCGCCCTCCCATGTTCATCTGAAAAGATGTGGTCTCCCTGCAGTTGTTGTCCCCAGACGAGAGTTCCCTTGTGCTTCCTCAGTTAAATCTCCTTAACTTGACGGGGGTGTGCCCGAGCAGCCACCCTCCCCAGCCCTATCCCAACACATACTTATCTTGCATATGAGATCTCTTGATCATGAAGATAGTTCTCACAGGTTGAGGTTCATCCTGGCCCCGCTCCCCGCTGGAGAGCGCTGATGGGGACAGCAGCGGGGCTTCAGCAGAAGGGTGCAGGCCTGCAGAGTCTGCCGCGCAGGATGGGGCATGTGGCACTCTCCCTCCCAGGGGCTCTTCCAGATGTAGCTCCTCAGCAGTATTTTTCCCGGGCTGCGCGGCGCTCTCCCCGACTGGCATCCGCCCTGGAACACTGCCTTCCTCAACGCAACATCAGCAGGGGGCCCTGGCCTCATCACCATCCCAGGTCTTTCTCATGTATGTATCATGTATGTGTGTGTGATATATGTATGAATCATATATGTTTGTGATATATATATATATATATATATATCTATCTATCTATCTATCGTATGTGTGTGTGTGTATATATATGTATCTATAATGTATGTATGTATCTATCTTGTATGTATGTGTTCTATCTATCCTATCTATCGTGTGTGTGATATATGTATGTATCTATCATGTATGTGTTATATGTATGTATCACACCTTCCTCTATACATATACATACATACATACACACACACACACACACACACACACACACACACACACACACACCTATATCTGTACGTACACTGACATACACACACCAACATCTATACATTAACACGCTGACCCCTAAACGTACACCAACGTACCCACACCTGCATCTATACCTACACATGCTGACACGTGGACGTACACCGGCTTACCCACATGTGAATCTATACATACATGTGCTGACACCTGGACATACACTGATGTACCCACACCTAACATCTATACATACACATGCTAACACCTGGACGTATACAGACGTACCCACATTTGCATCCATGCATATATAGATGTAGGTGTGTGTACGTCAGTGTACGTCCAGGTGTCAACGCGTGTATGTATAGATGCAGGTGTGGGTACGTCTGTGTATGTCCAGGTGTCAGAATGTGTATGTATAGATGCAGGTGTGGGAAGGTCAGTGTAGGTTCAGGTGTCAGCGCGTGTGTGTATAGATGCAGGTGCTTGTATGTCCAGATGTCAGTGCATGTATGTATAGATGCAAGTGTGGGTACGTCGGTGTATGTCCATTTGTCAGCGCGTGTATATATAGATGCAGGTGCTTGTATGTTGGTGTATGTCCAGGTGTCAGCATGTGTATGTATAGATGCAGGTGTGGGAATGTTGGTGTATGTCCAGGTGTCAGGGCGTGTATGTATGGATATTAGGTGTGGGTACATCAGTGTATGTCCAGGTGTTAGCGCATGTATGTATAGATGTATATATACACACACATACGATAGATAGATAGATAGATAGATAGATAGATATTATAAGGGCACGGTCGTGCCCTTATATTAAGGCTGAATCGAACAAACGGAATTCTCCCATAGGGAACTTCTGAGATGGGGGCATGGTGTTTGAGGGGCTACACCTCAAAACTGATTGGACGTACTGAGCTGAAATTTGGCCTGGGCGTGTAGAATCGTCACCCGGTGCTGCATGCCAAATTTCAGGGCAAAATAATAAAAAATGAGGAATTGGGAGTAACCTAAAGTTCCAACTGTCAGTTTTTTTCTGTGACTTCCTTTGTGGCTTTTTGACACCGTTTTCCTATAGAGTGAATTAGATATTTTTTGGGAAGGCATAACTCCGGATAGAGGACGAATTAAGACTTGGGGTTTGTTTTACTAGATAGAGTATGCCCCAGTGTAGTGCCTTTTGGGGTTGTGGTTTTTCAGAAAGTTATAGGGTTTTTTTAATTAAGAGAAATATGCCCCATTATAGAGATAGGGCTTTTCAATTTGTTGCGGCTGCGCAGTGGCCGCCAGGAGAGCGAGAGTGAGTGAGGGAAGGGGTCTCGTGCAGGCTGAGGTTATAAAAGTAGCTGCTGGCGGCAGGAGGAGAGCCAGCGGTTCCTGGGTGTGTGCACCTGCGGTCCCTTACAGACTGCAGCGACCCATTAGGACTGTGGAGGAGAGGGGTAGCGGCATAGCAGCCGCAGGCTTACCGAAAGTGCTCACTACTGAGCAATATGGTCCCCTTACCCGAAGTGGGAGCCGCAGCGGGAGGAATAGCTGGAGTTGCGCCGCAGGAGAAAGTCAGAGGACATCCAGAAGAGACATCCGGTGCAGCGCTGACTCCTGACTGACAGCGCTTGCCTACTGAGCGGTGTGGTACCCCCACACCTGAAGCGGGTGCGGGAGCGGCAGCGGCAGCCGGAGAAGACAGCTGTGCTGCACGGAAGAAGTCAGGCAGCAGCACCAGCGGGCTGAGGTGGGGAGGATCAGTATGGTCCCTTACGTGCGGCTCACATTCAGATCCATCCGGCTCCCTTCCCCTCCTCCCCTGCACCCTTAGCAGCCTGCCCCCACATCTCATTCACCCACCGCCGCAGACTCCTCCCCCACACGGTTATTATAATAAGGCCACCCCCCTACCCCCTTCCCTCCCTGCTGTGTGTCCAGCCCCCCCCCCCCTCACCTGCTGTGTGTCCGGCCTACCCCCCCCTCACCTGCTGTGTGTCCAGCCCCCCCCCCTCACCTGCTGTGTGTCCAGCCCCCCCCCCTCACCTGCTGTGTGTCCGTCCTACCCCCCCTCCCTGCTGTGTGTCCAGCCACCCCCCCCTCACCTGCTGTGCGTCTGGCCTACCTCCCCCCTCCCTGCTGTGTGTCCAGCCACCCCCCCCTCACCTGCTGTGCGTCTGGCCTACCCCCCCCTCCCTGCTGTGTGTCCAGCCACCCCCCCCTCACCTGCTGTGCGTCTTGCCTACCCCCCCCTCCCTGCTGTTTGTCCGGCCTACCCCCCCCTCCCTGCTGTGTGTCCAGACCCCCCCCCCCTCACCTGCTGTGTGTCCAGCCACCCCCCCCCTCACCTGCTGTGTGTCCGGCCTACCCCCCCCTCCCTGCTGTTTGTCCGGCCACCCTCCCCTCCCCTGCTGTGTGTCCGGCGGCCTACCCCCCCCCCTCCCTGCTGTGTGTCCGGCCTACCCCCCCCTCACCTGCTGTGTGTCCAGCCCCCCCCTCACCTGCTGTGTGTCCAGCCCCCCCCTCCTCCCCTGCTGTGTGTCCGGCCTACCCCCCCCCTCCCTGCTGTTTGTCCGGCCACCCTCCCCTCCCCTGCTGTGTGTCCAGCCACCCTCCCCTCCCCTGCTGTGTGTCCGGCCACCCTCCCCTCCCCTGCTGTGTGTCCGGCCACCCTCCCCTCCCCTGCTGTGTGTCCGGCCTACCCCCCCCTCTCACCTGCTGCGTGTCCAGCCCCCCCCCCCTCACCTGCTGCGTGTCCAGCCCCCCCTCACCTGCTGCGTGTCCAGCCCCCCCCCTCACCTGCTGCGTGTCCAGCCCCCCCCCCTCACCTGCTGTGTGTCCAGCCCCGCCCCCCTCACCTGCTGTGTGTCCAGCCCCCCCTCACCTGCTGTGTGTCCAGCCCCCCCCTCACCTGCTGTGTCCAGCCCCCCCCTCACCTGCTGTGTGTCCAGCCCCCCCCAACTCACCTGCTGTGTGTCCAGCCACCCCCCCTCCCCTGCTGTGTGTCCGGCCTACCCCCCCCCCTGCTGTTTGTCCGGCCACCCTCCCCTCCCCTGCTGTGTGTCCTGCCTACCCCCCCTCCCTGCTGTGTGTCCAGCCCTCCCCCTCACCTGCTGTGTGTCCGGCCTACCCTCCCCCCCCTCCCCTCCCCTGCTGTTTGTCTGGCCACCATCCCCTCCCCTCCCTCTGTGTGTTCGGCAACTCCCCCCTCTTCCTGCTGTGTTCGGCCGCCCCCTACCCCCTCCCCTCCCTGCCGTGTGTCCGGTCACCCTCCCCTCTCTGCTGTGTGTCCAGCCACCCCCCCCTCTCTGCTGTGTGTCCGGCCACCCCCCCCAGACACGCAGCGCCTGACACACACAGACATGCAACGCCTGACACGCATACGCATATGCAGCGCCTGACACACACGCACACACACAGCACCTGACACACACACACACACACACACACAGCACCTGACACACACGCACACACACAGCACCTGACACACACACACAGCACCTGACACTAACACGGACCTGACACACGCGCATACACTCACACGCAGCACCTGACACACACGCAGCACCTGACACACGCACACACAGATGCAGCACCTGACACTCACACGGACCTGACACACACGCACACACTCACACGCGGCGCCTGACGCACATAGACACGCGGCGCCTGGCGCACACGCGGCGCCTGATGCACACGCGGCGCCTGACGCAAACGCGGCGCCTGACACACACGCACAGGCAGCGCCTGGCACACACGCACAGGCAGCGCCTGGCACACATGCACAGGCAGCGCCTGGCACACAAGCAGCGCCTGACACACACAGACACGCAGCGCCTGACACACACAGACACGCAGCGCCTGACACACACAGACACGCAGCGCCTGACGCACAGGCAGCGCCTGACACACACGCACACGCAGCGCCTGACACACGCAGCGCCTGACACACGCAGCGCCTGACACACACACGCACCTGACACTCACATGCTCCTGACACACGCAGCACCTGACATACTCACACGCAGCACCTGACACACACGCAGACACGCAGCATCTGACACACACACGCAGCACCTGACACACACACGCAGCACCTGACACACAAACACGCAGACACGCAGCGCCTGACACACACGCAGACACGCAGCGCCTGACACACGCAGACACGCAGCGCCTGACACACACGCAGACACGCAGCGCCTGACACACACGCAGACACGCAGCGCCTGACACACACGCAGCGCCTGACACACACGCAGCGCCTGACACACACGCAGCGCCTGACACACACGCAGGCACGCAGCGCCTGACACACACGCAGACACGCAGCGCCTGACACACACGCAGCGCCTGACACACACGCAGCGCCTGACACACACGCAGCGCCTGACACACACGCAGACACGCAGCGCCTGACACACACGCAGACACGCAGCGCCTGACACACACGCAGACACGCAGCGCCTGACACACACGCAGACACGCAGCGCCTGACACACACGCAGACACGCAGTGCCTGACACACACGCAGACACGCAG